>NC_064640.1:514916255-515516255 GCF_023864345.2 Schistocerca serialis cubense
CATAGACAAATGTAATCTATTGTGAATACATAGAAAGAAGGATCCATTATTGTATGATTACATGATAGCAGAACAAACACTGCTAGCAGTTACTTCTGTAAAATATCTGGGAGTATGTGTGCGGAACGATTTGAAGTGGAATGATCATATATAATTAATTGTTGGTAAGGCGGGTACCAGGTTGAGATTCATTGGGAGAGTCCTTAGAAAATGTAGTCCATCAACAAAGGAGGTGGCTTACAAAACACTAGTTCGACCTGTACTTGAGTATTGCTCATCAGTGTGGGATCCGTACCAGACCGGGATGACGGAAGAGATAGAGAAGATCCAAGAAGAGTGGCGTGTTTCATCACAGGGTTATTTGGTAACCGTGATAGCGTTACGGAGATGTTTAGCAAACTCAAGTAGCAGACTCTGCAAGAGAGGCGCTCTGCATCGCGGTGTAGCTTGCTTGCCAGGTTTCGAGAGGGTGCGTTTCTGGATGAGGTATCGAATATATTGCTTCCCCCTACTTATACCTCCAGAGGAGGTCACGAATGTAAAATTAGAGAGATTCGAGCGCGCACGGAGGCTTTCAGACAGTCGTTCTTCCCGCGAAACATATGCGACTGGAACAGAAAATGGAGGTAATGACAGTGGCACGTAAAGTACCCTCCACCACACACCGTTGGGTGGCTTGCGGAGTATAAATGTAGATGTAGATGTAGTGATGAAATCATCACAGCCCTCACCACTGCATTTAGTTAACAAGAGTCCCTTTTCATCTGTTGCATTTATAATTTTATTTTCTATTCCTAATGTACCTCAATCTTTATTTCACTAAAATCTAAAAAGCTTTCATTTATCTTCACATCACAAGGCTTTCCACAACCATCATTTGAATCTGTTAACATATCTAAATATCTGCATTAGTTGATTTCTTTTTGTAATGTCCTGAGTTGTATTTGTAACAACAGAAAATAATGGAGCAGATTTAATCCCATTAATAGTTTCTTTGGTAACTGCATGGGATAGGATGTCTATTAATTCATTTGGAATTGATGGGGTACGGGACTTTTATGTATATTTTGGTTTATTTCTTATATAGCATAATTATGGATCATACTTTGGAAAAAGTTCAATAATTGCTAACACATTTCCATTATTTGATATCGTAATTTCTTCCTTGTCTGCAGAGGAAGCTATGTTATTGGATAGCAGTGTTAACATCCTGTTGACAAAATGCTTAAGGACTTGGTTTCACATGTTTTCAGTTTTCTTCAGTTCTGCATCCACTCCACTGTATTTCTCTCACACTATGAACTGAGAACAATGGACGAGTTTCAATGTACAGTGTAAATTTTGTGCCACACTGCACTTTTGGTTAGCCACCTGCCTAATTTAGAATCCCTCCCCCCAAGCTGATAATTATTCCTATCCTCCAAAGAGACAACAGTAAACACAGTCCTGATCAATAACAAAGCCATTCTCACCAAATTCTTTGTTCTTTGATTGTGAGTTTTTCATAATATTTAGTGGAGAAGGTCCTATTTTCCCACTTCAGCATCTTTAGGAAATGGACCTGCTGGCTGATAAGAATCTGAATGAACATTTGAGTAGTCAGCAATATTAATAGGCCTAATTATCTCCAGAATGAGAATTTCAATCTGCAGCAGAATGTGCACTGATATGAAACTTCCTGGCAGATTAAAACTGTATAGAAGACGATGTACTGGCAGAAGTAAAGCTGTGAGGACAGGGTGTAGTTCAGATGCTTTAACTGTTGACTGTTGAATGTCATTACTACATTACCTCTTTTTAGATAATTGATATTTTAGCAAATTAAGGAAGCGACAGAAGTTAAATACTAAGAAAAAAATTAGCATAACACCATCTACAGTATGCTACACATCATGAGACAATAAGTTTCAAAATAAGGTTATATTTTGGTATACATTTTCATCATTGTCATTGTTTTGTAATAACTAGTACATGCTCCTCTTTTGTGATGACCAAGGAACCTGTTGCAAACCAAGTGTTATGAGAGATTGTAAGGACAAGCACTATTTACACACTCTTACGGCTGTGTTATGCTCAAATCATCACTGACCAGTTCTATAAAACTGCTTTCATCTGATCATTTTCATGCAGACTGGAATTTGACTTGATTCTTTATCTGATACATATTTCTGCATTTATATTTATATGTATTTTGATTTTCTATATTTATTTTCAGTCTTAATAACAATAAGAATAAACTTTATTTGCTTTTCTACATGTCCCCAAAGTACTTGGCAAGCCAATATTGTAGGTCTTACAGGCCCTAACTTTCTATAGGGATAGAGGTTAGTGATCATGGTGTTATTATTGTGATGATGGTTACTGAAGTTAATAAATCCATCAACAATGCCAGGAAGGTATGCATGGTAGAAAAAGCACATAAGCAGTTGTTAGCATCCCACTAAGACATTGGACAGATGACATTGAGTCCAAATATGATAGACAAAGATGAATTATGAGTGTAGTTTAAACTGATTTTAAACTGTGCAATGGAGATATATGTGCCAAGTAAGTGGTTTAAGTAAGGAAAGTTCCCACTGTGGTGTAATAATAAAATTTGGAAAATTCTGAGTATGCGGGGCTGTTTCATTGTCAGTTCAAAAGATAACAGCAATGTGGACAGGCACATATTAGTAGAAATTTGTACATCTGTAGGAAGATCAGTGCATAAAGTATAAAAGGTGAAGAAAAATTTGTGCATTCAGACTTTGCTGCACGATTCCTTATATTCTAGCAATACCAAAATATATCTCACAAAATTTTATCCTGCATTTATTTTGTGCAATAAAGTGGCATTGAACACTGGCAAACTGGCAACACTGCAATCTTGTATAGAGTAACAAGCTCTGTCAGGACATAACCATAGTGCTGTGCAGTTGTTGCAATGGCTGTGTTTTGGATTAGCATGCAGGAGGTCAAGGTTTGATTCTGTGTCAAAATTTATTTGTTTTTATTTGCTAAAAGTGGTATTTGCTGAGTGGTACAGTATCTGGTGTCTTAATCATAATACAGTGATTACAGTAGGTCTTCTATAAACAGAAGAGGAAATACGATTGTTTTCATTGGTCATCCTTTAAAGAAACATTTTGCACATTGTGAATGCAAATTTTTTCGCACTACTGAATCTACTAGATTCTGAACTTGTTTTGTGTGTACCTTGTCAAAATCACCCCATTGTTTGATACAGACTATTAGGGCTTATGTCACCAGTGGGGCTAGCAATGTGGTTTTTGGTGGGACCATTGGATGAGGGTACAAAGAAAACAGATTTGGAACCTAACAGATACAGTGGTGCAAAAAAATTCACATCCATGACATGCAAAAGGCTTCTTTAAAAGCTGACCAATGAAAATGATTGTACTTCCATTTCTGTGTTCATAGTACATAACTGCAAATATTTAGTAGAAGATCCACTGTATGTCTGTATGATGACTAAGACTCCAGATACCATACCACACATACTACTTTTACGAAACAAAGACAAATAAGCCTTGACCCAGAACCAAACCCTCAACCTCCTGCATGCTAACCCAAAATGCTATTCACTACAGCATCTGCACAGCACTGCTATCTTTGCTGACAGAGGTAGTTATCGTACATGTGATCACAGAGCCCCCAGGCTGCCATTCTTTAACATCCATTTACTGGTCGATAAATGTGTAGAATGAAATTTTGTAATAGACATTTTTGTATTGCCAGCATGTGAGGAATTGAGCTGAGAAGTCTGGGTACATGAATTTCTCTACATCTTATATAATAACTTCTACTGTCCTACCCATGCAAAAGATCTTGCCGAAGACCTGGAAAAATCCTGGTCACATCTGAAGTCACTACGCAGTTCAAAGGCTTCTGTCCAGTTACTCACTGACCAGCCTGGGGTGGCGACTGAAGACAGCAAAAGCAAAGCTTAAGTTTTAAATTTCACTTTTAAGACATTTTTCATGCAGGTGGATTGTACAAACATACCATTGGTTGACATTTACACAGCCTCCTGCATGGAGTGCACAGAAATGGGGATCTGTGGCATAGTGAAGCAAATGAAATAAGCGAAAACAGATAAGTTGCCAGGTCTAAATGAAATCCCAATTCAGTTTCACAGACGCTAATCAGCACCATTGGCCCCTTGCTTAGCTTGCATTTGTCATGAATCTCTCACCTGGCGATAAGTCCCAAGATACCAGAAAACACAGCATGTGACTCCTGTATACAGGAAAGGTAAAACAATAAACCCACATAATTATAGACCAACATACTTAACATCAGTTTGCTGTAGAATTCTTGAACGTATTTTGATTCTGAATATAATATATATCCTTGAGAGAGAAAATCCTCTGTCCATAAAAAAGCATTCTCATGTGAAATTCAGCTTTCTGTTTTCTCATGTGATATCACACACACCATGGGTGAAGGGTAACAGGGATATTCTGTATTTCTAGATTACTGCAATTCATTTGACACATAGACCTACCACAAACTGTTGAGGATGATTTGAACGTATGCACTGAGTTCCCAAACATGAAGTTCCTCAAAGACTTCTTAAGTAATGGAAACCAGTTGATTGTCTTCTATAGCCAGTGTTCATCAGAAACAAGGATATCATCAGGAGTGCCCCTGGGAAATGTAGTAGGACCTCTCTTATTCTTCTCTATACATAAATGATCTGATGGGCTGAGGGAGTAGCAATCTGTGGCTTTTTGTAGATGACACAGTTAAGTACAGGAAGGTGTTTTCATTGAGGGACAATAGGAGAATACAAGATCACCTAAACACAATTTCTAGTTGGTATGGTAATTGGCAACTTGGGTAATTATAGAAAAACCTAAATTACATGGAAACCTAATTTACATGGAAAACAACACTGTAACAAACAGCATTATTAGTGGACTACTTGTCTCAGTCACATAAATTAAATGTCTATGTGTAACATTTCACAGAAGTATTAAATGGATCAAGCACACCAGGTTGGTAGAAGGAAAGGCAGACAGCTGATCTCATTTCATTGGAATAATTTTGTGAATGTGTAGTTCATTCATAAAGGGCAGGGCATATAGGAAACTAGTGTGACATGTTCTTGAGTACTGCAAGAGTGTTTGGGATCCATACCACTACACATTAAAGGAAGACATAGAAGTAGTTCATTAGTGTGCTGCTAGATTTGTTACCAGGAGTTTCAGTCAGTATACAAGTATTATGGAGATGCATGGGGAACTCAGATGGGAATAAGACTTTTATCCATTATTGATGTGGAACACTATGACCGTGATGATAAGGTTTCCAGAAATTACTGTAACCATCTCCCATTTACTTCATTCTTCAATTTTCATTTTTCATTACCAGCTTCTAATCACCTAGTGAGTCATCATCAGATGGTTCATATTTGCTGCATGTTTACAGTATTATGGAGGTTATGTAGAGTTATTAGTATCTGTTGGTTGTTCTTGGTGTGCATGTCATTATGGAAAACATAATGTATGTTTTCCAGTGACGTAATTTTTTAGCACTTTACAAGCTTTGCCATAGGTAGCAACTTCCACATGTTTTACAAAATATAGAGCTGTAAAGATAGTCTTTGAAAGTTACTTTTAATTAGAAGAGTTAAATAGGTCACTAGCATTAAAATGCAACTGGATGGCTAACTAATGTGATAAGGGTATCATGTAAAACAAAGTGAGAACTATATCAAAATATTAGGAACAGTTACAATCAAGAGGCAATACCCCATTGAATAAAGTACTCAACTATTTATTCACAACCGATACAAAAGTGTCACATGTTTGCACCTATTCCTGTCCTTCATAGTAGTCATCAGCATTGTGTAGAAACCATTGATAGTGATACGGAAGGCATAGTATACCGTTAGCAGAGCCTGTTCTGTTGATGGTGTGAATGGAGCTGCCTACTGTGTGTTCTATCTCTAGAACAGTTATGAAGTGAATGCCACGTAGTGGTTCCTTCACCTTCAGAATCAAATCAAAGTCACAAGGACTTCAGTCTGAGGAGTATGGTGGATGGTACAGTACTTTCCAGTCCCATCGACCGAACAGAGCAGCCACAGCTTCCGCTGTATGCGCCTGTACATTGCCATGCAAAATGATGGGTGGATTGCACAGAAAGTGTCACAAAGTTGGTGGCAGGTGATGTTCCAAAAACAAACAGTAATACTGTGCACCAATGGTCTGCCGTGGAGGAACATAATGAGTTAGGATAACACCATCACAGGCGTACATGAGAATCCCCATAACTTCAGACCACTCAATTCGCACCATCAACAGAACAGGCTCTGCTAATGATATACTATGCCTTCCACATTGCTGGCAATGGGTTCTACACAACAATGGTGACTACTTTGAAGGACAGTAACAGGTGCAAACTAAGTAACTCATTTGTATCAGCTGTGAATAAATAGTTGCCACTATTTAAGTTCCAACCCTTGTATTACACAATTTTTATATCAACATACACCCTAATCCAGAGTGAAAACTTAAATCTGAAAACACCCCTCAGGATGTGGCTAATCCATGTCTCCTCAATAACTTTTCTTTGAGGAGTGCTAGTCTTGCAAGATTTGAAGGAAAGCTTCTCTGAAGTTGGGAAAGTAGGAGATGAGGTACGTGTGAGATGAAGCTGTGAGGGCAGGTCATGTTTTGTGCTTGGGGAGATCAGCTGGTAGGCAAAAGTCCCGAGTTCTGAGTCTTGGACTGGCATCATGCTATGATCTGCCAGGAAGTTTCGTACCAGTGCACACAATACCACATAATGAAAGTTCATTCCAGAAACACTGAATATGAAGAACACTAAATCAATCTGATGACTGTTATAACTATCACATCTCTAATTATTTACATACTACAGACAGTGTGTATGCATACAGAGCTACATGACAACTGTAGACCCCTTGTTGGTACATACTGACAGATGGTCTGAATGTGTACAAAGTTACATTTACAACTGGCCATGTTGTCTGGGTGTTTCACTCTCTTTGTCAGATGTCTATCTTCTGATCTCACTGTCTAGTTTTGTGAAAGTACATCCAACAAAGCATATTTTACTCTGGTACCATATTAGTCTGCTGTAACTTAGGTATCAAGATGGTACTTAATAACCTCACACCTGGACTGGAACAGAAACGTTATTTAATAAAAGATCATCATGTTACTCAGATGTCAAGACACTATTACCAGGCTCATTGATTCCTTGCTACATCAAGGCTTTAGAAGCTGGTATTCTTTCTTTCAAGATTCATAGGTGACTGATTCATTTCAAATTTTTCTACAAAACTCAAGATCATATTTGGTACCTTGACAATAACTTTGAAGTACATATGATTGTCAAAAATTTTCCTATCTACTGACGACAGCATTTCACAATTACTCTTCAAGTTTAAGTAAAAAATGTCTTTCAATTGTTGTCCTGGAGTGTCTCAATTCCATCTGTTGCTGGTCAAAACCTCAAGTTCTTGCATTCATTGTTCAAGGCCAGCAGACTGTCTTTTATCTAGACCATGCTAACTAAATTCTGCTGGAGACTCAGTTCTGCATATTTTGCTCTAAAAACTAATTCTCAGGTTTGCACCTCAGATGTTGCTAGAATCGCTTATTTTGATTACTTCCAGTACCTTGTAGTTTATGGAATGACTTTATTGTAGTAAAATTAAGTGTCAATTAAATGAAATTATTACAGAGAAGGCTATTCAAACCATGTCATGCAGCTCTCACCTCTGCTAGGACTCATTGCAAACCCCTATTTAAAAAGTTTTTTTTTTTTTTATAAAAAAAAAATAAAAAATAAAACCAAATGTGCTCAAAGACATGTGAGCCATTTTGGTGTCATCCTTTATAATGCACTAACAATTTAAATGATGAGGTTATAAAAGGATACTGCTTTTAGAGCAGGACTAGAATCATTTCTTGTTGAGATGTGCTTTTACCATATAAGTGAGTATATCAGCTTATGGGAATACTGGACCTCATTTATGGTTGAGTTGTTTTGATTCAGATAACTGATGTACCATGTATGCTGTATTTCATACCATAAAAAGATGTTTCTGCTGCCAGTTTTCTGTTTCCTTTGTTTCAGTAGCAGTGCAGTACAACTTGTCAGAGAAAGGATCTGGCACTAGATTAGTTGTGATGGATATAGCAGCGGCAGATTTTGTTTGTGCTTTCTTTTCAGCACTCCTATATTATGCTTTATTCCTGCAGTATTTTATATCAAAGTTTCATATTCCAGCTGCACCACTGATTTACTTCTTGTGCACATTGTTATGTAATAAGTTCAAATGTTTTCATTTTTTCAAAATTTCATGTTCTAGCAGGCTTTGTATGCCTCCTTAAAATTTTTAAAAGATCTTATTTCATCTATTTAGTTTTACAGGCATTGAAAAGTCTTTTTCTTCGTATCTCTTACAAATAGTGATTTTTGGGATGTCATTTCATAGCATGATTTCTGTATCTTTGTTTTGTTTTATTACCTCTGAAAAGGCAAATTTGGTGTGATAAGTTTACATATGATGTGGGAAGCGTAGCACCATTTTAAGCTGCTGTAGGAAAATCTATGCACACTACATGGTATCACTATAAAAGTCAAAGTACTTGTTAAGAAATGTTGGATTACAGTTCTGGTGTTCCCTGGTTTTCTCAAGTTGCTAGGTGAATGCTTGCATGGTTCCACTGATTAGGCCATGACCAACTTCCTGCTCTATCCTTGCCTTATCCTATGCAATTTTGTTTATATTTTAGCTAAGCATAAACACTGCCTACTCACATTAATATGATCACCAGTCAACAGCCTGAATAACCATCTTTTGACAGGCAGACCACAGCGAGACATGTAGAAGCAGAGTCAATGAGGTTCTAGAAGGCACTGACAGGGATGTGGAGTGATGCTGACTCCAGTGCCATGGACAGTGCCGATAGGTCTCTTGGTTGATTATCCATGGCACAAACAGAATTATCAAGGTGGTCCCCCATATCCTCTGTTCAGATTAAATGTGGGGAGTATGGTGGCCATGAGAGTATGCCAAACACATGTTGGTGCTGCTTGAACCATGAACGTGCACGGCAGGCTGTATGACACACTGCGTTATCCTGCTGATAGATGCCATCATGCTAAGCAAAAACTGTCGCCATGTAGGGATGGGCATGGCCACCACGGATAGTTGTGTAAAAATGTTGACCCACTGTGCCTTCCAGAATGATAAGATCATCACAAAAACATTTCACAGAGCATAATGCTCCCTCCTCAAGCCTGGAAACCTTTGTTTCCATATGTTTCACACTGTTAATGCCAAT
This sequence comes from Schistocerca serialis cubense, assembly GCF_023864345.2. NCBI lineage: Eukaryota > Metazoa > Arthropoda > Insecta > Orthoptera > Acrididae > Schistocerca > Schistocerca serialis. The sequence goes on from NC_064640.1 coordinate 514,925,585, forward strand.
GGCCATCTGTCAGATGGAGCATAAAACATGATTCATCTGAAAAGGTGACATGACATGCCTCGGTGGATGTAAAGTTGCAGTATTGGTGTGCATATCTCAGCCTTTGTTGCTGATGATGAGCAGTCAGCATAGGTGCATGAACAGGACATCAGGTGTGAGGCCGATAAACAGTAACATTTGTTGAACAGTCATTGAGGAGACACTGTTAGTAGCTGCTTGGTTCATCTCAGCAGTTAGTGGCCCAACTGTTGCAGGTCTATATGCATGTGTACTTCTCTGCAGCCATTGTTCACCGCTAACATGTTTGGTCCATGTTATGATAACACCTACTCTGTTTTCTGCACCCCTCCAACATGCTTTATATACCATCAACTGTTAGTGGTGCCATCTGCTATCTGTAAGTGGTTATTGCATGTTGATGTCAAACACAGGCAACGGTCACCATATCAATGTGACCAGACTGTGTATTATTTCACTAATGTATCTAACGTATCAAATGTCATTGTACTGAATCATCTAAGGATGAATAAATAAACAAAAAAAATAAAAAATAAAAAGATCACTGTGCAGAGATGCATCAAAACCAAATTTTCTATATAAAATCAGAATACGGAACATCAGTCACATTTTCTACAGTCCAAAGATTTCATTTCATTTCAATTACTGTTGCTGCTACTGATAAATGACAATGTGATTCCACAACTAGGTGGTTTAAAACATTGAGAATTAGAAATTACATCCGTGCATTCTAAGGAAAATATGATGTTTCCCCTGAGACTGTATCAAGAGGAAGATTTTCTAAATATTTTTTATTTTTATTTTACTTTATATTATTTATGTTTCTTTGTTCTTTTTTGTTTTTGTGTGATATTTAATGAAATAATTGAAGGCACCGATGGAAGAAGGGAAGGTAAGTATGATCCTTTCTCAGTGCTGTCTTGTTTTCTCCTCTGGCATCATGATTAAATTCAGCTTTGTGTTGTACATACATTTGAAGAAACTGATTCTCATTTTAAAGAATATGAGATTACTAAGGTATCTAATACTTATGACCAGGGTAGGTTTAGAAGGGACAGGTGCTACTTCCTGAGGAGACAGTACTTTATGCAATGATGATGACTCTTATGTCAGTGTAAGATAAGTAGCTACAGCAAGCAATGTTGACCACATCGCTGTCTGAAGAGTATTAAGTGAGATCCTGCTGTGACTGTACCACATACAGTGTGTGCAAGGACCATCAAGCAGCCATATTACCTGCACTGGAATTGTTCTATTCAACAATGTGTCATCCCTTGTTTAAGTGCAACTATAGTGTTTACAGAAGAAGCACAATTTGAATAAGATTAGCTCATAAATATTCACACTCACAAGGGAACCTCCCTATCGCACCCCCCTCAGACTTAGTTATAAGTTGGCACAGTTTCAAGATTTTAAACATGGCTGCAGCAGCAACTGTTAAAATTCTTCACAATAAAGGATGGCAGCCAAAAACAGTTGCAGGATAGAATTTTTTTTATTAAAATTCTTGACCAAGGTTTCGGTACATATCAGAAGTAAAACTTCTAAAAATTACATCATGCACTGGAGAATAATAAAACAATTAGGCCAAAAGGCGTCATCAGTAATTAAAATTATCATCTCCATTTGTACAACATGTGTAATGGGCACAGGATCAAAGCGAACAGTTTAACACACTCGTGTCTCAATAGTCCATAGGCGAAGTAACATTGTTAAACTGTTCGCTTTGATCCTGTGCCCATTACACATGTTGTACAAATGGAGATGATAATTTTAATTACTGACGACGCCTTTTGGCATAATTGTTTTATTATTCTCCAGTGCATGATGTAATTTTTAGAAGTGTTACTTCTGATGAAGGTATATTTATATGTACCAAAACCTTGGTCAAGAATTTTAATAAAAAAAATTCTATCCTGCAACTGTTTTTGGCTGCCATCCTTTATTGTGAAGTTGGCACAGTGGATAGGCCTCGAAAAACTGAACACAGATCAATCGAGAAAACAGGAAGAAGTTGTGTGGAACTATGAAAAAATAAGCAAAATATACAAACTGAGTAGTCCATGCGCAACATAGGCAACATCAAGGATAATGTGAACTCCAGAGCACCGTGGTCCCATGCTTAGCGTGAGCAGCTGCGGAACAAGAGGTCGTTGGTTCAAGTCTTCCCTCGAGTGAAAAGTTAAATTTTTTATTTTCAGTTTATGTGACAAACTCTTATGTGTTCATCACTTTTTTGGGAGTAATTATCACATCCACAAGTAAACCTAAATCGCGCAAAGTAGAAGAACCTTTTTACCCATTCGCCAAGTGTTCAAGTTAGGTGAGTCGACAACATATTCCTGTCATGTGACACACATGCTGTCACCAGTGTCATATAGAATATATCATATGTGTTTTCCTGTGGAGGAATTGGTTGACCTATGACCTCGCAATCAAATGTTTTCGGTTCCCATTGGAGAGGCACGTCCTTTCGTCTACTAAGTGCATGGTTTTGCGGTGCGGTCACAAAACACAGACACTAAACTTATTACAGTGAACAGAGACATCAGTGCACGAACAGACAGATCATAACTTTGTGAAAATAAAGAAAATAAACTTTTCTCTCGAGGGGGGACTTGAACCAAGGACCTCTCATCCCGCAGCTGCTCACGCTAACCATGGGACCACAGTGCCCCTGTGCAAACAGTAGCCTTGGTGTTGCCTATCTTGCACATGGACTACTCAGTTTGTATATTTTGCTTATTTTTTCATATTTCCACACAACTTCTTCCTGTTTTCTTGATTGATCTGTGTTCAGTTTTTCAAGGCCGATCCACTGTGCCAACTTATAACTAAATCTGAGGGGGATGCGATGGGGAGGTTCCCTTGTCAGAATACATTGGCTGATATGACTCCTCATACTGTTACTGTAACATATTGTCACCAAAGATTTTTTAGAGACTTGTGTACTTCCGTTCTGCTTTAACAGAAGAATTTACAATGCTTTCTTTGAGAATATTCTGATCTGCTACAACACATGCCTTTCACTGTTGATAAAACATGTCCATTATGCATGATGCAGCTCTTACTCATTTCAGCATTATATTACATTAGTTTTAAAATAACAGATAACATCACAGACAGATATGTACTGGAAGTGTCTACTAGGATATCAGAGTATGTGTGGCATACAAAATTGGGTTTTTTAGGTTAAAGGAAGCCCTTCTTCAGGACAATGAGATATTGAAAACAGAGAAGAGATCACCTTTGTTTCTTAGATAGGAGAATTTTTGTCCTTGCAGATCAGAAAGAGAAAATATTGCTATGATATTAGTAAACTGCAGGAATATCCATGGCAATGTCCAAGAATTAGTATAGCTTATTAAGGGTAACAATATCACCATAATATTAGGCACAGAAAGCTGGCTGAAATCAGAAATGAATAACAACAAGGTCAGGTTGGAATATATATGAAAATGATAGGCTAGATGCCAACACTAATTCCTGGAAAGCACTCTATAATAACTGTGAAAATTTAACAGAATCCAAAATTGAAATAATCTAGCTACTGATAAGCATCAAAGATGGGTCTAACATGGTAACTGGATGCTCTAATAGATCATCTGCCTCAGGAGTCAAACTGGCAGAAAATTACAGAGAAAACTTGGGGAATATTATATGTTTCCCTAACTTGATACTGTAATAGGGGATGGGGGAACCCTGAATTTTACAGCTATAGAATGAGAGACCCATGCAGTCAACACTAGTGCAAGAGAGAGAGGTTTGTGTGAGATTATTTTGAATGTCTTCTCTGAAAATTAGTCCTCACAGATTGAGAGTCAACTTGTGAGGGTAGTCTCTTAGAACTCCAAGTAAATAACAGACCAAAGCATGTCAAATCAGTTAATATAGAGGATGGCATTACTGATAATAACATCTTTGGCTAAAGGTGTTACAAGAAACGTTACAAAGAGTAGGAAAAAAATATTTACTTAACAAATGTGATAGGAACAAATTGCAAAATAGATAAGAAGTCAACATCAAATATTCATATATGAAGAATAAGATTTTAGGCAGAAAATGGAATAAATTCAGAAATGTTGAACAGTATCCCTTGACAAGTATATGGTGAGCCAGGGTCTGATGAATGGTAAAAGTAAAAGTTTTACAAACAATCAGATTAAAAATTAGAGAAAAAGTGGCACTATGCAAAGTCAGCAAACAGACTGAAGTCATCTATTCTCTCACTTAGTATTCCAGAATTGTTTCACTTTGCAATATTGAAACACAATTCCTCCTTCTAATCATAGCCCAAATGTTGAACTGGCAGATACTGAGATAAGTGATGACAAAACAGCAAATCAACTGAAATTGCTAAACATTAGAAAGGCACTGGGGCCAGATGAGACACATTTCACATTCTAAGTAGAGCTTTCTCCTCTTCTATTAACAGAATATTTTAGCTCACTGTAAGAATGAAAGGCACAAAGGGGTTGGAAAAATGCTCAGATCATTCTCACTTTCCAGAGGGATCATTTGCTGATACACACAATGACAGGCCAACAGTGCTGACACCAATTTGTTGTAGGATTATGAAATGTGTTCTGTGATCATGCTCTATGGTATTTCTGGAAAATGAAAATATCCTCAGTAAATACCAACAGGGATCCCTTAAACAAAAATCTTGAAGACATAGCCCACTCTGTTGGGCCATGAAATCCAGAGCACCACAGACAAAGGCACTCAGGTTGTTACTGTCTTTCTTGACTTCCAGAAGGGATTCATTACAGTTCTGAAATGTCATCTAGGGAATAAAATAAGAGAATACCAAATATCAGACCAGATTCATGACTGGAGTCAGGACTTTCTAAGAGGCAGAACTCAAAATACTATTCTTAATGGAATGAAACTGAGAAATATAAAAGTAATTTTTGAAGTACAATAAGGATGTGTTAAGAGGCCTTCACTTTTAGAGTATACATAACTGATCTTGTAGCTAACATCAGAAGCTCAGTGAGGCTTTTTGCATATGATGCTATTACCTACAAGAAGTTTACAACTGCAGAAGACTGCAGAAAATTGCAGAAAGACCTGCAGAGGTTCAAGGATTGGTGCAGGGACTGGCAGTTGCCACTGAATATATATAAATGTAGTATAAAGTGTGTAAGTAGACAAAAAGATCCATTATTTACAGACCACATCATTTGCAAGAAGTCACTGGAGAAAGTACCAAACAAAAAATTCCTAGTAAGATCAATTTTGAATGACGCAAAGTGGAATGATCACATAAAAGCAATTTTGATAAAATGTAATTCATTCATGGAAGAAGTGGTTTACAAAACACTAGCTTGACTGTTCTTGTGTGTTGTTCATCAGTGTGGGACACTTACTAAATACTACAAGAGAGGTTTTTTGTATCATGCAGAAGGTAACTGTTAAAATTTAAGAGTGTATGTCCAAAGAAGAGGTGTGCTACATATTAATTTTTCCCACATATTTTAAAATGGCAATGATGTAAAAAGACAGAAATTATAGCACATATGGAAGATCATTGACATTCATTCTTCAAATGTATGACTTATGAATAAAATAGAGAAAGGGGAAAATAATAGTGGTAATAGAGCTAAATTTCAACACAGAGCATAAAGTTGCTTGCAGAGTATAGATGTAGTAGTAGATCTAGATGTAGCAGGACCACATCCCAGGCCTGAATGAATGAGAACTGTATCAAAATATTAGAAGTATTCACAATCAAGCCACAGTAGTCCATTACAAATAGTATTTTAATGTGCTTAAAAATGTTACTAGAAAGGCAAAGAGTATGTGGCATACAAACAGAATACCTGATTACAGGATACAATTAAAATCATATGGACAGTGGTCAATGAAGTGTCTGGTGAGTAGTGCAAGGTTGCCAATATAAATTCAGTTTTGTAGTAAAACTATTTCTGTTACTGATAAGTCAGACATATGTAAAGTATTAAAGAATCACTTTTTGAGCATTACTGGTGAATTAAATAAAACTTAGTTTCTCCAGAGAATCATATAACCCTCTTGGAAAATGTCTTTCCATGATTGATGTCTAGAATACTCCTCTGTGATACTGACATGGGGGGGATTGAGTCAATAATTAAATCACTGAAGACTAAGGACTCTCATGGATATGATGAAGTGCCTTGCAGAATATTAAAGTACTGTGATGCACATGTTGGCTCTGTACTTACACATATTTGTAATGTTTCCTTCAACAATGGTCAGTTTCCTGAATCATTAAAGTACTCAGTAGTAATTCCGCTTTATAAAAAAAAGGAGAAAGAGATAATGTAGACACTTTTAAACCTATTTCTATGCCACCAATGTTTGCTTAAGTTACTGAAAAGGCAGTGCACAAAAGAATAACTGGGCATTTTATTTCACATAATTTGCTGTCAAATGTATAGTTCAGTTTTAGAAGTGGATTAACAACTGGTAATGCTATATTCTCTTTTCACTGAGAGGCTCTGGATGGATTAAACAAAAATTTTTGAATACTAGGCATTTTTTTGGTTTAACTAAGGTGTTTGATTGTGTTGATCACAAAATATTGCTCCAGAAGTCGGACCATTATGGAATACGGGGAGTAGCTTACAGTTGGTCCACCTCTTACATTTACATCTGACAGTAAAAGCTCATTATCTGCAGTGTTCAGAATGGCAATGATGTGGGATCTGAGTGGGGCATAATTAAATGGGGGTGCCCCAGAGATCACCACTCTTGTTCCATATTTATATAAAATATATACCCTCTAGTATTACATTTGATTGTAAAATATTTCTGTTTGCTGATGCTATTAGTCTGGTTGTAAGGGATGTTGTGTGCAACATTGGCACTGTTTCAAATAATGCAGTTCTTGACATACGTTCATGGCTTGTAGAAAATAAACTTACCGTAAATTACAGTAAGGCTCAGATTTTACAGTTTCTAAGACACAATTCAACAAAATCTGATGCTTTAAATTCACAGAATGGGAATATGATTTGTGGAACTGAACAATTAAAATTTATTGGTGTTCAGATAGATAGTAAACTGTCATGGAAAGCCCATGTTCAGGATTTAAACATCTTTCCCTGTCATACCTAAGCAAAAGAACCTGAGGAAATTCTGGTCACAAGTGAAATCACTTAGAAGTTCAAAGTCTTCTGTTCAGTCACCAATTGACCACCCTGGGGTGGCAATCAAAGATAGCAAAAGGAAAGCTGAAGTTTTAAATTTCACATTTCAGAAATTCTTCATGCAGGAGGATTGTATAAACATACTGCTGTTTGATTGTCACAAGGCCTCCTGCATGGAAGACACAGAAATAGGGGTATCTGGCATAGAGATGGATCTGAAAGACCTGAAAACAAATAAGTTGCCAGGTCTAGATCAAATCCCAATTCAGTTTCACACAGGCTCTTCGGCATCATTGGCCTCTTGCTTAACTTGTATTTGTCATGAATACCTCACCAAGCAGGAAGTCCCAGGCTACCAGAGAAAACTGCAGGTGACTCCTCTATACAAGAAAAGTAAAAGAACACACCTACATAATTACAGGCCAATATACTTAACATGGGTTTGCTGCAGAATACTTAAAAATATTCTAAGTCTGAATGTAATAAATTTCCTTAGAGAGAAAATCTTCTGTCTATGAAAAAGCATTGTTCATGCCAAATTCAGGTTTCTGTTTTCTCACGTGATATCACATGAACCATGAATTAAGGGTAACAAGGATATCCTATATATCTTGATATCTGTAAATCATTTGATACACAGACGTAACGACAGATGGTTGAGGAAGGTTTGAACAAATAGATTGAGTTCCCAAATAAGTGAATTCCTCAAAGACTACTTAAGTAGTGAAAACCAGTTGATTGTCTTCTAAAGCCATTGTTCATCAGAAACAGGGAGATCATCAGGAGTGCCCCAGGGAAATGTGATAGGACCGCTCTTATTCTTCTGTATACATAAATGATCTAATAGACTGGGGGAGTAGCAATCTGTGGCTTTTTGTAGGTGATACATTTGTGTATGGGAAGGTGTTGTCATTGAGGGCCAGTGGGAGGATACAAGATCACTTAGACACAATTTCTGGTTGGTGTGATGATTGACACCTTGGTCTAATTATAGAATAACCTAAATTGAGATAGATGAATAGGGTAAACAATCTTGTAACATTATCATATGGCATTATAAGTGCACTGCTTGACACAGTCACATAAATTAAATACCTATGTATAACATTTCAAAGCATTACGAAATGGATCAAACACACCAGGATGGTAGAACAAAAGGCAAGCAGCAGCTGATCTTGTATTATTGGAATAATTTTGTGAATGTGTAGTTCATCCATAATAGACATGGCATATAGAAAACTAGTGTGACATGTTCTTGAGTACTGCTGGAGCGTTTGGGATCCATAAAAGGTCAGATTAAAGGAAGTCATGGAAGCGGTTAAGAGGTGTGCTGCTAGATTTGTTAGCACTAGTTTCAGCTAGTATACACGCATTACGGAGATGCATAGTGAACTCAAGTGGGAATAATACTCTTATCCATTATGGATGTGGAACACTGTAACTGTGATGAATAAAGTTTCTGAGAAATTATTCCAGCCATCTGCTTCTGTTTTATTCTTCAATTTTTCTGTATCACTATCGGTTTCAAATTGCCTGTTGATTCAGTGTCAGATGGTTCATATTTACTTCATGTTTGCAGTAGTGTGGGAGTCAAAGAGTTATTAGTATCTATTGGTACGTTCTTGGTGTGCACATCATTCTGGAAGACATAATGTATGTTTTCCAGTGATACAATTTAATAGCACTTCACAAACTTTGCCACAGGTAACAACTTCCACATGTTTTACGAAATGAAAAGATAGTCGTTGATGTAAATGTCTGAAGGTGGCCTTGTAAGCTGAAAACCGGTTAACAATAAAATAAATATTGTAGAACAAAAGCAAACTGGTGCTTTTCATTTATTATAGTCTTTGAAAGTTACTTTCTATTAGAATGGTTATATACGTCACGAATCCTAACATGGAACCTAATGAGATAAGGGTATCATTACAACAATGTGAGAATTATATTAAGACATTAGGAACAGTCACAATCGAGCTGCAGGAGCCCATTGGAAACAGTACTGTAAGGCAGCTACAAATCATTAAGAAGGCAAAAAGCACATGGTATGCAAATTGAATAGCTCATTGCCAAGATAAAATTAAAATTATATGGTTACTCATGAAGGAAGTACCTTAAAAACAATAGTAGTATCCCCAGACACAAGTAGTAAAAATCTTTTTGTTATTGATAAGTCACATCTGTGGCACATATTCAGTGGACACAATGTAAGCACTGCTTACTCAGAATTAACTGGATTACTGAAAACAATGGTACAACATGTGGAAACATTAGAGTTTAAAAACATTTCTCACATGGATTTGTAAATCCAATATTACACAAGTTTCGTATCAATATACACTCCACTGTACAATGCAAATTTAATTCTGAAAACATTCCCCAGGCTGTGGCTAAGCCATGTCTTGACAATAACTTTTTTTCAATGAGTGCTAGCCTAGTAAGCTTCGAAGGAGAACTTCTGTGAAGTTGGAAAGGTAGGAGATGAGGTGCTGTTGGAAGTGAAGCTGTGAGAATGGGTCATGATTCATGCTTGGGTAGATCAGCTGGTAGACAAACATCTCGAGTTGAAGTTTTGGTCCAGCACACTGTTTTAATCTACCAGGAAGTTTCATACCAGTGCACACAGTACCACTGAGTGTAAATTTCATTCCAGAATTGCCAATCATCAAGAACATTAAAGCATTCTAGTGACTGTTATACCTATCACAGAGAATTGCAACTCTAATTATTTACACATCACAGACAGCGTTTATGCATACAGAGTTACATTGACAACTGTCTGCATCTTGTTGGTAAATACCCACAAATGGTCTGCATCTGTACAAAGCTACATTTACAACTGACCATGTTTCTTCAGTAGTCTACTCTCTTTGTCAGGTGTCTATCTTCTGATGTCACTGTCTAGTTTTATGAGGGTACGTCCAACAAAGCATATTTTACTTTGGTACCATATTAGTCTGTTGTGAGTTGGTTATCAAGATGGTACTTAATGACCTCATACCTGAATTGGAACAGAAACATTATTTAATAAAGGATCATCATGTTACTCAGTTGTCAAGAGACTAATATCAAGGTCACTGACTCCTTTACAAGCTGGTATTTTTTCTTTCAAGTTTTATATGTCAGTGGTTTATTTCAAATTTTTCCATAAAACCCAAGTTTATTTTTGGTACCTTGACAAAAACTTTTAAGTACATATGATTCTCAAACTTTTTACTACCTACTGACAACAGCATTTCACAATTACTCTTCAAGTTTCAGTAAAAAAATGCCTTTCAGTAGTTGTCCTGGAGTGCCTCAATTCCATTTGTTGCAACAGCTGCTAAACTGTAACTGTTCTAGACAAGATTTCATGTTGTAATACCGTGAAAATAATCTTTTAACTTGCCTTTGAGTGAGCTGGCTGTTCTCCTTCCCATGTTTCCTCCAAATTTACAGCTTTCTGCACAGGTGCCATGCCTGGGTCTTCATCCTAATAATAAAAAGATAATCTATTCAATTCCTAAATTTATAAATGGAATTAAAAATGTATACACTGATCTTAATTGTAGCATAAAAATAAATGTTTGGAGAAATATCTACACTCTATGCAAAATGAAACAATTCAGAATGAGCCAGTAAAAAGCATTTAGCATTTTTACTAATTGCTGTGGTTCCCTCACCATTACTTCCTTATTGGATTACAACAGTAATGTACTGAAATTGCATTTTGAGAATCTGCACCTTGTGACTTGTGCGTACCCACTTACATTGGCGATCATGATCTTTACTTTCTGCTTAGGATTTCACCTCTGGCTGACATGGATGAACTTCTTCCCCTCCAAAACAAATTTCCTGATTACACGTTGCTGATACCAGTATCATATGACATGTTGTTTTACATCTACATGACACTTACTGCTAGATGCTATGAAAATAAGAAGTCTCACAAACAACAAGTGCTAATGAACTCTGGATAAGGGATAACTTTTAGGAACAATGCAATTTGGCCAACAGCGAGTTGAAGTGTAACATTTTGGACCTGGTCAATCTGATAAGCTACAATATCCCCTAGAACATAGTGGATTTATGCACATTTTATTCACTGTATTACTTTTTACTCTTTTTTTTCTTCTACTGGAATTCACTGTTGAATAAATCATATATACTAAAAGGTAATCAGAATATGAACTGATCAGATACAACCAATTACTCAAAAAAAAAAAAAAAAAAAAAAAAGTTCAAATGTGTGTGAAATCTTATGGGACTTAGCCGCTAAGGTCATCAGTCCCCAACTTACACATTACTTAACTGAAATTATCCTAAGGACAAACACACACACCCATGTCCAAGGGAGAACTCGAACCTCCGCCGGGTCCAGCCACACAGCCCATGACTGCAGCACCTTAGACCCCTCGGCTAATCCTGCACGGCACCAGTTACTCACTGACTTGTATAGAATGATAGTCTTCCATTCTTATTGAGTTGTAGTAAGTAGAACGGTATAATGATTTTGTGATATTTAAAATGGTATTATCAGAGAAGAATTATCCAAGTAAGACTTTTCTGTTGTTTTAGCTGTAAGAAATAAGGTAAATCTCTCTTCCAATCAAAGGCTGGTTTGTAGACTGCAGTGTAAAATTCCACTAGATGTGGTGTTGCTTAGACTACCTCAAAGTTTGGAACTGATTCTTGATCTGATTTGATGAGTGCCTATAGTCCAGTGAGGTTCCAATTTATGATGTCACTTGGAACTTTTCACATAATTTTATCATCGTAAAGGGTGAAAAATGCAATAAGTGACAGAATAATTGTAGAATTGACAACACTGGACTGTTGGACATGTTGTTTGACACTTATCCAGCAAACACCCCAAGCTATAAAGGAAAAAAATATTCCCACTAATTTCTTTGAAGAGCAAAAGTATAATTTTACATTTATAACATAGAGAACTGTGATACAGCAGATCATCTGCTTATAGATAAAAGAACAGTGCAATGAAAAAATAAATTGAGCAAAAAACAAAAAAGAAAATAATAATAATAATTTACTCAATGCCTGTATATCTAATTCTAAATATTTAAACAGAATGACCTCATTCACATAAATTTATTGGTATATTAATTCAAATTAACTTGCATCCTTCACTACAAAATTTATCCATTCAGGTGTTTACAGTTGTTCACAAGCAGGCTTAAATACCCTGATGAGCCAAAACATTATGACCACCTGCTTAATAGCTTGTTTGTCCATCTTTGGAACAAAATACATTACTGATACTGTGTATTAGGGGTCTGACAATTTGTGAATAGGTTTGTGTAGGTATGTGACATTAGATGCCTACACACAGGTCATTTCATTCACATAAGCAACTTGCCGCTTCTTTGCGTACATGCTGATGCTACCCGACAGCACCCTGGGTTCCATAGTATTTACATCAGGTGAATTTGGTAGCCAAAACATCAGTGTGAGTTCATTATGATACTTCTGAACACCACTGTTACATGGGTCTGGCTCCAAGACAGGGACAGTTATACTGCTGAAAGAGACATTGCCATCAAGGAAACCATCAAGCATGTCTTCAATTTCTACCACAGGTCCCATGCAACTCCAACAGAATGTCTCTCACAGCATAACACCATTCCCACCAGTATGTGTCTATGGCACATTACACATTTTGAGCTGCAGTTCACCTTGATGATTGCATTTGTAGAGATGATCAAGGACCAGATGTAGCAAAAATACAATTCACCCAATGAAAAGACATGTTTCCATTGATTGACAGCCAAATCCAGATGATCTTGTGCCCACTGTAATCCCAATTGATGTTATTGTTCTGTCAACATGTGTACGCATAGTGATGGTCTGCTGCAGAGCTCCATGTTCAACAGTGTACGATGAATGGTGTGCTCTGAAACACTTGTTCATGCACCAGCATGGTGATCTTTCAGCAGTGGAACCACAGATAACAATCTACCTTAGTTTACAGAGCAGACAAGCCTCCACAACCAACATTCTGTGAATAATTGAGGATGTCCAACCATTTAACTTCTAGTGGTAGTTTCACCATTCTTCAACCTCATTCTGTAGATACTCATGAGAGTAGCATGTGAACGTTTGAGCAGCTTACCCATTTCCGAGTTACGTGTTCACACGTTCCGCATTTCCCCCTTTTCAGTCCACATCTTCACTAGGGTGATCCCTCCTTCATGACTGCTCTGATTTCATACTTTTGTTACTGCATCATGTGCCCAGAATGCCACTAGGTGGCATCCAATGTCATGGTGAGCATGGGTCATATGGTGTCGCTCATCAGTGTAAGTGCTTGGATTTAAATTCTGCAAGATAATCTTCACCAAAATAAAATTTTGTTGATATTTACAAATGAAGAGATTCCATGTAATTAAAAGCAAATCAATTTTGTAGCTGCCCAGTCATTTACTATAGATATCAATACTGGCCAAAATCACCTGAGTGTATCATTAGGGTTTTCTGTGACCAGATTGTCTAATGACTGAAGCTAAAGGTAATAGACTGAAACATAGATAATATTTGCTTAAAATATGTGACAAACTCACAAATACACACACAACACTATATTCATATGAGAGATAAAAAAAAATTACAGCTGCATTATTTTTGGCAAATAATGTTCATTGCATTTTATTGAAACATGATAAGCTGCAATATTTTTGCCACAATCAGTAAAATTTGATGAGCACTTTCAGCAGAATGCAAAACCTTGTGTTAAAGTATACCAAGTACTTAAACACCTACAGTCTACTGAATGCTAGTCAACATGGCTTTCAAACAGGAATGAGAACAGAAACAGAAACAAGGGATTAAGTTGGAAGCAATGGGGTAAATAGGGTTGAAGACAACTGGTTTCACTTATATTTTTGTAACTGATCACAGGTTGTGGAACTCACATCAAATTATTTTGATCATAAAATCAGGTAATATGCGATGTAAAGAAAGTTGAAACAGGAGTACAATATGGCCTCTGCCTGATCCTTACTTATGCAGATGACATACACACCTCAGAAACTGCAACTGAGTTCATGGTGTTTGCAGAGTACGTAAGTGTAATGGTGCACAATGTTATGGTCATGACAACTGATTAAAGCCTCAAGTTCTTGCATTCATTGTTCAATGCCAACAGACTGTCTCTTATCCAGACCATGCTAACTAAATTCTGCTGGAGACTCAGTTCTGCATATTTTGCTCTAAGAACTAATTCTAAGGTTTGCTTCACAGATGTTACTAAAATGGTTTATTTTGATTACTTCCATCATCTGTAGCTTATGGATTGACTTTATTGAGATCAAATTAAGTATTAATTAAATAAAATTGTTGCAGAGACGGCTACTCAAACCATGTAATGCTACTCTGCTAGGATCGCTGTAACCTCCCTCTACATTTACAAATGTGTGTTGATGACAAGAGCTAGACTCTGTGTTCTGCAAACCAACTGTAATTACCACTTTTATAATACTCACAGATATGGGTCCCTACATACAGAACAAATACACTCCTGGAAATGGAAAAAAGAACACATTGACACCGGTATGTCAGACCCACCATACTTGCTCCAGACACTGCGAGAGGGCTGTACAAGCAATGATCACACGCACGGCACAGCGGACACACCAGGAACCGCGGTGTTGGCCGTCGAATGGCGCTAGCTGCGCAGCATTTGTGCACCGCCGCCGTCAGTGTCAGCCAGTTTGCCGTGGCATACGGAGCTCCATCGCAGTCTTTAACACCGGTAGCATGCCGCGACAGCGTGGACATGAACCGTATGTGCAGTTGACAGACTTTGAGCGAGGGCGTATAGTGGGCATGCGGGAGGCCGGGTGGACGTACCGCCGAATTACTCAACACGTGGGGCGTGAGGTCTCCACAGTACATCGATGTTGTCGCCAGTGGTCGGCGGAAGGTGCACGTGCCCGTCGACCTGGGACCGGACCGCAGCGACGCACGGATGCACGCCAAGACCGTAGGATCCTACGCAGTGCCGTAATGGACCGCACCGCCACTTCCCAGCAAATTAGGGACACTGTTGCTCCTGGGGTATCGGCGAGGACCATTCGCAACCGTCTCCATGAAGCTGGGCTACGGTCCCGCACACCGTTAGGCCATCTTCCGCTCACGCCCCAACATCGTGCAGCCCGCCTCCAGTAGTGTCGCGACAGGCGTGAATGGAGGGACGAATGGAGACGTGTCGTCTTCAGCGATGAGAGTCGCTTCTGCCTTGGTGCCAATGATGGTCGTATGCGTGTTTGGCGCCGTGCAGGTGAGCGCCACAATCAGGACTGCATACGACCGAGGCACACAGGGCCAACACCCGGCATCATGGTGTGGGGAGCGATCTCCTACACTGGCCGTACACCACTGGTGATCGTCGAGGGGACACTGAATAGTGCACGGTACATCCAAACCGTCATCAAACCCATCGTTCTACCATTCCTAGACCGGCAAGGGAACTTGCTGTTCCAACAGGACAATGCACGTCCGCATGTATCCCGTGCCACCCAACGTGCTCTAGAAGGTGTAAGTCAACTACCCTGGCCAGCAAGATCTCCGGATCTGTCCCCCATTGAGCATGTTTGGGACTGGATGAAGCGTCGTCTCACGCGGTCTGCACGTCCAGCACGAACGCTGGTCCAACTGAGGCGCCAGGTGGAAATGGCATGGCAAGCCGTTCCACAGGACTACATCCAGCATCTCTACGATCGTCTCCATGGGAGAATAGCAGCCTGCATTGCTGCGAAAGGTGGATATACACTGTACTAGTGCCGACATTGTGCATGCTCTGTTGCCTGTGTCTATGTGCCTGTGGTTCTGTCAGTGTGATCATGTGATGTATCTGACCCCAGGAATGTGTCAATAAAGTTTCCCCTTCCTGGGACAATGAATTCACAGTGTTCTTATTTCAATTTCCAGGAGTGTAAAAACAAATGTGCTCAAGGAAATATGAGCCATTTTGGTGTCGCTTTTGTAATGCACTACCTATTTACATAAAGAGGTTAGAGAAGGATACTGCTTTTACAGCAGGGTTAGAATCATTTCTTGTTTAAAGTATTTTTACAATGAAAGTGAGTGTAACAGATAAGGGGAATACTGGGCCCTCATTTATTGTTGAGTTCTATTGATTCATGTAACTAATGTGCCATGTATGCTGTATTTGATACCACAAAAGGATGTTTCTGGTGTCAGTTTTTTGTTTCCTTTGTTCTAGATGCAGTGCAATACAATTCTTTAGAGATGGATTCTGGCACTAGATTAGTTGCGGTGAAGCTAGCAGCAGCAAGTTTTTTGTCTGTTTTCTTTTTGGCAGTGTTATATAATGCTTTTTTCCTGAAGGGTTTTATATCAAAATTTCATGTTCTAGTTGCAGCACTGATTTACTTCTTGTGCACATTGTTATGTAATATGTTCATATGTTTTCATTTTTTCAAAACTGTTTTATATCAAAATTTCATATTCTAGCAGGGTTCATATGACTCTTTAAAATTCTTATAAGGCCTTATTTCATCAACTAAGTTTTATTGGCCTTCAAAAGTCTTTATTTTTATATGTCTCCCAAAAATTACTATTTTAAAAATGTTGTTTCATTTAATGATTTCTGTAACTTTGTTTTACTTTATTACCTCTGGAAAGGACAATTTGGTGTGATAAGTTTACATGTGTTGTGGGAAGCATTACACCATTTTAAGCTAGCATTGGAAAATCTATATGCTCTATGTGACATCACTACAAAAGCCACAGTACTTGTTAAGAAAATTTAGGTCACAGTTCTCCATCAGGGTGTACAATGACATCTATGTAAATACGACTCATGTGTACTCTTAATGGGAAAGACTAAGTCACCTGCTAATAATTTTCTTTTATTGGTTTGTTCAGTATGCTGGTCGGTTAGTGTGGTTTTTTACACATTACAGGTCACACCAAACATTTTTTTACTACAGTAAAACATCACCAGTTATTAAAGAAAGAAAGAGATGGAATTAAGCAGTTCTTCGAGATTTCAAAACCCAACACATCAACTGTTTCTGAGAATTCTACATTGTGAAATACAAGCATGTCAGAGACAGCAGAGGCCCAAACAACACAAACTATCACAAATACTGATAATACATTTTCTCCTTACTTTTCTGGAAGTAATAACATTGAGGCTCAAATTCTCTGGCCTAAGAAGTGTGCTTCTGAGGAAATATTAAAAAAATTCCAAAGTGCTACATATAATCTTGAAATTTCAAAAACTTTGCAAATATCAATGCACATTCCAGATGCAAAGTGTAGTGGGGGGGGGGGGGGGGGGGGGGCGCGCATAGTTTCAATTTCAATATGGACTTCATTTTGAGATTTTGAGTAGTCTACCATTTGTTCAAAGATTCACCTGTGAGATGTGAAGGTTATATACTATCTTCAAACACCAAAAAATATGGGTTAAAATTTTGTGCACTTTGATGGTTATGCAATCATCTAGCAATACCAACCGCTACAGAAAACTGGGATTACATGGAAAAGTACGCATCCAATGTTCAGAAGGGATAGGTAACCAAACCAAGTTGTAAGTTATTCACAGTTACACAAGACACTGTAAAAGATAAGCTCATACATGTTAAGTTAAACATCTTTTTTCACTTTACAAAAGTTACTGACCCATTTTTTGCTCACTATGAAAGTGAAAAACCCCTGCTTCTACCTCTTCCTGCAGATCTGACAACTTCGAATTGCAACTTAAGAGGAACATCCAATGTGTGAAATGGAGAAAAAAATTACAGCCATCAGTTCTCCAGCAAAATAAGCAGAGTGCAAATATGAGAAATTTAGCTTGGGATTCGTTGGGGACCGATTCCTGTATGAACATCAAAATGAGAATAAAGTCATGGAGGGGTACACACTAGAAGTAAAACAGTTCCATTTTTTTAAAGATTGTAGAAAGGTCTCTAGTAAACTATACTCTAGTTAGACTTATTTCTTGTCTGTACACAAAAAAATTGTATCAAAGAAAGACTCCCATGTCAAGAAAATGAATATAGCTTGAAGTGGTTATGTTCATCCAGATGAATGGGACAGCTTGTGCCTGCAGTATAAAAATTTTGTAGAATCAGCACCATTACAGCATTTTTTTCCATTTTGGTCTTGTATTCCAAAATCTTAAAGTGGATGATATTTTGAAAACACGTGTTTAAGAAAGAATATGTGGAAACAAGAGTGTTCATGAAAGTGATGTTGACATTATCACATGGACAAACTGTCACAGAAAGAAAGTTCTCAGCAAACATAAAGTTGGAAATAGAATATCTACAGGAGTCTTCTCAAATTTCTTATTGAATAATCAAAGACCACATAAGCTTTAATGGTGACTTACTACAGGTGTTAAAATGGATTTTGTCCTCAGCAAGTTCTGTTGGACAGAGATATAAGCTACTTCCTGACATTAAAAACAGCCCAGAGAGATGGGTGTGGCTCTGAAAGAAAGAGAAAATTGAAAGGAGAATGGCGATCATTAAAGAAGAACAGAGCATGTTTAGAAATTTATGTTGGAAAGCTAATAAAATCTGCTAATGAGCTATCAGAGTAGAGCAGCCAATCGACATTGCACTATGTTGTGAGTCAAACAACTGCCAAGGAACAACTAAAGAAAAAAGAGAAAAATAACTGAGACACTGAGAAACAAACTGAAGAAAAAGTAATGGTTTACAGAACTAAATGAAATTCATTTTATGTTGCTGTCCCATGTTAAACTGATTGTGTTAAGTAAAACACAAAAAAAAAAGACCAAACTTAACATGCTGCTAATTTTAAAAAAAGAAAAAAATACGGTGCAAATTCCCATCATAAGATGATTAAAATCAAGTGTACTTTTCTCAACAATTTTTTAAAGTGTTCAATGTAGTTTGTGACCAAACTGAGTAGTAATTTTCTATACTGTCATCTAAAATCAGTATCACTGCACAAGGGGTTGTTTATGCAAGAAACTCCAGATTCATCAAAGAAATACTTTGATAGTGAAGTAAGGCAATCTTGTATTTTAGTGTTAATATATTTTATGTGAAATATAATTTGTTGAAACTTACTGGTTGTGAAATTGCAGTTGTTTTAATTGTTTAAGATTTTTATGTACATTGTATAAATGTGTAGTAAGAAGCGACACCTTGAAAGCTCCTTATTTTTAAGCACCATGTCCAGCAATGACATTGAT
This sequence comes from Schistocerca serialis cubense, assembly GCF_023864345.2. Taxonomy (NCBI): domain Eukaryota; kingdom Metazoa; phylum Arthropoda; class Insecta; order Orthoptera; family Acrididae; genus Schistocerca; species Schistocerca serialis. Next base: position 514,944,929 of record NC_064640.1, read on the forward strand.
ATACTTATATACTTGTTGTACATGGTGTAATCTCAATGCAAACTATGTTATTCCTGATCTGGCCTTTCCATCGTGAGTTTTCCATGGTTTTCTGAAGTTGCCAAGGTGGATGCTTGCATGGTTCCATTGATTAGGCCATGGTCAACGCCCTGCTCTATATTTGCCTTATCCTATGCTACTTTGTTTACATCTTATATATTTATATACACTGTCTACTCACATTAATGTGATTGCCAGTCAATAGCCAGAATAACCACCTTTTGAAGGGTGGATCACAGTGAGACATGGAGGAAGAAAGTCAATGATGTTCTGGAGTTACCAAAAGGGATGTGGCGTGATGCTGACTCTAGTGCCTTGAACAGTTGTGCTAGGTCTCTCAGGTGATTATCCATGGCACTAAAAGCGTGATCAAGGTGGTCCCACATATCCACAATTCAGTTTAAATGTAGGAAGTATGGTGGCCCCAACAGTATGGTGAACCCATTTTGGAGCTGTTTGAACCATTGCACTATCCTGCTGGTAGATGCCATCATACCAAGAAAAAACAAACTGCACATATAGGTGGACATGATCCACAAGGATAGATGCATAGGTGTGTTGATCCCCTGTGCATTCCAGAATATTGAGATCACACAGGGAATGCCACAAAAATATTCCACAGGCCATAACGCTCCCTCCTCAAGCCTAGAACTCTTTCTTTTCATACACTTAACACCGGCCACTCTTCTGATGGAGCATAAAACATGATTCATATGAAAAGGCCACCTGTCACCACTTAGTGGATGTCCAGTAGCAGAATTGGTGAGCATATCTCAGCTTTTGTTGCCAATAAATAGCAAACAGCAGGGGTGGGTGAACCATTCTCCTACTGCAGAGGCCTATACACAGTAACATTCACTGAACAGTCATTGAGAAGACACTTTTAATAGCCCTTTGGCTAATCTCTGCAGTCAGTGACCCAACTATTGCAGTTCTATTCACAAGTGCACTTCTCTGCAGCCGTCATTCTCCCCTGTCATGTTTGGTCAGTGGTGCACCACAGTTAAGACGTTGCTAGTTTCTGACAGTGCAGTTTTTCCATTCACAGTGTACTTTAATCATGGTGGCAACCAAAGAGTTTACCAACTTAACTGTCTTGGAAATGCTTCCACCATTGGCACTAAAGCCAATGATCACAGCCGTTTGGACATCAGATAAATCGTGCTGCTTCCAAATTATGATAACACCTGCACTGTTTTCTGCATCCCTCCAAAATGCATTATATTTATATACCATCCACTGTTAGTGGTGCCACCCACTATCTGCAGGTGGTTATTATACTTTGATGTCAAACATAGACAGTGGTCACCACTTAAATGTGAACAGACTGTGTGTTATTTCCATAACGTATCTAACGCATCTGATATTGTTCTATTGTATGGTCTAAGGATGAATAAATAAAATAAAATCAATAAAACAAACAATGCACTGTGCAGAGATGCATCAAAACCAAATTTTTCCATACAAAATCAGAATACGGTACATCAGTTACATTTTTCTAATGTCCACAGTGTGTTGTCAAAACATTTCATTTCATTTCAATTACTGTTGCTCCTACAGATAAATTCCACAGCTAGGTGGTTTCAAATGTATAGGATTACAAATTACACCCATGTGTTCTAAGCAAAATATAATGTTTTCCCCTGAGTCTGCATTAAGAGGAAGAATTTCTGAATATTTTTTATTTTTATTTTATTTTATATATGTTTTAAATGATATTTAATGAAATGTTTGAAGGCACTGATGGGAGAAGAAAAGATAAGTATGGTCATTCATCAGTGGTGTCTCACTTTCTCCTCTGTCATCATGATTAAATTCAGCTTTATGTTGTGCACACATTTGAAGCAACTGATTGTCATCTTAAGCAATATGAGATTACTATGCCAACTACTTGTGACTGGTGGAGGGTTAGAAGGGAGAGGTGTTACATTCTGAGGAGACAGTGCTTCATGCAATGATGATGACTCTTGTATCAGGGTAAGACAAGTAGCTACAGCACATGGCTGTCTGGTGAGTATTAAATGATAACGTGCTGCAATCATATCACTTACAGTGTGTGCAAGGACCATCAAGCAGCCATTCCACCTGCAATTGTGTTAGTCAACAATGTGTCATCCCTTGTTTAAGTGCAACTGTAGTGTTTACAGAAGAGTGTGAAATACCATCTCCTGTGACACGGTAGAAATAATTAATTATTTATCTCAAAGGAAAGATATATTTTGCGTTAACTGCAGGGATCATGTAACCCTGACTGTCAGAGTGTTAATACTGAGCTTACTGTGATCAGCATGGCATTAACATCTCTGTTACTACTATAAATTATGACGCGTGACTGATTTTGCGCTCTCTATTGTTCTAGGATTTTTCTGTTAGCCTCTCGAACTACAGATTCTATTCTGTCAGACATTTTAGCTCTAGTGAACTCTATTTCTTAGTATTGTAATTATTATTTTTACCTTATGACATATTATTCATTGCAATTACTGCAATATTAATATTTCCCACAATGATTTGCTCTGCTGATGGGCAGTCAAATTTCTACACAGGAAATATTAAACTTTAACAACGACAACTAATTTTCGCCATAAGTTGGCAAATTCCATTGTGTTTTCTTTGCAGAAGATGTCTGCCATGAAACTTGTAAATAAACTTCTAAATAATAATAAATAAACTTCTAAATAATAACCTAAATTGTTATAAAAAAGGGGATTTCCACAAAATTATTTAGTAGTCAGATTTCCAGTCTCAGATATTCTATATTTCATTATTAGTCGATGCCACTTCTGGACACTAATAGGAAAAAATGCTTTTCTTTGCAAAGTTTTAGCCTCCTCTTTAAAAGCTAGCCATCATACAAACCAAAAACAATATATTTACCACTGAATGACTTCTTCCAAAACTTTCCTACAAAAGGTAAATCTCATGTTGCTAACTTAACTTATAAAAGTTACTATTTACTGTCAATAGAAGTCATCTCAGTTATAAAATATTCTCTCTGTTTAACAAGAGTTAACATTCTTTCAAGCAATATAAATACACTACTGGCCACTAAAATTGCTACACCAAGAAGAAGTGCAGATGATAAACGGGTATTTATAGGGCCAATATATTATACTAGAACTGACGTGTGATTACATTTTCACGCAATTTGTGTGCATAGATCCTGAGAAATCAGTTCCCAGAACAACCATCTCTGGCCATAATAACGGCCTTGATACACATGGGCATTGAGTCCAACAGAGATTGGATGGTGTGTACAGGTACAGCTGCCCATGCAGCTTCAACACGATACCACAGTTCATCAAGAGTAGTGACTGACGTATTGTGACAAGCCAGTTGCTCGGCCATCATTGACCAGATGTTTTCAATTGGTGAGAGATCTGGAGAATGTGCTGGCCAGGGCAGCAGTCGAACATTTCCTGTATCCAGAAAGGCCCGTACAGGACCTGCAATAAGCGGTCGTGAATTATCCTGCTGAAATGTAGGGTTTCGCAGGGTTCAAATGACGGGTACTGCCACGGGTCATAACACATCTGAAATGTAACGTCCACTGTTCAAAGTGCTGTCAATGCGAACGAGAGGTGACTGATACGTGGAACCAATGGCACCCTATACCACCACGCCGGGCTATATGCCAGTAAGGCAATGACAAATACACGCTTCCAATGTGCGTCCACCGCGAAGTCGCCAAACATGGATGCAACCATAATGATGCTGTAAACAGAACCTGGGTTCATCCGAAAAAATGACGTTTTGCCATTCGTGCACCCAGGTTCATCGTTGAGTACACCATCGCAGGCGCTGCTGTCTGTGATGCAGTGTCAAGGGTAACTGCAGCCATGGTCTCCAAGCTGATAGTCCATGCTGCTGCAAATGTTGTCAAACTGTTCGTGCAGATGGTTGTTGTGTTGCAAATATCCCCATCTGTTGACTCAGGGATCGAGACGTGGCTGCACAATCCGTTACAGCCATGCGGATAAGATGCCTGTTATCTTGACTGCTAGTGATACGAGGCTGTTGTGATCCAGTAAGGCATTCATTATTACCCTTCTGAACCCACCGATACGATATTCTGCTAACAGTCATTGGATCTTGAGCAACGTGAGCAGCAGTGTCACGATACGATATACCACAATCGCGTTAGGCTACAATCCGACCTTTATCAAAGTCGGAAACATGATGGTACGCATTTATCCTCCTTGCACGAGGCATCACAACAACGTTTCAGTAGGCAACACCAGTCAACTGCAGTTTGAGTATGAGAAATTAGTTGGAAACTTTCCTCAGGTCAGCACGTTGTAGGTGTCGCCACTGGCGCCAACCTTGTGTGAATGCACTGAAAAGCCAATCATTTGCATATCACAGCATCTTCTTCCTGTCGGTTAAATTTCGCGTATGTAGCACATCATCTTCATGGTGTGGCAATTTTAATGGCCAGTAGTGTAGAAAGTTATATTTTAATGGTGCCCAATGTGGGGCCATGATTTATAGTATAGCTTGCAATTTTGTGAAAATCAAATTTCTCTGTATCTAATTTGAAAATTTTATTCTTTTTCATACTACAATCTTATGAACTCCATTACAAGCTGTTGTAATCATCAGTTCCACGTATTCAAAGCCAAAAAGCAACAAATAAGGTAAAATCACAGAAATTAATTTTTATTTTTGGTCTTTTAAGTTCGTTGTTTTTTCTTCACAAAAAATTTCCTTTGATGCTCAGTAGAAGTCAAATCATAGTTAGAAGTAGTATTAATCAGTGAATTTTGGAAGGGAGTGCTATGGAAATTCGAAACTTTCAAAATCAATGAAAGATTCTTCCCCCCCCCCCCCCCCCCACCTCCACCCCCCTCCCCCCCCCCCTCCCCCTGTGTGCGGAAGGGGACACAAAATGGCTGACTTGGCTGAGCACTGATAAATGAACATCGCATAGAGGTAAATTAATTTTGTCCTTATTGTGAATTATTATTGCTGTGATTATTTTGTGTTAGTTTTAAGAGCAAATATCCGTGTGAAGATTTTTCTGACTGAATAATTTTTGGTTATGGTAAAAGTAGGAAAGAAAGATAATTTTAGCACTGAAGTAATGGCTTCACCAGCTAGTATCAATAGTGAAGCAGAAAATAATAATGATTCTTTAATTGATTTGAACTTTGACCCATTAGAAAACCCACTACTTGGCAGCAAATTTAGAAAATGTGCTGCCAATAGCCAACACCAATAGAAGTGCCAAGTAGAACAAACGAGAGACAGGAAAACACACAATCTCAGCAGTAATGGATGCAAGCATTTCACTCGACCTGCTTACCTCTTTCTTACAAAAACTTGAACTGTGTGATCACGAGGGCGATTGAAAGCAGGAAAAACATGATCATGAAATTAAAGCTGAACTAGGTACAATTAAATCTGAGCTAATTACAATGAAGGTAGTTTACGGTCCAATTTTAAAAGTTGAAAACCTCTCACAATGACGTAAAGATGAATGTGGTAACTTTAACTTCTACAGTCACCAACATTAAGCTCAATAACCAGAAAATCTTGGACAAACAATTAGAAAGTCACAGAAAAGAATTAAATAAAGGCATATCCAATTGGATAGTAGACAAGGAATCTGAAATTGATTTAAAAATAAATGTAGCAGTCAACAATGCTGTGCAATACATACACGCAGAAATGTGTTCCAGTACGGAAATTATGATGAAGTACAAAATGCACATTCCGATAAGAAAGACACCAAAGAAGAAAGTCCTGTGTGGAAGCAAGAGATAAACACCTGCATAAGGAACCTGGAAAGGGTTATGTCAAGTGATACCAGATCGGGAAATAATTTTCCATCACAATGTGAAAATCCTGTCATTGACATTAAATCCACTTACAGAAATGAAAAAATATTTCAATCACCCAATAAAATGCCAGTCCAAGTTAAACACATGAAAATGAACCATGTGCTAACACTACAAAGGTAGAACAAAGTTTGTTGAAACATCATCATTTCCAAACTTTTTCCAAAGACCAGAAGTCAGTCCACTCCATTGTCTTCATACGAGCACTCAAGAACATCTTACCACAATGTTGGATGGAGTATCAAAAGATACAGTTCATCATATCGCACATTACAGGTGATGCAGTTTTGTGGGCGAGTGAAACATCTGAAGTATGTGGCACATTAGCAGATTTTGAAAGAGTGTTTCTTTCTAAATAGTGTTCTGTGGGTATACAGGAGCAATTGGGCCAAGAAGTGTATTCTCCCAAATTGTACAACCCGCAGAAGGGAAGTTTGTGAAAATACTATTGGTTGGAGCCAATCTCTCAAAAAAAGTGCTCCGCATACTGAAGGCAAAACTTCCTATCCACCTGAGAGAAAAGTTGATTAATGAATCGGATGAGGTCTTCGAACAGTTTCTGCCTGTGATCACCTCACTCAATCTCTAAGTCATATCAGGCTTATTCCAACAACTGCAATAGCTATGACATTAGTGATAACACTAACATCAGTGATGGCAACAGACAACACCCGAGCGGAAAGAACCAGTATGCAAAAGTGAACACGGGTGCCTATAGTCAAAACAACCACCCAGCAAATGAACCAAACATGAATTATGGAAATAATAAGTGGAATCATAAGAATGGTAATCTGACAAATGGTTCCTATAGAAAACGGGAGGATGGTAATGGAAATGGTTACAATAATTCCAGGCACGATAGGAAAACACCATGGAATCAATCGGGAATCTCCTGAAATAATAGCAGTAATGTACCAATCCAGCAAGGGCAAATGACAGGAACAAAAGTAGTCAGTGAAATCCTAATCATGGAAATGGCTGGCCTAACCAGCAGCCAATTTTATGGGTTGGGAATCCAATGCAAAACATGATGCAAGCAATGCCTGTTATTCCGAACCCGAACAGTTGCAATACCAGTGACAACAGCAGTCCTACAATGAATTGCATATGCGAAGTCGTAGAGGAGGATACCAATACACAACAGTTAAACTAGAAATGACCGTTCTAGTGTGGTCATATTCCAAAGTGGAGGCAACTTCAAATCTGACATTAACACATTTAGGTACAACAGCAGTGTGAATATGAGGAAAGATCTTCTACAAGAGCTGAACACATGCAAATGTACAGAAAATTATGTTATCCAAGCTGCAATGAAAGTTTCGATACACAGATCAGTGTGGAAGCTATAACAGACACAGTAGCAACAATCAGTGTCATGAATTACACAACGAAGTAAATCGCATAAGTAGACTTCCTGTTCTGCCTGTGCAAAACTGTCATATTTCTGGTGGATTAGGCACATCTACACAGCATGTGAAGCAACAGGTACTGGCTGATTTGATAGTAGAAGACGAGCACATACAATGCCACACCTTACTCATAAAAAATTTGTCTGTTTCCTTGGATTCTTGGCTGACATTTTCTGCACAGTAGGGACACAATGATCGACCTACAGGCAGAAAAAAGTGTAGTTACAAATGATTGTAAGACAGGGTGTGTATGTGGACAAGGAAAAAAAATTCCCAGATTTCTCCCGGATTTCCCGGTCAAAAATAGACTTTATCCCGGGTGAAAACATACTTTTTCCCTGTTAACTGACAGCATACTTTCTCTCGGAATTGTATAACTTATAAGTCCTTTGAATGATTATGGTTTTATACATGGGAGTAGAATTTACCGGTGCTTTAGAAAACTAAACACGGGGAAAAAACACGTTTTGCTAAGATCTTTGATGTGCAGCAACATGTACGCTGCATATTTTCGTAATACAAAAGTATAAATTCGAATTCCACCAAACACCGCATGTTTACTTTCCGAAGCATTGAAATCAAGATTGTGATGTGCTTTTGTAAGCCAGTCATAGCTCATGTCATGATATCGCCTGCTGATGACAGCGGGTATTGAGAGCTTAGGACACGTGATGTAGTCAGACAATAGCAACATCACTGTTAAGTACCGCGAACATACGAACAGAAAAATTAATATACATACTCTTGATACACGAAACGCAAAGTTTTCACATATAATATTGGTCTGTAAGTTTAATACGCTGCAAGAGAAGCTAAGCTTTCACATACAATGTTGGTCTTTTATGCGCGTATTGCAATTTAAGGTATATCACACAAATGTGCCAGTAAAATTTTTAATAACAACATAAATGTCTGATCTTCTGGGCTTGAAATTCATCTAAATGGCTTGTCATCAAAGAGTTGATTTTCAAATGAGAGTCAAATGCTCTGTGATTTAAGAAATTAATCGTACATTACCGCACATAGCTCCGTTGTAACTGCCAGAATGGTACTTTGATGGTAACGCTTTTCAAACCACCATTCGGAATATTTTCCCGTGACCTGTTAGAAATAGGTTCATTTCCACAGTTGCCAGAGAGTGCCAGATGACAGGCGTCACCACGCTTGCGCAGCTACGATGTCGTAGGGAGCCTGTATGTTCGTACGTGTAAAACATTAAAAGATGGTACATTATGTCTTAAAAGAAACAAGCCATCAGAGAATACTGAAAGAGCATCGGAATATCGTGACCCATACTAAAATGTGCAGATTTAAAGTGCACATTCGTATGTCCAGGTTCCCAGTTAAGTAGGCCACGACCTGATATTAAGCTTTTCAATGTGGTTTTCGGGATGTGAATTTTCTTGGAGTACCAGTACTGTGTTATCTCATGTTTGGTTCTTTAATATGGCATAATGCCATACATGCTAGAAGTTGAAAACATGCACTTGAAATGCAGCAAACAGTGTGTAGAATTAAACACTTTGTATTAAATATATTGTCTGCCTCAGCGGAAAAGATTAATAAAAGAAAATTTCTTTAGCAAACCGACAAAAATAACTTCATGGTTCTGCAAGGCAATTAATGCTTGACTGTCACAAAGGTGAAAATAAAATAAAATCTGCAACTAATAACACATTTTAGCCTTCCATAATTATGTGAATGTATTTTAATTCACTTGATAGCTCCCTGCCACAAAATCTGTTTTGTTTTCATTTGACGTGAGAGGAGTGAACGAAGAGGAAACAGAAAAATCACAAAATGTAAACACGGGCCACGTGGAGACTACCCACTTCCCTGCTGTCACTCAGACTGCTCTGCGCATCAGCCTCAGATCTACGATATTTCCGAACCAGGGCGATATCCCGCCACTCCCTCGAGCGTTTGAGAAAGGATGTCAAAAATTTAAAAAAAGGTTGAATTTTCAAAAATATGTTCGTTTTGTAGCGCACATCTTTCTGAAGAGTCTGATGCATAAAACATATGTGTTTGAGGAAATGTAACACATGTTATTTGGTCGTAAGTGTGCCAAAGGGCAGTGCCTTGCCTCCTCACACAGCATTCTTCTATCGCACGTCACTGTACGTTGCTCTGTGGAACTGAAACGTGTATATTTTGTAATGGATGCCATCGAACCATATTGAGGACAGTGGAAATTAAAATGTCCTGACGTCCTGTGGTGCCTCTACTGCTTACAGTCAGCCAGTTTGACATCCTGTCTCTCTCTCTCTCTCTCTTTTTTTTTTTTTAAAGAAAAAAAAATGAACTCTTCAGAAAATTTGCACTCTTTAATCCCTATCAGCTAACAACTTGTTGTTTCTTGTGACATAAAATTAAATATAGGATACATAAACCCAGTAAAAACATGAGACAAGCAAGACAATACACACTTCTTCAATCCTTAGCTCCTAGAATTTTTTTCTCTCTAATCTTGCTACAGCTTTACATGGCATGCATTCCTTTCTGTGAAAGAATCTATTACCTCACGAAAGTTCGTCAAACGTTTTGCTACATGAAAAGTCGAAATGTCGTTGTCCAATACTGAAAAAGTTGTTAATGCAAATAGGACCCAAGACTGGTGTGGTTTCCTGATCTGATTATGTCTATTTTCTCACTGTCTGCTAGATAAAACAAAATAGGCCTTTCTAATACTGCAACAATTGTAATACACACCAAATAAACGAGACTGTTTTGGCACAAATGGTCTTTTTGTAAGACTATAATTCACAAAGTACCAATATCAAATGCCTATTAGGCCTACTACAAGCAAAAAGCTTTACGTTAGGAGACAGTTTCACACTTCATCATACGCTCCAGTTTCTCAAGTATGAGATCGAAAAGTAGTAGTACCAAATTTTTATACAAACTTGGAATTGTCATATTGTTTCATAATTTGTGTGATGTCCCTGTGTCTTCTCCTTCCTCGTTCCAACAGACAATCTTGTCATCACTAATTCTGCAACTATTCCCGCCAATGTCAAAGTTTATGCACAGGTTAACTCCACTAACTCTTCCAGAATCACTGGTTTAGTGATCTGCGATTATTCTCTGGTTAGGCGTTGCTACATGTTCGTACAACGCGTTTTCCACGCTTTTTCCAGACTAGAACTTAAAGCAGCTGCTAGCCAGGAACGGTACAACTGGACCTTACTAGTATAGCGATTTGGCCAAAATTTTCTGTCAAAATTTCTTTATTTTGGATACACCGAGAAGGTAATAGGTATCTTTCTTACCTGTTATTCGTTTATTTCCACTCATATAGTCTTAATCTATGGATTTCACTAGTAATTATAACAACACTCATCATTCGCAAACCCAATCACCCACACAATCAGACAGCGTTTGGTATTCATCTGTTCGACCTTACTACGGTCAGCTTGTATAGCCCCTTTTGTATGTAGGAAAGTTTGTTTCGTTTCAAAGTCATGAATAATCAATAGACTAAGGTGCGCTGGATACTAGTCTCTTTGTGAAACAAGGTTTTTCTTCCCTCAAGAGTATGAGTTTGCCCCCCCCCCCCCCCCCCAATCTCCTCTTAAATGTGGGCCTGCTGCACATGTAAGAACCTGGTAGCTTGGGCGCTCCAGTAAAATTTTTCCCAGTAGCATCTAGCTGCTTGCTGCGACTTCTTAACACACCCAGCAGCCACATTTCTGTAGCCAGACCTGGGAGAAGATACTACCTAACTGCGCAAGTGCATGATCCCGCTCGTAACTGCTAAAACAAACTGAATGTAAACAGTTGTGATGTCACGCTCATCGGAGGCAATTTGTTGTTACGGAATGTTGCATAGTCTTCCTAAAGCCTTTGACACATTTTGCTGTTGGCAGATGCTTGTATGAGCACTGTGTTTTGTTCCTGTATATGGTTCATTTCCTTTGCAGTTTAAGTTTTATTTTCGTTTTTTATCTCGTTCATGTTCTATTGTTGCAGTATTATTCTGCAGTAGCAGGATACAGTACTATCCTTTGTTAGAGTATCGGTTCTTATGAGTCAAAATTACAAAAATTCAACTGAAAACAAAAAACAATGAAAAATTCCCAGAAATCTAAAAACTTCCCGGGTTTTTCCTGGTTTTCTCCCAGATGAAAAAATTCCCGGGTTTTTCCCAAATCTCCCGGTTGTCCCAGGCCGTATACACCCTGTAAAAGAACTGCACTGCAGCTCATTAGAAATCCAAGCATGCATGACAGATACTGGCATAACGTTGCTGCAAAATTAGTACGTCCACGCATACTACACATTGCAGAATTTGAGAAGACAGAATTCCTGGACTCAAATGATTCAGAAGTAGCCATACACAGCAATATTCACACTATCAAAGCTTAAGTATCAGAATCATCCTATACAGAAAACATACAGAAGGAAGAGAGAGATTCTCATTCAGGAGTACGCTAATGTTTTTGCAGATAAACCTGGAGTAATAAAAAACTTTGTGTTGACATGGAAATTGCCCCACATGAGACATTTTGCAGAACATCGTACACTGTACCATGGACTAAAAAGGTGGCTGTAAATGCGGAAGTTTGACAAATATTAGAGTGGGGAATCATAGAAACCTCATACTCACCATACAGCAGTCTCATTTTAGCGGTTTCTAAACCAGGGACAAAAATGAGATTACTACTAGATGCACATAACATCAACAAAATTATAATACCTGTACAAACTAGGCCTGAAAACTTGGAAAAAATGCTTCAACATTTTCATGCAGCTAAATATTTGTCTAGTACTGGCCTCCAATCGTCATGGACGCAGTTATCAATTTCAGATTCTTCCATTTGGTTTGAATGTCAGCACTGGAGTATTTATTTCCACTCTGGACAAGGTTTTAGGACCAGTGCTGTTAGATAAAGTCACAGTGTATGTGGATGACTTGTTAATTGCTGGATCTACGTAAGAAGAAGATGTTGATCTACTTCATAGAATTTTCCTAAAGTCCGCCTAAGCGGGGAGTAACAGTGAACCTCGGTAAGTCTAAATTTGGACGTATGGAGTTGAAATTTCTCAGGCATATCATCTCACTCAACGGAATTGTTCCCGAGCCGGGAAAGCTCAATGCAATTGAACAATTTGCTGTACCCATGGACAAGAAACAGTTAAAGTCTTTTCTTGGCCTTGCCTCATTTTTCAGATATTTTGTACCAAACCAGTTACTCAATGACGAAAATCTTTTGTCACTACTAAGCTAGAATATCACATGGGCATGGAGTGAATCATATCAGAAAGTATTCAATAAAATAAAGTCTGCCCTGGTAAATGGAAACTTGTTGCACCACCCAGATATGATGCTAGATTTTTGTATTGCTACTGATGCCTCATTTTTTGGATTGGGCTCTTGTTTGTTGCAAACCAATGGTTCTCGAAATAAATCAGAAATCAAGATAATTGGTTTTGTGAGCAGGACACTGTCAGCTTGTGAAAGGTCATATACTGTAACAGATTGGAAGCTCTGGCAGTTGTATGGGCCCTTAAAAAGTTTGATTACTATGTATATGGAAAGCGTGTGATGTTCTATTGTGACCATCAGGTGCTCAGCTTTTTATTGTCACGCAAATTGCTACACGAGAGACTTGTGTGCTGGGCGTTAGTATTGCATGAATACTGCTTTGAAATAATGCATGTTAAAGGACAGGACAAAGTCATAGCAGATGCGCTATCGTGTTACCACAAGACCTAACTGATTTTCAAACTGGATAGAAAAGGCACAGGAATATGAAATTCTACTGCTTGATACTAAACAGTACTGAAATAAATTTTTGCATCTCTGTAAAAATATCCATCAGTTACAGGGTTCCAACCCACAGCAGGGAGAAATTTTAAAAGTTTTTAAACAAAACACACATAATGATTTTACTAAGCATTACTCAGCAAAGGATGACGTACTATGTCACCTTATAGTGTAAAACAGTGATAAATCATGTATTTGTGTACCTAGCAGCCACCTAACAGACTTAATTTGGTATACTCATAGTGTTTGGGGACACTATGGTTCTGAAAAGTGCACAGGAAAGTTACAAGATTACTGTTATTTTCCTAATCTAAATCATATTGTTCTTGACACGTTGAAAAGCTGTACAATACGTCAAAAGTGTAAACCAACCAACTACAGTAACCAAATATTCTGGCAATCAATTCTGCCTACCAAACCACTGCAAACCATTTTCCTTGATGTAACTGGTACATTACCAACCAGTAGAGGAGGAGTAAAGTACTTAGTAACATTGCACAGTATTTTTATGAAATATGTGAGAATGTATCCTGTGAGAGCAGCAGCTTCCAAAACCATCAGTTTAAAATTAGCCACTGACTACATTCCAGACATTGGTAAACCTGAAACCATCATTTCTGACAATGCATTTTATTTCACTTCATTTTATTTGAGAAATTTCCTGCAAGAAAATGAAATCAATCAGACACTAGTAATTTTCTACCACCCCCATTTGAACCCGGTAGAAGAATTTTCCATGAATTTAATAGATATATAAGGACATACATTCCTCAACAGCAAACCAAGAGGATAGATCACATGAAACCATTTCAGAAAATTTATAATCACATCCCACATTCTTCCACACATTTCACACCACACAAACTGATGTTTGAAAAGCCACAGGAAGAAGATTGGATCAAACTTTTACCAAAAATAACTCATGCTACATTGTTTCATGATAAAAAAGTTAAGAAAGCCTTGCAAAACTTACTGAAACATGCAACCCAATGCAAGAAACACCACGACACATATGTGCAATATGTTTTCAAATTGGTGAGAAGGTATTAGTAAAAAACCACCATAAGTCATCACGTCTTAAAAGACTGAATAAAAAGTGGCAAAGGCTTTTTATTGGACCCTACATAATAAGTGAGAGGCCTCACGAATGTAGCTATTTGTTAAAAGTGCCATTTACAAATAAAGTTAAAGGGTTATATAACCACATGGTCCTGAGAAAGTACTATGAATAACAAGGTGTACATAGGAAAACAAACACTTCCTACACTTCATGAAGTGAACTTTATTACTTAAATGTCATTTATTTTTATGATGTGTATATAGTGTATGTAGCTAATGACCTGTATGTTACGAATGCATTCTATTTTTCAGTACTTAGAATTTAAGTTTGTATTTTTTATATAGAGTGAAATATTTACTAATTAGAGAAGTGATTAATCGTTTAACAAGCCAAGTCATTTTATTCAATTTCATGACGAGATTTGAATAGGTGTTACAAGCCTGTTTTTCATAAAGATAAACTTAGAAGTTGAAGAAAGAAATACATAGATGTTTTGCTTTTCTTTTAAAATCAATCATTAGTACTTAAAGAGTTTAGATGGTTCCAATGAATGTTTTCATTTTTTTTTTTTTGTCTTTTAAAAGTAGATTCTCAATTTATGGTAATGTATAGTTCTAAGTATGTTTTATATTTGTCTTAGTGTAGTGATTACACTGGTCACAAGCCTACAACTTTTATAACACAATACACAGTTAGTTGTAATAAACTTTGACTTGTTGTAAGTTCCTCAAAGAATCACAACATTTGTCCATAGGAAAATACACCAACATGCTTTATGGTGGAAGTCTCTATTGATACATTTGCTATCAATTATCCCATATAAATTCCACTGAGAGTTTAGTTAACACAGTCCACGTGAAAGTTCCCTTCTGTGCGCAAACTAAACACACACAATGGAGGCCTCATAGTTAAGTTTCACAGTAACAAATGCTGATCATTAGACCATCATTACTGTCCTGAAATTAAATAAATTTCACACAAGAGGTTTACTAAATTCAGTCATTTGAGGATCATACTCATTTACATATGTATGTGTGAAAGCATAACTTTACTACACAAATGAATTTTCTATTGCTCAGCCAAGAGAGGAAAAAAATGTTGCAGCTTTATACCTACTGGCAGAAAGCAAAAATAAAGAAAGGAAAAGCCAATTCGCCATCACGTACACAAGTGAAGCATCTATACTCTGATAAGTAAAAAGGAAGTCATTTCCTTTGATTCTCCATAGGGATTATTTAATTCACTCACATTTACAGCTTTAACCAAACTAAGAATCTTGTATCACACAGCAATTGGAAAATATTTAGATTTGTTGAGAAAGTATAATGTTGTATATGACATCCACTAAGTAAATTATTGGATTATATTCCCCCCCCTCAAATCCGGTATTGTTTTTCCCAGTTCCCCCTCTGCCAAATTGGTGAGCCCATCATGTCAACAAATCCAAATCTGGCAAGTTAATATGAGGACACATAGGAGGAATGAGCAGCCAATGAAGGCTCGTATGTATAAGTGACTAAAGTCACGTAAACCCAAAAAAGATTTGTAATCGTCTATACTAGGACATGTTAATTTAAAATTTCAGTTACAAATATAATTTTAAAATACCAGTCCAGGGATGATGTGAAATAATGCCGCCCATGACTCAGTAGATGTAATTAATTATTTATGTCAAAGGAAAGATATATTTTGCATTAACTGCAACGATCATGTAATGCTGATCGTCTGAGTGTTAATACCAATGCTTACTGTGATCGGTGTGGCATTAATATCTCTGTTAGTACTATGAATTAGGATGCATGACTTATTATGTGCTCTCTATTGTTCTAGAGCTTTTTTGTTAGCCTCTTGGACTATCAGATTTTATCTTGTCAGACATTTTACCTCTAGTGGGCTCTATTTCTTAATATTGTAATAATTATTTTTATCTCATGATGTATTATTCACCAGAATTGCTATGATATTACTATTTCCCACAATGATTTGCTCTACTGATGTGCATTCCAATTTCTAAACAGCAAATATTAAACTTTAATGACAATAACTAATTTTTGCTGTAAGCTGGCAAATTCCATTGCGTTTTCTTTGCAGAAGATGTCTGCCATAAAACTTGTAAGTCTACAAAATAATTTTTCTAAATAATAAAGCAAATTGTTGTAAAAACATGGGAGTTTTCACAAAATAATTTAGTGGTTAGATTTCCAGAGTCCCAGATATTCTATATTTCAGCATTAGTCGACAGCATTTCTGGACACTAATAAGAAAAAATAAATTTCTTTGCAAAGTTCTACACTGCTCTTTAAAAACTAGCCATCATACAAACCAAAAACGATATGTTTATGGCTGAATGACTTCTTCCATTACTTTGCTACAGAAACTACAAAAGGCAAATCTCATGTTGCTAACTTATCTCACAAAACGTATTATATACTGTCAATATAAGTCATGTCAATTATAAAACATTCTCTCTATATGAAAAGATTTAAGATTCTTTCAAGTAATATAAATAGAAAGTTATATTTTAAGAGGCATCGTTTGAACAAGATTAGTTCATAAATATTCACAATCTGAATATATTGTCTGATATGACTCTTAATACTGTTACCGAAACATATTGTCACCAAAGATTTTCAGTCACTGTTTATGTGATCTTTATTTGTGACAATTTGTTGGAGACATGTATTCTTTCATTCTGCCTCAGCGGAAGAATTTAAAATTCTCTCTTAAAGAATATTCTGATCTGCTACAACACACGCTTTTCACTGTTGATCAAACATGTCCATTATGCATGATGCAGCTCTTACTCGTTACAGCATTATATTACATTAGTTTCAAAATAACAGATAACATCACAGACAGATATGTACTGAAAGTGTCTACTAGGATATCAGAGTATGTGTGGCCTGTAAAATGGGCTTTTTTTAGCTTGAAGGAAACCCTTCTTAAGGACAATGAGTTACTGCAAACAGAGTGAAATCAGCTTTGTTTCTTTGATAGGAGAATTTTTGTCCTTGCAGATCAAAAAGAGAAAATACAGATATGATATTAGTAAACTGCAGGAATATCCATGGTAATGTCCAAGAAATAACATAGCTTATTAAAGGTAACAATGTCCCTATAGTATTAGGAACAGAAAGCCAGCTGAAATCAGAAATGAATAACAACAAGTTAAGGCTCGAATATATATCAAAATGATAGGCTAGATGCCAACACTGATTCCTGGAATGTACCCTATAATAACTGTGAAATTATAACAGAACCAAAAACTGAAATAACCTAGCTACTGATAAGCATCATAGATGGATCTAACAAGGTAATTGGATGCTCTAACAGATCATCTGCCTCAGGAGTCAAACTGGCAGAAAATTACAGAGAAAACTTGGGGAATATCATATGTTTCCCTAACTTGATACTGTAATAGGGGATGGGAGGACCCTGAATTTTACAGCTATAGAATGAGAGACCCATGGAGTCAACACTAGTGCCAGAGAGATAGGTTTGTGTGAGGTTATTTTGAATATCTTCTCCGAAAATTAGTCCTCACATACTGAGAGTCAACTTATGAGGGTAGTGTCTTAATAATCCAAGTAAGTAACACACCCAAGCATGTCAAATCAGTTAATGTAGAGCATGGGATTAATGATCATAACATCACTGCCTACAGTTGTTACCAGAAATGTTACAAAGGGTAGGAAAATATATTTGCTTAACAAATGTGATAGGCACAAGTTGCAAAGTAGCTAAGTAGTCATCATCAAATATACATATATGAGGACAAAGATTTTAGGCAAAAAGTGGAATAAATTCAGAAATGTTGTACTATTTGCCTTGGCAAGTATGTAGTGAGCCAGGGTGTGAGAGATGGTAAAAGTTTTCTAAGAAAACTGCGTAAAATTCTAAGAAAAAGTGACATCCTATAAAGTCAGTAAACATTCGGAAGTCATCTATTCTCTGACTTAGTACTCCAGAATTGTTTCACCTTGGAATATTAAATATGATTCCTCCTCCTAATTATTGCCCAAATGTTAAAATGGCAGACACGCAGATAAGTGATGACAAAACAGCAAATCAACCAAAATTGTTCAACAGTAGCAGGCATTAGGACCAGATGAGATACATGTCAGATTCTAAGGAGAACTTTCTCCCCTTCTATTAACAGAATTTTTTTGCTGACTATAAAAATGAAGGGCACCAATTGGTTGGCCAATGCTCAGGTCATTCCCACTTCCAAGAGGGATGATTGAATTGATACACATAATGACAGGTGTACATTGCTGATACCAATCTGTTGCAGGATTATGAAATGTGTTATGTGATCATGCCCCAGATGTGTCTGTAAAATGAAAATATCCCCTGTAAATACCAACAGGGATTCCTTAAGTAAAGATCTTGAAAACACAGCCCCTCTATTGGTCCATATTGGTCCATGAAATCCAGAGCACCACAGGCAAAAGCACTTAGGTTGTTACTATCTTCCTTGACGTCCAGAAAGGATACATTACAGTTCTCCAATGTCATCTAGGGAATAAAATAAGAGAATATCAAACATCAGACCAGATTCGTGACAGGAGTCAGGACTTTCTAAGAGACAGAACTCAAAATACTATTCTTAACGGGATGAAACTGAGAAATATAAAAGTAATTTTTGAAGTACAACAAAGATGTGTTAAGAGGCCTTTACTTTTAGAATATACAAAACTGATCTTGTAGCATACATCAGAAGGTCTGTGAGGCTTTTTGCAGATGATGATGTTATCTGCAGGAAGTTTACATTGCCAGATGACTGCAGAAAATTGCAGAAAGACCTGCAGAGGTTCATAAAACCAATTTTGTTAAAATGTAATTCATTCATGGAAGAAGTGGTTTACAAAACACTTTCTTGACTGCTCTTGGGTATTGTTCATTAATGTGGGACACTTACCAAGTAGTATTAAAAGGACAGAGAGACAAAGAGAGGTAGAGAGAGAGAGAGAGAGAGAGAGAAAGAGATAAGCTTGACTGAATTGCAGCTATTTCATCACAAGATCATTTAATAAGTACAAGAGCTTCAAGGAGAGGCTTAAAAGTGACAAATATTATGAAAGAGGTTTTGAGTATCATGCAGAAGGTAATTGTTGAAATTTAAGAGTGTATGTCCAAAAAAGATATGTACAACTTATTACTTCCTCACACACACATATTGCAAAATGACAATGATGATTGAATCACAGAAATTAGAGCACATATGGAAGATTATGGACATTCATTCTTCCCACATACCACTTGTGAATAAAACAAAGAAAGGAGAAAATAATAGTGGTAATAGATGTAAATTTCAACGCAGCCCATAAAGTTGCTTGCAGAGTACAGATGTAGTAGCAGATGTGGATGTGGCAGGACTACATCCCCAGCCTGAGTGAATGGGAACTATATCAAAGTATTAGAAGTATTCATAATCAAGCCACAGTAGCCCATTACAGATACATCTACATCTACACCTACATCCATACTCCACAGACAATGGATGGTGTGTTGCGGAGGGTACTTTGAGTACCTCAATCGGTACCATTTTGGTCGCAGAGTGTCTGGACATTTTGTTTTGAACTACCTACCACTTTGATGTAAGACCAAGATTTCTTAGGATTTTCTGCCAAGTCAGTACATAGAACTTTACTTTCAAATTCATTGAATGTCTCTCGCATAGCCCACCTCACACTACATTTCGCTTGGTGTAATTTTTGTTTTTCTGCAAGGTTTTGGCCATGTTTATGTTTGCTGTGAAGTTCCCTTTGCTTCCACAGCAGTTTTCTAACTCGGTTGTAGTACCTCGATGCCTCTTTTCCATCTCGTAGGATCTTGCTTGGCACATACCATCTAATGCATATTGTACAGTTGTTTTGAACTTTGTCCACTGATCCTCAACACTATCTGTACTTGAGACAAAACTTTTGTGTTGAGCCGCCAAGTACTCTGAAATCTGCTTTTTGTCACTTTTGCTAAACAGAAAAATCTTCCTACTTTTTTAAATATTTCTATTTACGGCTGAAATAATCAATTCAGTAACAGCTCTATGATCGATGATTCCCAGTTCTGCATTAACTGTTTCAAATACTTCTAGTCTGTTTGTCACCGCAAGGTGCTTAAAAATGTTACTAGAAAGGCAAAGAGTGTATGGCATACAAATAGAATAGCTGATTCACAGGATAAAATTAAAACCATATGGATAATGGTCAAGGAATTATGTGGTGAGTGATGCAACGTTGCCAATATAAAGTCACTTCATAGTAAAAATATTTCTGTTACTGATAAGTCAGATATATGTACAGTATTAAACAATCACTTTCTGAGCATTACTGGTGAATGAAATAAAACATAATTCTTGCAGAGAATCATATAACTCTCTTGGAAAATGTGTTTCCGAGATTGATGTGTCGAATACTCCTCTGTGACAAGACATGGGGGGGGGGGGGGGGGGGGGGGGATTGAGCCAAGAATTAAATGACTAAGGACTCACATGTACCTTGCAGAATATTTAAGTACTGTGATGAACATGTTGGCTCTGTACTTACACATATTTGTAATTTTTCCTTCAACAATGGTCAGTTTCCTGAATGATTAAAGTACTCAGTAGTAATGTCGCTTTATTAAAAGGTAGAAAGGGATAATGTAGACAATATTAAACCTATTTCTGTGCCACCAACGTTCGATTAAGTTACTGAAAAGGCTGTGTGCAAAAGTGTAACTGGACAGTTTATCTCACATAATTTGCTGTCAAATATACATTTCAGTTTTAGAGCTGGTTTAACAACTGAGAATGCTATATTCTATTTTCTCTGTGAGGCTCTGGATGAATTAAACAAAAAGTTTTGAATACTAGGCATCTTTTTTTTTTAGTTAAGTAAGATATTTATGTTGATCACAAAATATTGCTCCAGAAGTGGGACCATTACAGTCTACGGAGAGTAGTTCACAGTTGATTCACCTCTTACTTTACCATCAGACAGGAAAAGCTCATTATCTGCAGTGTTCAGAATGGTAATGATGTGGGATTTGAGTGGGGCATAATTCTTTCCAGTAATACTAAACATGAAGAACATTAAAGCACTCTAGTGACTGTTGTACCTATCACAGAGAATTGAAACTCTAATTATTTACATACCACAGACAGTGTGTATGCATACAGAGTCACTTTGACAACTGTCTGCATCTTGGTAAATATCCACAAAACGTCTGCATGTGTACAAAGTTATATTTACAACTGAACATGTTGCCTGAGTACTTTACTCTCTTTTTCAAGTGTCTATCTTCTGATGTCACAGTCTAGTTGTCTGCCCCTGGTAGCTGAGTGGTCAGTGCAATGGAATGTCAATCCTAAGGGCCTGGGTTTGATTCCCGGCTGGGTCAGAGATTTTCTCCACTCAGGGACTGGGTGTTGTGTAGTCCTGATCATCATCATTTCATCCCCATAGATGTGCAATTCGCCGAAGTGGTGTCAAATCGAAAGACTTGCAACAGGCATACGGTCTACCCGCTGGGAGGCCATAGTCACATGACATTTTTTATTTTTACTGTCTATTTTTATGAGGGTACATCCAACAAAGCATATTTTACTATGGTACCATATTAGTCTGCTGTGAGTTGGTTATCAAGATGGTACTTAATAACGTCACAACTGAATTGGAACAGAAACATTATTTAGTAAAGGATCATCATGCTACTCAGTTGTCAAGAGACTAATATCAATGTCACTGATTCCTTTACAAGCTGGTATTTTTTCTTTCAAGTTTTATATGTCAGTGGTTTATTTCAAATTTTTCCACAAAACCCAAGTTTATTTTTGGTACCCTGACAAAAACTCTTAAGTACATATGATTCTCAAACTTTTTACTATCTACTGACAACAGCATTTCACAATTACTCTTCAAGTTTAGGTAAAAAAAATGCCTTTCAATTGTTGTCCTGGAGTGCCTCGATTCCATCTGTTGCAACAGTTGCTAAACTGTAACTATTCTAGACAAGATTTCATGTTGTAATACCATGAAAATAAACTTTTAACTTACCTTTGAGAGAGCTGGCTGTTCTCCTTCCCATATCTCCTCCATATTTACAGCTTTCTGCATAGGTGCCATGCCTGGGTCTTCAACCTAATAATAAAAGGATAATCTCTTCAATTCTTAAATTTATAAATGGAATTAAAAATATACACACTGATCTTAAATGTAGCATAAAAATAAATGTTTCCAGAAATATCTACACTCCACGCAAAATGAAACAATTCAGAATGAGCTAGTAAAAAACATTTAGCATTTTTACTAATTGCTGTGGTCCCCTCACCATTACTTCTTTATTGGATTACAACAGTAATGTACTGAAATTTCATTTTAAGAATCTGCACTTTGTGCGTTTGTACCAACTTATATTGGCAATCATGGTCTTTACTTTCTGCTTAGCATTTCACCTCTGGCTGACATGGATGAACTTCTTCCCCTTAAAACAAATTTCCTGATTACACATTGCTGATACCAGTATCATACGACATGTTGTTTTACAGTTACATGACATTCACTGCTAGATGCTATGACTATAAGAAGTCTCACAAACAACAAGTGCTAATGAACTCCAGATAAAGGATTACTTTTGGTAACAATGCAATTTGGCCAACCATGAGTTGAACTTAAATGTTTTGGAGCTGGTCAGTCTGATAAGCTACAATATCCCCTAGAAATGGTAGGTTTATGCACATTTTATTCACTGTATTCCTTTTTGCTTTTCTTTTCTTTTCTTTTTTTTCTTCTTCTAGTGAAATTCAGTGTTGGAGAAATCATAAATACTAAAAGGTAATCAAAATATGAACTCATCTGATACTACCAATTACTCACTGACTTGTGTAGATTGATAGTCTTCCCACAGTTATTGAGTTGTAATAAGTAGAATGTTATAATGAAAGGAAAATACAGAATACATGTGAAATTTAAAATAGTATTATCAGAGAAGAATTATCCAAGTAAGACTTTTCTGATGTTTCAGCTGTAGGAAATAAGGTAAATATCTCCTCCAATCAAAGGCTTGTTTGAAGACTACAGTGTATAATCCCATTAGATGTGGCATTGCTTCAACTTCTGCAAAGTTTACAACTGATTCATGATCTGATTTGATCAGTGCCTATCGTCCAATGAGGTTCCAATTTATGATGTCACTTGGAATTTTTCACATATTTTAATCATTTTAAAGGCTGAAATAAAGCAATAAGTGACAGAAAAATTGTAGAACTGACAACACTGGACTATTGGACTTGGTGTTTGACACTTACCCAGAAAACCCCCCAAGCTATAAAGGCAAAAAAAAATCCCACTAATTGCTTTGAAGGGCAAAAGCATAACTTCACATTTATAACTTGGAGAACTGTGATACAGCAGATCAGTTGCTTACAGATAAAAGAACAGTGCAATGGAATATTAAATTGAGGAAAAAAGAAAATAATAATAATAGTTTACTCAATGGCTGTATATCTAATTCTGAACATTTAAACACAATGACCTCATTCACATATATTTGTTGGTACATTAATTCAAATTAACTTGCATCCTTCATGACAAAATTTATCCATTCAGGTGTTTACAGTTGTCCACAAGCAGGCTTAAATACACTGAGAGCCAAAACATTATGACCACCTGCTTAATAGCTTGTTTGTCCATCTTTGGGACAAAATACGTTACTGATACCGTGTATTAGGGGTCTGACAATTTGTGAATAGGTTTGTGTAGGTATGCGACATTAGATGTCTACACACAGGTAATTTAATTAATATAAGTAACTCGCCGCTTTTTTGCGTACATGCTGATGGTACCCGACAGCAACCCTGCTGGGTTCTGTAGGATTTACATCAGGTGAATTTGGTAGCCAAAACATCAGTGTGAGTTCATTATGATGCTTCTCAAACCACTGTTGCATGGGTCTGGCTCCAAGACATGGACTGTTCCCACCAACATGCATCTGTGGGACACTACACATTTTGAGCTGCAGTTCAGCTTGATGATACCATTTGTAAAGACGATCATGGACCAGGTGTAGCAAAAATACGATTCACCCAATGACCCATGTTTCCATTGATCGACAGCCAAATCCTGATGGTCTTATGCCCACTGCAATTGCAATTGATGTTATTGTTAAGTCAGCATGTGTACACATAGCGATGGTCTTCCGCAGAGCTCCATGTTCAAGAGTGCACGATGTGCCTTGAAACACTTGTTCATCCACCAGCACTGCGATCTTTCAGCAGTGATGCCACAGATCACCATCTATCTCACTTTACAGAGTAGACAAGCCTCCACAACCAACATTCTGTGAATAATTGAAGATGTCCAACCATTTAACTTCTAGTGGTAGTTTCACTATTCTTCACCCTCTTTCTGTAGATGCTCATGACAGTAGCCTGTGAACATCTCAGCAGCTTACCCATTTCTGAGATACTTGTTCACAGGTTCAGCATTTCCCCATTTGCAGTCCACATCTTCACTGGGGTGATCCCCCCTTCATGCCTGCTCTGCTTTCATACTTTTGTTACTGGATCACGTGTCCAGAATGCCACTAGGTGGCATCCAATGTTGTGGTGGGCACGAGTCACAAAGTTTTGGCTCATCAGTGTAAGTACTTGGGTTTAAATTTTACAAGATAATCCTCATTTAAGTAAAATTTTGTTGATATTTACAAATGAATTGAAAGCAAATCAATTTTGTTGCTGCCCAGTCATTTACTATAGATATCAATACTGGCCAAAATCACCAATGTGTAGTGTTAGGGTTTTCTGTGTCCAAATTGTCTATTGACTGAATCTAAAGGTAATAGACGGAAACATAGATCACATTTGCTTGAAATATGTGGCAAACACACTCAAAAATACACACACAACACAATATACACACAAATGATAAAAAAATTACAGCTGCATTATTTTCAGCAAATAATGAACATGACACATTATTGAAACATGATAAGCTGCAATATTTTTACCACCATCATTAAAATCTGATGAGCACTTTCAGCAGAATGCAAAACCTTGTGTTAGAGTGCACCAAGTACTTAAACACCCACACTGAATACTAGTCAACATGGCTTTCAAACCAGAATGAGAACAGAAACAAAGATAAGGGACTTTACAAATGAAATAATTAGAAACTTGGATAACCACAATGATGATGTAGAAGTTAAATTAGACCTTTCTAAAGCTTTCACTATTGTTATTCATGAATTTCCGTAAGGTAAGTTGGAAGCAATGGGGATAAAAGGGGTTGAAGACAAGTGGTTACTCTTATATTTGTGTAACAAATCACAGGTTGTGGAACTCACATAAGATCATTTTAATCACAAAATCCAGTAATATATGATGTAAAGAAAGTTGAAATAGGAGTACAACATGGCCTCCAGCTGATCCTTAATCATGCAGATGACATACTCACCTCTGAAACTGCAGTTGAGTTCATGGTGTTTGCAGATTACACAAGTGTAATGGTGTGCAATGTTATGGTCATGACAACTGGTCAAAACCTCAAGTTCTTGCATTCATTGCTGAACGCCAACAGACTGTCTGTTATTCCGACCATGCTAACTAAATTCTGCAGAAGATTCTGTTACGCTTATTTTGCTCTAACGACTAATTCTATGGTTTGCTCCACATATGTTGTTAGATTGTCTTATTTTGATTACTTCCAGTCCCCTGCAGTTTATGGAATGACTTTACTGTGGTAAAATTATGTGTGAATTAAATGAATTTGTTACAGAGAAGACTACTCAAACCATGTCATTCTACTCTGCTAGGATTCATTGCAAGTCCCTATATAAAATTTTTTTTCTTTTGCTTGCTGTAACCTCTCTGTACATTTACAAATGTGTGTTGATGACAAGACCTAGACTCATTTTTTCGCAAACCAACTGTGATTACCACTTCTATAATACTCACATATATAGGCCCCTACATACAGAACAAATAAATACAAATGTTCTCAAAGATATGTGAGCCATTTTGGTGTCAGATTTTGTAATGCATTAGAAATTTAAATAAAGAGGTTAGAAAAGGCTACTGCTTTTAGAGCAGGGTTAGAATTATTTCTTTTTGAGAAGTGTTTTCGCAGTGTAAGTGTGTATAACAGATAACGAGAATAGTGGGCCCTCATTTATGGATGAGTTCTATTGATTCATGTAACTAACGTGCCATGTATGCTGTATTGATACCACAAATTGATTTTTATGTTGTCAGTTTTTCTTTCCTTTGTTTTTACTGCAGTGCAATACAATTCTTTAGAAGGATATAGTAGCAGCAAAATTTTTGTGTGTTCTCGTTTTGGCAGTGTTCTATAATGCTTTTTTCCTGAAGGGTTTTATATCAAAGTTTCATGTTCTAGTACCAGTACTGATTTACTTCCTGTGCACATTGTTATGTAAAATGTTCATATGTTTTCATTTTTAAAAAATTGTTTTATATCAAAATTTCAATTTCTAGTAAGTTTTGTATGCCTATTCAAAATTCTTAAAAGGCCTTATTCATGTACTAAGTTTTACTACCCTTCAAAATGCTTTATTTTTATATGTATCCCAAAAATTACTATTTTCAAAATATCATTTAATTGCCGGATTTCTGTAACTTTGTTTTACTTTATTACCTCTGGAAAGGACAATTTGGTGTGAGAAGTTTACATGTGATGTGGGAAGCACTACACCATTTTAAGCTACCATAGGAAAATCTA
This sequence comes from Schistocerca serialis cubense, assembly GCF_023864345.2. Taxonomy (NCBI): domain Eukaryota; kingdom Metazoa; phylum Arthropoda; class Insecta; order Orthoptera; family Acrididae; genus Schistocerca; species Schistocerca serialis. The sequence continues at coordinate 514,971,766 of NC_064640.1, forward strand.
TATGCTCCATGTAACATCACTACACAAGTCACAATACTTGTTAAGAAAATTTGGGTCACAGTTCTCCATCGGGGTGTACAATGACATCTATGTAAATGAGACTCATGTGTACCCTTATAGGTTAAGACTGTGTCACATGCTAATAATTTTCTTTTATTGGTTTATTCAGTATGCTGTGTGGTTAGTGTGTTTTTTTACACATTACAGGAACACCAAACATTATTTTCTACAGTAAAAAATCACCAGTTATTAAAGAAAGAAAAAGATGGAATTAAGCAGTTCTTCGAGACTTCAAAACTCAACGCATCAACTGTTTCTGGAAATTCTATAGTGTCAAATACAAGCATGTCAGAGACAGAAGAGGCCCAAACAACACAAACTATCACAAATACTGATAATACATTTTCTCCTTACTTTTCTGGAAATAATAACATTGAGGCACAAATTATCTGGCCTAAGAAGTGTGCAAACATGAATTACTCCTGTAATGGGTGCACTAGTATTACTGAACTTTTTGCCACTAAGTTACATGGCAGATTAATTGTGAAAAACTTTTCCTACAGTGACAGAAATTGTGCATGTTTATGCTGTTTCAGGATAGTTACCATTTTCAGCATATTTTCCCCTAGTGTGTTGAGATAGAAATTCATGTCAGTTTATTGTTTGAGAAGACCTTCAACACAAACTAAGCAAGTGGATATTTATTTTCAGTTTTGGCATCCTGAGCTGACCACATTGTTACTTGTTACCATACATCAGCCTTTATGGGACACACAACTTCTGTGGAAATATTTTAAAAAATTCCAAAGTTCTGCATATAATCTGGAAACTTCAAAAATTTTGCAAATATCAGTGCATTTTCCAGATGTAACGTGTTGGAGGGAGGGGGGTGACGTAACTTCAAATTTAGTATGGACTTCATTTTGAGTGGTCTCTACCATTTGTTCAAAGATTCACCTGCAAGATGTGAAGGTTACATATTAGCTTCAAACACCAAAAAATATGGGCTAAAATTTTGTGCACATTGATGGTTATGCAATCATCCAGCAGTACCAGCACCACAGAAATCTGGGATGACATGGAAAAGTATACAACCAATGTTGAGAAGGGATAGGTAACCAAACTAAGTTGTAAGTCATTCACAGTTACACAAAACACTGTAAAAGATAAGCTCATATTTGTTAAGTTAAACATCATTGCTCATTTTACAAAAGTTACTAGACCATTTTTTGCTCACTATGAAAGTGATCCCCCCCATGAACCATGGACCTTGCCGTTGGTGGGGAGGCTTGCGTGCCTCAGCGATACAGATGGCCGTACCGTAGGTGCAACCACAACGGAGGGGTATCTGTTGAGAGGCCAGACAAGCATGTGGTTCCTGAAGAGGGGCAGCAGACTTTTCAGTAGTTGCAGGGGCAACAGTCTGGATGATTGACTGATCTGGCCTTGTAACATTAACAAAAACGGGCTTGCTGTGCTGGTACTGCGAACGGCTGAAAGCAATGGGAAACTACAGCCGTAATTTTTCCCGAGGACATGCAGATTTACTGTATGATTAAATGATGATGGCGTCCTCTTGGGTAAAATATTCCGGAGGTAAAATAGTCCCCCATTTGGATCTCCGGGCGGGGACTACTCAAGAGGTCGTCGTTATCAGGAGAAAGAAAACTGGCATTCTATGGATCGGAGCGTGGAATGTCAGATCCCTTAATCGGGCAGGTAGGTTAGAAAATTTAAAAAGGGAAATGGATAGTTTAAAGTTAGATATAGTGGGAATTAGTGAAGTTCGGTGGCAGGAGGAACAAGACTTTTGGTCAGGTGATTACAGGTTTATAAATACAAAATCAAATAGGGGTAATGCAGGAGTAGGTTTAATAATGAATAAAAAAATAGGAGTGTGGGTTAGCTACTACAAACAGCATAGTGAATGCATTATTGTGGCCAAGATAGAAACAAAGCCCATGTCTACAACAGTAGTACAAGTTTATATGCCAACTAGCTCTGGAGATGATGAAGAAATTGATGAAATGTATGACGAGATAAAAGAAATTATTCAGGTAGTGAAGGGAGACAAAAATTTAATAGACATGGGCGACTGGAATTCGTCAGTAGGAAAAGGGAGAGAAGGAAACATAGTAGGTGAATATGGATTGGGGGGAAGAAATGAAAGAGGAAGCCGCCTTGTAGAATTTTGCACAGAGCATAACTTAACCATAGCTAACACTTGGTTCAAGAATCGTGAAAGAAGGTTGTATACCTGGAAGAATCCTGGAGATACTAAAAGGTATCAGATAGATTACATAATGGTAAGACAGAGATTTAGGAACCAGGTTTTAAATTGTAAGACATTTCCAGGGGCAGATGTGGATTCTGACCACTATCTCTTGGTTATGAACTGCCGATTGAAACTGAAGAAACTGCAAAAAGGCGGGAATTTAAGGAGATGGGACCTGGATAAATTGAAAGAACTAGAGGTTGTAGAGAGTATCAGAGAGAGCATAAGGGAACAACTGACAGGAATGGGGGAAAGAAATACAGTAGAAGAAGAATGGGTAGCTCTGAGGGATGAAGTAGTGAAGGCAGCAGAGGATCAAGTAGGTAAAAAGACGAGGGCTAATAGAAATCCTTGGGTAACAGAAGAAATATTGAATTTAATTGATGAAAGAAGAAAATATAAAAATGCAGTAAATGAAGCAGGCAAAAAGGAATACAAACGTCTCAAAAATGAGATCGACAGGAAGTGCAAAATGGCTAAGCAGGGATGGCTAGAGGACAAATGTAAGGATGTAGAGGCTTGTCTCACTAGGGGTAAGATAGATACTGCCTACAGGAAAATTAAAGAGACCTTTGGAGAGAAGAGAACCACTTGTATGAATATCAAGAGCTCAGATGGCAACCCAGTTCTAAGCAAAGAAGGGAAGGCAGAAAGGTGGAAGGAGTATATAGAGGGTTTATACAAGCGCGATGTACTTGAGGGCAATATTATGGAAATGGAAGAGGATGTAGATGAAGATGAAATGGGAGATAAGATACTGCGTGAAGAGTTTGACAGAGCACTGAAAGACCTGAGTCGAAACAAGGCCCCGGGAGTAGACAACATTCCATTAGAACTACTGATGGCCTTGGGAGAGCCAGTCATGACAAAACTCTACCATCTGGTGAGCAAGATGTATGAGAAAGGTGAAATACCCACAGACTTCAAGAAGAATATAATAATTCCAATCCCAAAGAAAGCAGGTGTTGACAGATGTGAAAATTACCCAACTATCAGTTTAATAAGTCACAGCTGCAAAATACTAACACGAATTCTTTACAGACGAATGGAAAAACTGGTAGAAGCGGACCTCGGGGAAGATCAGTTTGGATTCCGTAGAAATGTTGGAACACGTGAGGCAATACTAACCTTACGACTTATCTTAGAAGAAAGATTAAGAAAAGGCAAACCTACGTTTCTAGCATTTGTAGACTTAGAGAAAGCTTTTGACAACGTTAACTGGAATACTCTCTTTCAAATTCTGAAGGTGGCAGGGGTAAAATACAGGAAGCGAAAGGCTATTTACAATTTGTACAGAAACCAGATGGCAGTTATAAGAGTCGAGGGGCATGAAAGGGAAGCAGTGGTTGGGAAAGGAGTGAGACAGGGTTGTAGCCTCTCCCCGATGTTATTCAATCTGTATATTGAGCAAGCAGTAAAGGAAACAAAAGAAAAATTCAGAGTAGGTATTAAAATTCATGGAGAAGAAGCAAAAACTTTGAGGTTCGCCGATGACATTGTAATTCTGTCAGAGACAGCAAAGGACATGGAAGAGCAGTTGAACGGAATGGACAGTGTCTTGAAAGGAGGATATAAGATGAACATCAACAAAAGCAAAACGAGGATAATGGAATGTAGTCAAATTAAATCGGGTGATGCTGAGGGGATTAGATTAGGAAATGAGACACTTAAAGTAGCAAAGGAGTTTTGCTATTTAGGGAGTAAAATAACTGATGATGGTCGAAGTAGGGAGGATATAAAATGTAGACTGGCAATGGCAAGGAAATCGTTTCTGAAGAAGGGAAATTTGTTAACATCGAGTATAGATTTAAGTGTCAGGAAGTCGTTTCTGAAAGTATTTGTATGGAGTGTAGCCATGTATGGAAGTGAAACATGGACGATAACCAGTTTGGACAAGAAGAGAATAGAAGCTTTCGAAATGTGGTGCTACAGAAGAATGCTGAAGATAAGGTGAGTAGATCATGTAACTAATGAGGAGGTATTGAATAGGATTGGGGAGAAGAGAAGTTTGTGGCACAACTTGACTAGAAGAAGGGATCGGTTGGTAGGACATGTTTTGAGGCATCAAGGGATCACAAATTTAGCATTGGAGGGCAGCGTAGAGGGTAAAAATCATAGAGGGAGACCAAGAGATCAATACACTAAGCAGATTCAGAAGGATGTAGGTTGCAGTAGGTACTGGGAGATGAAGAAGCTTGCACAGGATAGAGTAGCATGGAAAGGTGCATCAAACCAGTCTCAGGACTGAAGACCACAACAACAACAACAATGAAAGTGATAAACCCCTGCTTCCACCTCTTCCTGCAGATCTGACAATTTCGAATTGCAACATAACAAGAACATGCAATGTATGAAAAAGAGAAAAAATTACAGCCATCAGTTCTCCAGCAAAATACGCAGAGTGCAAACATGAGAAATTTAGCTTGGGACTCGTTGGGGACCAATTCCTGAAGGAATACTAAAATGAGAATAAAGTCACAGAGAGGTACATGCTGGAAGTAAAACAGTTCCATTTATTTAAAGATTGTAGAAAGGTCTCCAGTAAACTATACTCTAGTTAGGCTTATTTCTTGTCTGGACACAAAAAAAAATTGTGCCAAGGAAAGAGTCCCATTTCAAGAAAATGAATATGGCTTGAAGTGATTATGTTCATTGAGATGAATGGGACAGCTTGTGCCTGCTGTATAAAAATTTTGTAGAATCTGCTCCATTACAGCTTAAAGTGGATGATATTTCGGAAACACATATTTAAGAAAGAATATGTGAAAATATGAGTGTTCATGAAGGTGATGTTGACATTATCACATGGACAAACTGTCATAGAAAGAAGATTCTCAGCAAACATAAAGTTGGAAGTAGAATATCTAAAAGAGTCTTCTCAAATTTCTTATTGAATAACCAAAGACCACATAAGCTTGTGTGATACTTAATGAAATGATTGAAGGCACTAATGGAAAAAGACAAGATAAGTCCGATCCTTACTCAGTGGTGTCTCACTTTCTCCTCTGTAATCATGATTAAATTCAGCTGTGTGTTGTGCACACACATTTGAAGCAACTCATTGTCATCTTAATAAATATGAGATTGCTAAGCCAACTACTTCTTACTGGGGTAGGGTTAGAAGGGTGAGGTGCAACATTCTGAGGAGACATTATTTCATGCAGTGATGATGACTCTTGTATCAGGGTAAGACAAGCAGCTACAGCATGTGGCTTTCTGGTGAGTATTAAATTATAACCTGCTGTAACCATACCACTTACAGTGTGTGCAAGGACCATCCAGTAGCCATTTTAACTGCACTGGAATTGTGCTAGTCAGCAACGTGTCATCCCTTGCTTAAGTGCAACTGTAGTGTGTACAGAAGAGGCACCATTTGAACAAGATTAGCTCATAAATATTCACAATTTGAATATTTTGGCTGATATGACGCTTCGTACTGTTACCAAAACATATTGTCACTAAAGATTTTCAGTCACTGTTTATGTGATCTTTATTTGTGACAATTTGCTAGAGACATGTATTCTTTCATTCTGCCTGAGCGAAGAATTTAAAATTCATTCTCAGAGAATATTCTGATCTGCTACAACACATGCACTGCTGAAACGTGTCCATTATGCAAGATGCAGCTCTTACTCATTTTAGTGTTACTTCCAATTAGTTTCTAAATAACAGATAAGTTCACAGACAGATACGTACTGGAAGTGTCTACTAGGATATCAGAGTATGTGTGGCCTGTAAAATGGGCTTTTTTAGCTTGAAGAAACCCCTTCTAAAGGACAATGAGTTACTGAAAACAGAGAGAGATCAGCTTTGTTTCTTTGATAGGAGAATTTTTGTCCTTGCAGATCAGAAAGAGAAAATATAGATATGATATAAGTAAACTCCAAGAATATCCATGGTAATGTCCAAGAAATAACATAGCTTATTAAAGGTAATCATGTCTCTATAGTTTTAGGAACAGAAAGCTGGCTGAAATCAGAAATGAATAACAACAAGTTTGGGTTGGAATATATATCAAAATGATAGGCTAGATGCCAACAATGATTCCTGGAAAGTACTCTATAGTAACTGTGAAGTTATAACAGAATCCAAACTGAAATAACCTAGCTATTGATAAGGATCAGAGATGGGTCTAAAATGCTAATTGGATGCTCTAATAGATCATCTGCCTCAGGAGTCAAACTGGCAGAAAATTACAGAGGAAACTTGGGGAATATCATATGTTTCCCTAACTTGATACTGTAATAGGGGGTGGGGGACCCTGAATTTTACAGCTATAGAATGAGAGACCCATGCAGTCAACACTAGTGAGAGAGAGAGAGGTTTGTGGGGATAGTTTGAAAATCTTCTCTGAAAATTAGTCCTCACAGATTGAGAGTCAACTCGTGAGGGTAGTGTCTTAATAATCCAAGTAAGTAAGACACCCAAGCATGTCAAATCAGTTAATGTAGGATGGCATTAATGATCATAACATCATTACCTACAGTTATTACAAGAAATGTTACGAGTAGGAAAATACATTTGCTTAACAAATGTGATAGGAACAAACTGCAAAGTAGCTAAGTAGTCAACATCAAATATTCATACATGAAGACTAAGAGTTTAGGCATAAAATAGAATAAATTCAGAAATGTTGTACAGTTTGCCTTGACAAGTATGTAGTGAGCCAGGGTGTGAGAGATGGTAAAAGTTTTCTAAGAAAACTGCGTAAAATTCTAAGAAAAAGTGACATCCTATAAAGTCAGTAAACATTCGGAAGTCATCTATTCTCTGACTTAGTACTCCAGAATTGTTTCACCTTGGAATATTAAATATGATTCCTCTTCCTAATTATTGCCCAAATGTTAAAATGGCAGACATGCAGATAAGTGATGACAAAACAGCAAATCAACCAAAATTGTTCAACAGTAGCAGGCATTAGGACCAGATGAGATATATGACAGATACTAAGGAGAACTTTCTCCCCTTCTATTAACAGAATATTTTAGCTGACTATAAAAATGAAGGGCACCAATTGGTCGCAAAAATGCTCAGGTCATTCCCACTTTCAAGAGGGATGATTGAACTGATACACATAATGACAGGCGTACATTGCCGACACCAATCTGATGCAAGATTATGAAATGTGTTATGTGATCATGCAGCAGATGTTTCTGGAAAATGAAAATATCCCCTGTAAATACCAACAGGGATTCCTGAAGTAAAGATCTAGAAAACACAGCAAGTCTCTTGGTCCATGAAATCCAGAGCACCACAGACAAAAGCATCAGCTTGTTACTATCTTCCTTGTCTTCCAGATGGGATACATTACAGTTCTGCAATGTCATCTAGGGAATAAAATAAGAGAATATCAAACATCAGACTAGATTCATGACAGGAGTAAGGACTTTCTAAGAGACAGAACTCAAAATACCATTCTTAATGGAATGAAACTGAGAAATATAAAGGTAGTTTTTGAAGTACAACAAAGATGTGTTAAGAGCCCTTTACTTTTAGAAAATACACAATTTATCTTGTAGCTAACATCAGAAGCACTGTGAGGCTTCTTGCAGATGATGATGGTATCTACAGGGTGTTTACAATGCCAGATGACTGCAGAAAATTGCAGAAAGACCTGCAGAGGTTTGAGGAAAGGTGCAGGGACTGTCAGTTGCCACTGCACTTAAATAAATGTAGAATAATGCGTGTATTCAGACAAGAAGATTTATTAATGACTGACTACATCATTTGCATGAAGTCACTGGATACAGTACCAAACAAAAAATTCCTAGAAAGATCAATTTTATATGACACAAAGTTGAATGACCACATAAAACCAATTTTAATAAAATGTAATTTATTCATGGAAGAAGTGGTTTACAAAACACTTTCTTGACTGTTCTTGAGTATTGTTCATCAGTGTGGGACACTTACCGAGCACTATTAAAAGAAGAGAGAGACAGAAAGACAAAGAGAGAGAGAGAGAGAGAGACAGACAGAGACAGAGAGAGAAGCTCGAATTAATTGCGGCCATTTCATCACAAGCTCATTTAATAAGCACAAGAGCTTTAAGGAGAGGCTTAAGAGTGACAAATATTACAAGAAAGATTTTGTGTATTATGCAGAAGGTAATAGTTGAAATTTAAGAGTATATGTCCATAAAAGAGATGGACAACATATTACTTTCTCCCTCACACATATTGCAAAATGACAATGATGAATGAATCACAGAAATTTGAGCACATATGGAAGATTATGGACATTCATTCTTCCCAAATACCATTTGTGAATAGAACAAAGAAAGGAGAAAATGATAGTAGTAATAGATTTAACCTTCAACACAGACTGTGAAGAGGCTTGCAGAGTATAGATGGAGAAGTAAATGCAGATGCAGCAGTATCACATCCCCGGCCTGCATGATCTCTGGTGATGAATTTATTAGAATATAATATATGGTGTACTTTAAAAGCTGCTGTCTATTTAATTCTGATGCAAGATGCAGACTGACTTTCTGCCTGTAGTGCGGAAGTCTTTGCAAGGATATGGATCACTTAATAGCTACATTAGTGTATCTCTCATTGACACTGACTTTCCCTTGCACCAGGTGTGAGCAGAACAGAAAAGAAGATAGGAAGAGTTGTAGAAAATTAGAAAGACATATTTTTCTGTTTCATGTTGAAATAACATATTTCATTTTTCTTCGTATGAGTATTATATCTTGAAAGTTATGGCCAGCTTTTTTGTTACACTATATAAATATGGGATGTGAAGTCTCATCACTCAGCAAGAGATTCTGAGAAATTTAGCAATAAATGAGTGGGCAGGCAAGTAAAACCCATATCAATAAATGTATTCCCATTTCTGCTGCAAAAAGTTTTCAGATAATTAACACTTTTGCTGCTACTGACATGCTCTCTGCATTCTGTACTAAGTGTGGGTTTGTTGTGGCTGTACTGCTTGCCAGATGCTGATACCTGTGCTGAAGAATGGCATTACACCCATTATGAAACACTTATCATCCAATTTTAAGAAAACTATTGGCTAAAAAAAATTATTTTTGCACATCTTCCAGTCTGTTAACTTCACTCGATAAGGAACTGAATTTATTTTAATTATATGTCATAGTTAATGTTTTGCAGCAAATTAAGTAAAACAATGTATGGTATTTTAAAGAGTGCAGAGGTAGAAACAAATTGGGTATATTTGAACAAGGTTGATTGTAGTTTATACATTGCAACAGTGAGAGGTCAGCTGCTTGGGACACATAACACTGTAGGAAAACGCAACCGGCAGATGTATACATGCCCGCAGCACCCAGGGGGCTAGTGGAGCAAGATGAGTAAACATGCCCACAACTGCAAAAGGGTTAAACTTTGAACATAAATAGGAAATAAGTATTAGTGGAGTGCATCTAAACTACTTTTGTTTTGCCAGTGAATTTCAACATCTAGTACATGAATATAATAGAGTAAATTTGAAAGTAGTATTTGCAGAACTATTATTAAACTAAAACAACATATAATCAAGTAAAGAAGAAAATAAAATTAAATGAAAATGCAGAAAACAGGCTGATTTGCTGCAACTGAAGACAATGACTTGCTAAACAGTAAAAGAAGTAAGAAAATGGAGTAGTAAAAAGCATGAAGTGACTGTCATAAACTAAATAGTATCAAAATAATGCTTACAACATGCCCCAAAACCAAATTTTATATTCTGAGTTTTGAATTATAGCAGTAAGATATGAGCATTTAATGGAAAACATTCCAAAGCAGAGGATAGCTCAGCAACCATTGGAGAGATACATGTAGGAAAATACTATGAAATACAGGAAATCTAACAAACTGAACAAGAACCAAACTGAAATGGATGAGATGATTATGGCTCTAATGACATTATAATGATGGGGCATATGTACAAGTGAATAGATAAAAAATGGACCAATGAGGTTTTTTCATGGCAAGAGGATAAAGTAAAGACCAAAGTCATGGCTCATAGAGGATGTGTACATGAAAACATCTTCATTCAGCATACAACAGAAGTCTGTACTTTCACAAATATTAAAATATTAAGTTGTACCCTGTTAATATATCAATTGTTTTAAACTGATGTTTCATTAGGCTCACCAAAGAAGATGGAAACTGAATCGATCCTACATCTAATTTACAGCACTATAATTGGATTTTTGCACTTCACTGTACTTTCCCATGTAAGACAGTCCACCATACACCCATAAATGCACCAAATTTGCACCATAATCACAAAAATTCTCTTGTACATGTGCAAGAGATTGCAAATCCTATCAAAAATCCATCAAATAATACTGAGCACTTTAGCGTGAGCACTTCCACGTTATTTGAACATGATGAACAAATAAACTTCTAATTATATTTATGGCCAGAGAATTTGATGTCTAATACAAAAGAATAGCATAGAAAGAAAATAATTGAATAAAGGAAAAAAACTGAAGAAAAAAAAAATATTAATCTTAACATCCCTAGAGATGTGCCAGTGTAATATAGCAGACCTTATTGGAGGTAGAAGGTATAATTTTCAATTAATGTAAAGGGGTTCTGAAAAATAAAAAAAGGAGATATTAGAACTCCTAATGCAGTGTATGAAAGCTGTTGGCATTCAAAACAGCCAACAGTCATCTTGGAATGGCAGACCACAAATGCTCAACAATATCAAGATCTGGTGACTGTAGAGGCCAGGAGAGATGCAACTATTCATCCTTGTGGTCACAAACCAATCCAGTACTATTTCAGCTGCGTGAACAAGGGTACTGTCATCTCGGATCACAATATCACCATTGGATAAAAGAATATTGTACCACAGGACTGACCTGATCAGCTAAAATGGTTACATAATCCTTGGTAGTAGTGTAACCTTGTACAATAATGATGGGCCTCATAGAGTTCCACAGTGTGGCTGCCCAGATCATCATTGAACCCATGTCATGTTCCACACTTGGGTACATGAACTCGACCAGAAGTTGCAAACAGTGTAAAACAAAACTCATCCAACCAGATGACTTTCTTCCATGCTCCATAGCACAGTCTAGGTTCCATGGCTTTGGCATCACCCTTTCCTGTCATGGGCAAATTCTTCACTGATGAGTGGGTTAGGAATTCTGGCTTAACCTGAAATTCCCTCCTTACTTGTCTATTCAAGTTTTTTGGGTGCTGACAGTATTCACAAATATGACACTCAGTTCTGCAGCAATGTTTGTAGCTGTTGTTCTCTTATTTTTCGTCACAGATCTCTTCAATAACTATCTGCAGCAATCACTAAACACACTTTTTTTCTTCATTTTGTGACTTAGTGAATGATGTTTTCTACTTTACTTGTATGGGTTATAAATCTTTGATACAGTGTCTCTTGAAATACAAAACACTTCAGCTCTCTTGGTAACAGAAGCACCCAGCATAGATGCACCAGGAATTAGGCCATCTTCAGCTTTACTAAGCTTTGACATGATGCACTCACAACACCATAGAACACTGTTCAGACCGCAACTAGCATTTCAAAGATATTGAACACATTACAGATCCACTGTTCATGGTCAAATACAACATTACAACCTGGAGAGTTGGCTAGCATCTGCGTTCATGTCCGGATCTTCATTTCTCATGGTGTTTTCATAGTTTTCTTCAATCCTTGTTTCAGCCTAGACTGTTCTTTAGTTGCCTCTAAGAGGATCTCAAAATCAAAGGATAGTCCTACCTTGTGAACACACTGACAAGGAAGTGGTCCAATCTGACACCCACTGTCACATTTTTTATTTAGGAAGAATACAATAAAGGGAATGCACTACCAAAAGTTTGACTGTTAGGATGAACTGCAAGTATTTTTTTCATTGTTGAAGTTAAAAATTTGAGTCAAACAAAGAATCACTTATGAAGCAAAATTTTGTACATGGCTGCTCGTTCAGAGACCGTGAATAGTTACAATTGAAAGAAAACAGCCCTCAGTCACTATTTTGAATGAATTAACCAGGTTTCAGCACTGGTACGTGTGTCTTCCTCAGAACTTAAATCAAAGAATGGTCTATAACATGGTCACAGAATTATGACTACAAATGTATGATACAGAGTATAAGTACAGAATCATCGTGAAAGATTGGCAGTACTTATATGTCATTTATAAAATAATAAATATGCCAAAAGGGCATTAGTCACAAAGATATTTAAGATAAAAAATTGTGATGGTGAGCCACTAAGGGCTGCCCGTTACTTACGCAGTTACAGATCAAAATGGTTCAAATGGCTCTGAGCACTATGGGACTTAACGTCTGAGGTCATCAGTCCCCTAGAACTTAGAAGTATTTAAACCAAACTAACCAAAGGACAACACACACATCCATGGCTGAGGCAGGATTCGAACCTGCGACCGTAGCAGTCACGCAGTTCCAGACTGAAGCACCTAGAGCCGCTTGGCCACACCGGCCGGCCGTGGTTACAGGTTGACTCCGTTTGCAACCTGTAACCGCGTAAGTAACGAGCAGCCCTTAGTGGCTCACCATCATAATTTTTTATCTTAAATATCTTTGTGACTAATGCCCTTTTGGCATATTTATTATTTTATAAATGACATATAAGTACTGCCAGACTTTCACAATGATTCTGTACTTATACTCTGTATCATACATTTTTAGTCATAATTCTGTGACCATGTTATAGACCATTCTTTGATTTAAGTTCTGAGGAAGACACTCCTAGCAGTGTTGAAACATGGTTAATTCATTAAAAATAGTGACCGAGGGCTGTTTTCTTTCAATTGTACTTATGAAGCAGTTTGTACAGCCCTCCCTACCTAGCACATGACTGACCATGAGAAGAGAGCATAGCTCCATGTAGTGCTAATACACAGAGTGAAAAAACTGAAATTGAAGTGCCTAACCCATACAGAATTGGTCACATATTATTCATGAATAAGAGGCAGTTAGTATTAACAGATAAATTGTTGCATGTGTATTTCTTACCAAGATAACTAGCAGAGGATAGTAAATCAAGGCAGTATTTGATGTTACAGATGCCTTCTTTCAATTGTGACTTTAATTTACTGAATTTAAATATTTTTTATATTTACAGGGGTAGGAAAAATAATGTGAACACCTATACTTACTTGGGAATGGTTAATGATAATGGATTGGACTATCATTTGCTGTAATACAGCTGCAACTCTTCTTGGATATAATCATTTTATCGTCTTCAGTGGAATGTTATACTACTCTTAGATCAGAAACTCTTCTAACTCCTGTAGTGACAAGGGAGGTGTAAATCTGCTTCAGAGTATGCACTCCAATACTGAGCACAAGAGTTCAATAATGTTCAGGTCCGAGGAATGTGCTGATCAGGGAAGCCGCTGCAGTTTAGTTGCCTGCTCCTCATACCATGGTTTTACTATCCTGGCTATGTGAATCAGTGCATTACTGTCCTGAAATATGGCATTTTTGCTGGGGAACAACATTTGAATCATGAGGTGCACCTGATCACCTAAAATGTTCACATAATCATTGACTGCAAACATACTTTGAGAGTAGTGATAGGAACAGCAGAATACCAAGATATGGCTACCCACACCATCATGCTTCCACCTCCAAGCTTAACCACCAGAATCAGTAATGCACTCAAACTTATCACTGTCATTGTTGTATAGGAACATAGCAATAACTGATTGTGCAACAGACTCTGTCTTGTTTTCCCCCAAAATGGTAAAATGTGCTCTGTGCACAGTTATTTCACGCAATCTGACTAATCGGCATTACACACAGTAGATATTGGGATAACAGCAAGCTTCATATTCATGTCAGCTATGAATTAATGGCATCTCCTCTATATTTTACTTGAAGTAAACTTAGTTGCTTTGTGACATTGTATACTCCATCATTTCTTGAATCTGCTTAATCAGGTCTAAGAAGACTTGAAATCGGAAATGTTCATCTTCATTGAGGTTTGGAAGACTCAGTCTCATAGATCTCCAGCACAGCCTCTCACAAGCTGCTCTATATGGTTCACATGTCATGAAATCTCCTCTAAAGAACTGTTGTTCATGTTATTTATTAAAGCTTTTGGATTTGTGTTAGTTAGTAGTCAGGGGGTAATGTGACTTTGTGGTCACTCTGTACAGCAAATCTTTCAAATAGTTTTTCTTTCACAGATCTGAGAGTTTCATTTTGATGTTCATTTATTGCTTCGTGTAAATCTTTCTTTCATTTACACAGATCATGTTCAGATTTTTTGAAGCAAAACCAAGTTTGCATAACATTAAGAATTAAAGACAATGAATATTTATTCAGTTTTATCTCCATTATTAATACTTATGTTACAGCAAATCAACTGGTAATTATTATGAATATCAAATGAAATGCAAATTTGATTGAGCAGTAGCTGTGAACAACTGTTTCAGAGAAACTATCAACAAACACTGAAATACACTTTACGAATTACAATCACACTGAGTGTTGTTATTTGTTTACTGGTTCAGATCCAAGGAATCACACCCTGCAACCATTCACACTGGAGGCCCTCTTTTACGAGTAATAGCTTGGTATTTCATGTGATAGTGCATAGGTTTAAAAATAGTAATCATTTACAGACCGGTTGAAAAGTGTACTGGTTAAGATACTGACCTCACATACATAAGGTTGATGATGCAAATGTCAGGTACACTAAAATATTTTTACTTTTCAATCTTCATTTAAATCACTTTGATCACAATTTTTATTCAATTAATTGGTTTACACACAACTTCTCTTATTTGTATTCCTTGATCACATCACTATAATCAACATTTGAACTTCATCAGTAATTGAATTATTGCACTTATTTTTTCTTCCTGTCATCCTTTTTCCACCTGCACTCTTTGTGCACATGAATTTGACTGGTTTCATTTATCCATTGTCAATGTTTAAACATTTGCAAATGCCAATGTGTCATTTAAAAAGAAAAGATGAAATAATCTATTTATTCTGACTGTGCAATGGTGTCAAGAATGTATTTTTTTTAAAGATGTATGACTTTCTGGATGGCAATCATCACACAAACATTTAAAACATATATTCTTATTGCGCTACGGATAAGATAAGATAACATGAATGATGATTTAAATAAAAGCAGGGATTATAAGTAAAACAAAATTCAAGCAAAATGAGAAATTGAAATAAAGAATGCAATAAAATTGACAAAATTGACAAAAATGTAAGATGAGAAAATGGAAGGAATTAAACTGTAATTAGTACATAACAATAATCAAAATCACATGAACAAGGATTCCAATTGTTAAAAAACTGATAGGAAGAAAAATTAAAGGAAATGGTGTATTTTATACAATGACTAACATGATGTGACAAAGGAATAGTAAAAAATTGCATTTAAACCAATTAACTGAAAAAAAATCAGAAAAAAGTCGTTTTGGTAAAGATTTAAGAACACAAAATTTCAAAGCACCCAACATGATATGAAAAATGTGTGAATTCCTAAGGGACCAAACTGCTGAGGTCATCATACCCTAGACTTACACACTACATAAACTGACTTAAATCTAACTTGTGCTAGGAACAACACACATAGCCATGCCCAAGGGATGACATGAACCTCTGGCATGAGTGGCCGCACAATCTGTGACATGGCGCCTCAAACCATGCTGCTACTTTGCATGACCAAACATGATATGAACCCACATCCTCTTCCAGGTGAGGTCAGTATCTTAACAATGACACTATGGAACTAGTTTCCTATTTGTCGCTGTTTTTAAAGCAATAGGACATCACATGGAATTCCGAAATTTTCTTATCCATTAATTGCAAACGAGAACCTACTACGTTAAATGGCCCCATTGTATGATTCCTTGCATCTTAACCTACATCACTGTACAGACTGTTTCAAAAAGTTGTTCCCACAGCTGGGGACCTCTTCTTGTTAACAGTTAAAACTTTGGCAAAGCCTTTCTTTCAGTGGATTGTTCATGTATAAAAATTTCATAGCATGTTTCAACATGTCAGATTGGACCACTCCCTTGTGAAAACAACCATGTACATCCATAGATTTCACTGTAAATGGTAACTAATGACAATACAAATGTTCCCTTCGGATCCCTATAGAGGATGGAGGGCAGCATTATCCTCCTCCAGGTGTCACAACTTTTTTTCCATACAACCACGTCTATCTGTAATATTCTACCAGTTTTCCAAATGATACAGAAAGTCTTGATATGGAAATTTTTGTTTGGATAGAGTCCATATCAGTGGTGTTTTCATTCTTGATCTTTATAAAGGCTCTGATGATCTCTTTACGTAATGGTAATTCCATGATAGTCTGGAAGTTTGCACTTCTTGTTCACACTTGCCACAAGCTTTACATGGAACTACTTCACTCAACTCTCTGAATCTCTTTGAATCTCTTGATCTGATAATTTCCCTGCCTTGCGGATAGCCCCACAGCCTGAGTCACCTTGCCACAGTTCGTGCTACTACCCTCCCCCCACCCCTCCTCCCCCCGGTCGGAGGTTCGAGTCCTCCCTCGGTCATGGGTGTGTGTGTAGTCGTTAGCATAAGTTAGATTAAGTAGTATATAGGCCTAGGGAGTGATGACCTCAGCAGTTTAGCCCCATAGGAACTACAACCAATATTTCTGATACTTTCCACTCATTACGAGCTCTTCACTCGCCAGTCTTTTTCAGTCTTATATGAAGAAAATTCTTGGTGGCCAATTATTCTAATGCCGATCAGAGCTCCAAAATCTCAAAAGAGTTTATTTTCTTTCCCATCATTTTCTCCAAGGTTCCACTTTCTCTACCATCTCATCTCATATAATTCTTGGTTTTTGATACACTGAGCTTTTTGTGCTTTTTTTAATCAGAATACTTGAAAATGCCCATAAAATGAAATTGAGCAATTGTCCATTAACTAAAGCAAAACTTTCCATTTCAGATTGCATACAACCATCTAAATCTTCTGAAAAGAGATGTTATTTACTGGTTTCAACAGTATTTGTCATATTTAAAAAGAATTACTGCTTGCAAAAGTTGTCATTGTGTTGCATTACTCATAGTTAAAATTGTAGTTGGCAGTTACAACTTTGCAGACATAGACAGAAACACTCTTTCATTCAGTAAGTTCATTTTCTACTGGTTAAAGTTTCCACAGGTAACCACTACTTACATATGTGCTTAGACAACACTTCCAACTTGCAGCTCTAGGAGCCGAACTTACCAGTACAACTACAGTAATATGTACTGAAACTGTATATTCAGTTCTTACTTACCTGAGAATTATTAAGGTGTTTGTTTTTCAGAATTTCCTCCTCTCGCAATGCATGCTGTATAGGTTCCACCACTGACTGTTCATGCTAACAAGGAAAATTTAAATCTTCTTAGTTCTCAAATTTATAAGCTGAATTTAATACAAACAAAGAACAAGAATAAATATTGTAATCTGATACTCTCTGATCTCTTGACAGTATACAAAATAGGAATATTTCAAAACTGAGATGACTCTGGATTTCCTGGACAAATCAATTCCCACAAAATTAAAGAAATTTAATTAAATGTAACCTCTATGTGCACTGTGTCATGGTGAACCTAAAAGAGCACCCCTTCAAGCTAATAGCCTACTCTTCATTATTGAATGTTTTCTCAGTTAAACAATACTTTGTGAATGAACTCAGACATTTCATTTCTCACCACTGCTCAGCCAGCCAGCTGTTCCAGTTCTCATTTTCCAATTCACACAGTTTAGTTATCTGTATAGGCTGTGAAAACATGTTCTTGCCAATACATATGATGATGAAATAACAAAAGTAGTGCATCTATGGTGGTATTTAAGTCACTGTTGGAGATACTGGTGCTAATCAGCACTGCAGCCACCAAAAAATCTAAGATGGGGCTGGTGGGAAATCAGAAAAAATGTACAATTGCCAAAAAGTTTATAAAAATGTGGGACAGTGGTGCTTGGTAATTTTTAAAAGTGCCAGATGAGAAAAGGAGGAAATTTAAAAAATGCTAGATGGCACAACTAACCACAGTAGTGATTTCTACACCCCTTCCCTCCCACATTTCTCCCATTCCAGCCAGTCACAGCCTAGAATTTTAGCAGGTATTAAAATGAAGCATCCAGTCAGTTGAATTACACAAAAATGGTCTCATATCCAAATACATACAATATTTACCATATCATTACATAAGCTTAGCTTGAATTGTGTAAAATAGGTGCCTTGTTCAAAGATATTTGACTGTGAATTGCGTAAAATTACATTGTGCTCAAACATAATTGTCAATATGACCATATTTCCACATTGGAACAGTATGCATGTGTCACTTGAATTGGTGCCATGTTCAAAGACATTTGCCTTTGAATAGTGCAACTTTAAGATATTCAGTATTTCATCTCCCTCTCTCTCTCTCTCTCTCTCTCTCTCTCTCAGTCTCTCTCAGTCTCAGACACACACACACACACACACACTCACAAGCACATGAACAGATGTGCATGCACACATGCACTGTTACAAGTCGCTTCACTTTGCAGAAGCATAAGATCCGATGATGACAGCATAGCTGTGTTATACAAAAAAATGCTTTTACACTGATCTTGGCTTGTTAAGTTCTCTTCAGTTACCATAAATATTTGAGACCTCTTCCATTAGATAACCAAGTTTTCATTATCAGTATCTACCTCAATAAACAGAAATGACAATGAATTGTATATTTTAGGCAAAGTGTATACAATATGATTAACAAATCCTTAATGTAACAGTCAGCCAGTTGGTCCCATTATACCAGAAACAGTTCACTATAATAAATACGTTCATTCTTATGAGAACTTCAAAAGCCACAAAGTGTTCAGAACATCTGAAGCATGTGTTATTGTCACATTTACTTATCAAAAACTATTTACAGTGTAGCCAACACCAATGACTTTGCATTTGAAAACTAAACATTCTTGCAGAACAGACACAGAGCCACAAGAGAGTTATTTTAGAGAGCAAACATTAATGTATCTCAAATTAATGCAACTGAGTGTTGTAGGAGTGTGGCAGCTCTGTGACATGATTAAGTATAAACGTGTTAATACTGTTTGGACACCTCTAGGAAACAAGAATTGGCTAGTAGGAGGTGTAATGGACAATGGATGCTGCAATGCACATGTGGTAAGTTGAGAATTTGGGTCAGATAGGAGGTATGTCTGGATGGCCAAGTTAGTTAAGGCAACCATTCTAAAGAAGAGGAACTTCTGGTTCCCAGTCCAGTGTGGCTTGGAGTCATGATTTCCCACCTATCCCTTTACCTTTCTTCCCCTGTCCTCTGTCTCAGAAAATGTCTCTTATAGTTTAACTGCATGACGCTTTATGAATGGGAACTGATAGTTTTATGGCAGTGAAATGTACAGGTACTTTCAAAAGTTCATGCATGTAGCAGTGCTATGACCTCTGGAGAGGGTGCCTCAGACTTGTGTGTGTGTGTGTGTGTGTGTGTGTGTGTAAAAGAGAGAGAGAGAGAGAGAGAGATCATGATGGGCCCCAGTCAGTTTAAGGATAGTTCTATGTGTACGTCTAAGCTCTCTGTGTACATAATTGGCTTCTGCTGAATGTTACTTAAATACTGTGTCCAACTTGCTAATGTTTTCATGGAATAAATTTGTGTTCAGTCAACTGGTCACCTAGTACTCAAACCTAGTTACAACACAATTGGTGTCGAGTGTGATCCCATTCTCTGCACAAATTTCTACTCTTGTTTGTCCACCGTATTCTCACAATAGCTGATGATGTTATGGAGGACATTTTACATCAGTTAATCAAACAGCAAGAATCACTGGCCACAGAATTGCATTACCAATCACATGTGTTGGATAATCAAATTCAGGTACTTAAATCATTGGCTTTGGTTTTGTTTAGTTGGTATGCTCCTCAGTCTGTGTCACCTGCTGTTTTGCCCTCCATGGCCCACATGGTTTATTCACCTCCCTTTTCTACATACAGTGAATCTGTTGATGAATGGAACACATATGAGAAACATCTACAGCAACACTTTCCAGCTTTTGGAATTACTGATGCTGTTGTATGTCATGCCTTGATACTTTCATGGATATCACCAAGCAAGTGTCAAGTCTTATGTCAGCTCACCCCTTTGCAGTATCCGTCTTCTTTAATGTTTGAGCAAATGTGTGAACTTCTTTCAAAATACTACTGTAAGCACACACATGTTATTGCATCCCAGCCACCATTTCAGGTTAATTGACTTTATTGTTTGAACAAGTGGTGTATACACAGTTAGATGTGTTATGTCATTGGTTTTCCTCTTTGTTGTCCCCTGGATTGGGGTGTGCCAACAATTTCCAAGCACACATTACCATGAAACCTTCTGCTAGGCCTCATTTTTTCTGGGCCCATCCAGTTTCAGTGGTACTCAGGGAACAAGTCAATGATAAATTAGATTTCCTCATAGAATCCAGCATTGTTCAGCCTATGGCATCAAGTGGATTGTCTACCCCCTTAGTTATTGCAAAGAAACCGTTATGCCTGTTACACCTCTGTGGCAATTTTAATGTTTCTGTGAACGCATAGTCTATAGTGGGTATATACATGATACCACACCCAGATGAAATGTTTGCAAAGGTATCAGGTGGTCAATATTTCTCAAAAATTTACGAATTGGATGCCCATTTACAACTCCTTTTAGATACAGAGTCACAATGTTTGTTAGTTTGTCAATATCCCTTTTGGCTGTACAAATACTTTTAGGTGCCTACTCAAGTTTCCAATGCTCCCTTTATTTTTAAATGCTTTTTAGAACAACTTAAAGTGTCTGTGTTGGGTTGTGCATACTATTTAAATGACATTGTAGTTTCTGGTGCCTCCACAGAAAAATATTTATAAAATCTATACTATTTTTTCCATCCTCCAAGCTGCTAGGTTGAAGTGCAATGAAGAAAAACATCACTTTTTTCAACCTTCTATCATTTATCTTGGGGTTCCTTGTAAGGGCTTCAAACCTCTGCATCAACATGTTTCTGCTATTTTGTCAATTCATGCTCTACATCAGTCAAAAAACTTCAAGTCTTTCATGTCACCTATGACCATAAATTTTTGCCTGGGGTAGGGACAATTGTGCAGCCATTCATCCATTGCTGTGCAAGGGATGCAGTTTTGTTGGTTGCCATCTTGTGAAACCACTTCCACCCACAAAATCATGCTGCAGTTTTTGCCCTGCTTAGTGACGTATCAACCAGGTCTCCACTTGGTCCTTGCAAGGGATGCTTCACACAACAGGTTGGGGTCATTATGAACTGGTTCATAGATATCCCTATAGTTCAGAGTGGCCCATTGTTTATGCCTCAAAAATGGTGACTTCTGCTCAGACTAGGTACTCTCAGATAGAAAAGGAGGCATTGGCCATCATATATGCTGTGAAGAAATTCCAGGTTTTCCCCCGAGGTACCAAATTCCACCAGGTCGTGAATCCAGTCCAGTCGTTAGCGATTCTGTCACCCGCGCCTGAGCAGCCACTCATACCAATATCATCATCATCATGAGAACCATCACCAAAGCTGATACCCAAGGTCAACACAGAAACAGACCAGCATTGCCGGTGTTGCTGTATGGTTTGACACAGGAAGGTGGGTGTAGAATGTTTCCACACCTGAAGCACTTCAGACCATACACTCCTGTTGCAGCATGCCACCTTAGCCACAGCCTCACGGATGAGGAGCACAGCATGGACATCTCAAGAATCTGTGATCACTATACCTGAATGGAATGCAGTGATATGTGCGCATACTTTCAAATGGCGGCTGCATGTGTGGCAGTGCTATGTTGTCCATGGAGGGTGCCTCATCACCGACAGAGACCACCATGGGCCTCAGTCTATTTAAGGCCAGTCAAGCTACGCTCAGCCTAAGTTCTCAATGTATATGGGTACAGTTCTCTGTGTACATAATTGGTTCCTGTTGACTGTTACTTACATACTATGTTCAAGATGTTAACACTTCCATGGAATTAAGTTGTATTCAGTCTACTGGTCGTGTGGTACTTACACCTAATTACAGCTGTTATATAAACAGTTTTTCTACTAAGTACATATGAAAAAATTACTTTTGTTTGTTTGAATATTTCCAAAATAAATTCTGCCCATGTTGTTCTGTTGTCTGAAATGAGTCATGCACATGGTGTCACTGTTAACAAAGTCAAGTTCACCATTACTGCTACTCAAGAATCTTGACAGCAGACATGTCTTTTGAGTCCTTCAGAGAAACCAACACTGCAGCTCCAGATTTGATGCTTGATGCTTGTTGTTCTCAATATTGGATGCTGCTCTTCCTTCTCCAACACTGACAATCTTTCAGTGCCCATAGCACTCCCAGCCATCACCCAGATGTTTCAAATTCTCTGTTGGGCAAGTAGAAGAATCCCTGCTTTCTTGACTTTCAACAAGTAATTGATAAGCATAATGTAAGTTTGAATGATGGTCATGACTATGATGGGGTGCCTATGATGGTACAGAAACTATGACACAATGCTCACAGTTGATCTTCTGCTTTAACAACACACCATCAGGCCAAATCAACAAGTTAAATCCAGTAGTTCCGGCTTGTTCTGCGAGGTGGGGAATAATCAGAAGGTAATATGCCCAGTCAAGAAACTCAAATGCAGGCATTACTTCTCTTCATCTTAGTGCTGCATTGTTCAATTGGCTGTCAATAATCACAATTTTGTGGTAAAAGAACTTCATTAATACTGTTTAACTTGCACATGATAAAGCAAGCCATCTCTTCTCAGGTGCAAAACAGCTGCCAGTTGGTGCTGGCCTCTTTTCAGTAAGCAAGATAAGACACTAGCTTACCAGAGCAGCACCTTACATGGCCAATGTCTTAAGTGTTAGGTGAGCTCATAGTGCTGTCTTTGTGACCTTCAGCTAAAGGCTGGATTGATGCCACTCTCCAGCCACACTATGCTGTGGAAGACTCTTCATCTCAGAATACCTATCGCAATCTACATACATCTGAAACCATCTGAAACTGGTTATTGTTTTTATCAATTGTACTCCCTGTACAATTTTCAGCCCCCACACTTCACTCCAATACTAAATATCTAATCCTTCGAGGCCCCAGAATATGTGCTAACAACCAATCCCTTCTATTACTCATGTTAAGCCATCCATTTTTTTCTCCTCTATCCTGCTCAGTACTTCCTCATAAGTGGCGTAATATAACCATCTAATACTCTTACTGTAGCATCACATTTCAAAAGCTTCTATTGTCTGCTTGCCTGAACTGTTTGTCATCCATATTTCACTACTGTAAAAGGCTACACTACAGAGAAATACCTCCAGAAAAGACTTCCAAACACATTTTTCATTTGATGTTAACAAATATCTCTTCTTCAGAAATGCTTTTTTGCAGTTGCCAGTCTACAATTTATATCTCTTCTACTTTGTCCATCATTGGTTACATTACAGCCCAAATAAGAAAACTCATCTACTATTTTTACTTCCTCATTTCCTCACATAATTCCCTCAGAATAATTTGATTTAATTTGACTTCATTGAACTACACTTGTTTTGCTTTTGTTGATGTTAATGCTATATTCTCCTCTCAAGACACAATTCTGTTCAACAGCTCTTCCAAGTAGTTTGCTGTCTCTGACAAAATTACAGTGTCATCATAAAATCCCACAGTTTTGATTTCTTCTTCCCAAAATTTTATTCCTTTTCCAAACTTTTCTTTGGTTTCCTTTGCTGCTAGCTCAATGTACAGTTTGAACAACACAAGGAATAGGCTCCAACACTGTCTCATTTCCTTCTCAACCACTGCTTGCTTTTCACACCCTGTGACTCCCCTAATTACTTTTTGGTTTCTGGATAAGTTGTAAATAAGTCGCTGCTCCCTGTATTTTACCCCTGATAGCTTCAGAATGATAAAGAGTGTATTACTGTCAACATCGTCAAATGCTTTCTCATAGTCTACAAATGCTAGACACATAGGTTTGCCATCCTTTAACTTGTCTTAAAGGTTATGTCATAGGTTCACTGTTGCCTTTCATGTTGATACATTTCTCCAGAACCCAAACTGATCTCCCCTGAGGTTGGAATCTACCTGTTTTTGACACTTCTGTAAGTAATTCATATCAGCATTTTGCAACCATGTATTTTTAAGCTAATAATTTGATAATATTGATGTGTCTGCTTACTTTGGAATTGCAGTTATTACATTTTTTTTCTTTTTTTTTTTTAAAAAAAAGGGCCCGAGTGTTTCTCCCGTGTCTCATACATTCTGCACACCAGGGGGAATAGTTTGGTCATGGCTGGCTTTCCCAAAGATATCAGTAGTTCTGAGGGAATGACATCTGCTCCAGGAACATTGTTTTGATTTGGGTCTTTCAGTGTCCTGAAAAAATGCTTGTGGCACTATCATACCTCACATCTCATCTTCATATACTTCCACTTCTCTTTTTTGTAATATTGACTCTGTAATTTGGCCTATATTTTAAATTCTCCACTGAAATCAAATATGATCCCTCAGCATCTGTTCCCAAAACACAATGCACACTGTTTGATATGCAACCTGTTCCGAAATGCATGTTTTGTGTACATCTTTCATTTATGTAATTTCACCATACACATCTCATTCTGCAAGTGAATCTTAGCCTTTAATTTCAGCAGATGTCATAAAATTCAAGCAATAATACATGCTTTGTGAAGCTCTTCTTCAATAAATATTATTTAAATATCATGTGAATTATCGTCTTCCACTTTTGAAGCTAGCAAGAAAGCTAATCACTCCACAAAATAATTTGTATTATTCCAGAAAACAAAACTGTTGGAGACTGTCTCCCAATTGCAAAAACCAGGCTTCATGATATTAATTTATTTCTGGCTTCTGCTGGAGAAGTAATTTCGTTTATGAGCACTGATAATCATGAGAAAGTTACCATAATTTTTAAGCTCTCTTACTGTGCAAATGCTTTTAAGAGGTTTTATTTTACATTATAGATTATATAATACAATCATTCCTCATATCTCACTCTGTGAGTTATTAAATCATCTCCTTCAAATCTAACTATCAATCACGAATCAACCACACTTTTGCAACCAGATCAAATCTAATGCTGTATTCAATATCAAACATTTTGTCTGTTGCTTTACTAAAAAATGATGTTGCCAGTTTACCACATGTCCCTGCCAAAATTTTTGTTTGTGACTCTTACACATTTCCATCACTATTTTTCTTGGTGTATTCTTCCTCTTCTTCTTCTTCTTCTTCTTCTTCTTCTTCTTCTTCTGGTTTCATTAATACTTTGTTTTCTTTGGTTCCATCTCCTTAATTTTGATGTGTCATCTTATCCTTTTTCAACAGCTGCCCTTCTTGAATCAGTTTGTTTAGTGGTCGCGATACAGGTCTAAATGTTCTTTCCTGGGCAGACTCATCTTGAACTTACCTTTTTTCACAGCAGTGCCACTTTTCTGCAAATATTTCATGCAAAGATATCAGCGTCTACCTTTTAAAACTAATCTTTTCTCCAATAGAACTGCGAGGTATAATGATGACTGCAATCCTCAATCAGAATCTGAAGAGATTAGAAGCAAACATCTCCATTTATATCACAATACAGAATTGCTCTAGTGTAGCAGATGATGATAAATACAGATAAAGTAATCACAGTTGATATGATAACAACTGCTATTTAAATTATCATCTTTGCATATAACTAGAATACTGTAGGCATTATTGCTACACTTGTTAGCACATTTAGAGGAATGAATTAAGTGTCACATTTAAGTTAACGTGATTGTTGGATACATGATTCAGATTACGTCTTATCTGAAAAGAATACTTCCATTACCAATGTCTCTAACTAAATTTTCAGAATTATGCTGTATATTTGACTTAGATAAAAGCCGTCTATGCCATAATGGTGACCTACATAAAAGTATGCCATGAATAACAAGACATACTCGGAGTAGCAATGAAACTTAAATCTCATAATAAAGGCTAGGTCTCTGGCCCAGCGGTCACATCAATAACATCACGGAAAGACTTGAAGCAAAACTGAAGTAATATCTGGCATTCCCCATTGAAGTGTTTTAGGTCCCTGCTGTTACTTATCTATATAAATGATTTAGGAGATAAACTGAAAAGCTCTCTTAGATTAGTTGCAGATGGTGGTATCATTTACTATCTTGTAAAGTCATCAGATGATTAAAACCAATTGCAAAATAATTGTGTCTGGTGCAAAAAGTAGCAATTGCCTCATTTATATTATGAAGTTATCCAAATGGGTACTAAAAGGAATCCACTAAATTTTGGTTACATGATAAATAATACAAATCTAAAGGCTGCGAATTCAACGAAATACTTAGAGATTACAATTATGAATGCCTTAAATTGAAATTAGCAGATGGATGTTATGAGGAAAGTGAGCCAAAGACTGTGATTTATTGGTAGAATTACTTGGAAAATACAATGGGTCTACTAAACAGACTGCCCACACCATGCTTGTCCATCCTCTTGTGAAGTATTGCTGTGCATTGTGGGGTCCTGATCAAACAGGACTGATGAAGGATATTCAAAATGTTCAAAGAATGATAGCTTGTTTTGTATTATCACACAATATGGGAGAGAGTAACACAGACATGATACGCAAATTGGTGTGGTGATAATTAATAGAGAGAAGTTTTTCATTGCAGCAGTACCTTCTCATGATATTTCAATCACCAACTTTCTCCTCCAAATGTGAAAATATCTTGTTGGCACCCACCAACAGATGAAAATGGTCATCATCATAAAATAAAAGGAATCACATATCACATGGACAGGGATTAGTGATCATGATGTTGTCATTACGACTATGGTTACGAAAGTTAAAAAGTTGGTCAAGAAGGCTAGGAGAGTATTCTTACTAGAAAGAGCAGATAATCAGTTGTTAGCATCCGACTTAGTAAATGAATCGACTTTATTTACTTCCAGTACAAAGGACGTGGAAGAATTATGGGCAAATTTTAAATGCATTGTAAATCACACATTGGACAAATATGTGCCAAAAAAGTGGGTTACAGACAGAAAAGACCCACTGTGGTTTAACAGCGCAATTTGGAGAATGCTCAGGAAGCAAATACAGTTGCACTCATGGTACAAGAAAAATCGGGAGAATGAGGACACGCAAAAGTTAGTAGAGATTCGTGGTGCTGTAAAAAGAGTGATGCGCAAAGCATTCAACCACTATCACCGTCATACCTTAGCAAAAGATCTTGCTGCAAACCCAAGGAAATTCTTGTCTTACGTAAAATCGGTAAGCGGGTCAAAGGCTGCCATCTAGTAAACTCACTGATCATTCTGGCCTGGCAAAGGAAGACAGCAAAGCGAAAGCTGAAATTTTAAATTTAGCATTTGAGAAATCTTTCATGCAGGAGGATTGTAAAAACACACTGCCGTTTGAGTCTGGTACAGATTCCCATATGGAGGACATGATGATACACATCCCTGGGGATGTGAAGCAGCTGAATTGGTTGAAAATAAATAAATCGCCAGGTCCTGATGGGATTCCAATCTGGTTTTACAGAGAGTACTCTACTGTATTGGCTCCTTACTTAGCTTGCATTTATCACAAATTCTTGCCCAACGTAAGGTCCCAAGTGACTGGAAGAAAGCGCAGGTCATGCCTGTATATAACAAGTGTAGAAGGAGGGATCCTCAAAATTACAGACCAATATCCTTAACATCGGTTTGCTGCAGGATTCTAGAACATATTCTCAGTTCGAATATAATGAATTTCCTTGAGACAGAAAAGTTGCTGTCTATGCAACAGCACGGCTTTAGAAAGCATCGCTCCTGCAAACCACAACTCACCCTTTTTTCACATGATATCTTGCGAACCATGGATGAAGGGTATCAGACAGATGCTATATTCCTTGACTTCTGGAAAGCCGTTGACTCATTGCCCCACTGCAGACTCCTAACTAAGGTATGAGCATATGGGATTGGTTCCCAAGTATGTGAGTGGCTCGAAGACTTCTTAAGTAATAGAACCCAATATGCTGTCCTCGATGGTGAGTGTTTATTGGAGGTGAGGGTATCATCTGGAGTGCCCCAGGGAAGTGTGGTGGGTCTGCTGTGGTTATCTATCTACATAAATGATCTTTTGGATAGAGTGGATAGCAATGTGCAGCTGTTTGCTGATGATGGTGTGGTGTATGGGAAGGTGTCGTCGTTGAGTGACTGTAGGAGGATACAAGACGACTTGGACAGGATTTGTGATTGGTGTAAAGAATGGCAGCTAACTCTAAATATAGATAAATGTAAATTAATGCAGATGAATAGGAAAAAGAATCCTGTAATGTTTGAATACTCCATTAGTAGTGTAGTGCTTGACACAGTCACATCGATTAAATATTTGGGCGTAACATTGCATAGCACTATGAAGTGGGACAGGCATGTAATGGCAGTTGTGGGGAAGGCAGATAGTCATCTTCGGTTCATTGGTAGAATTTTGGGAAGATGTGGCTCATCTGTAAAGGAGACCATTATAAAACACTAATACAACTTATTCTTGAGTACTGCTCGAGCGTTTGGAATCCCTATCAGGTCGGATTGAGGAAGGACATAAAAGCAATTCAGAGGCGGGCTGCTAGATTTGTTACTGGTAGGTTTGATCATCATGCGAGTGTTACAGAAATGCTTCAGGAACTTGGGTGGGAGTCTCTAGAGGAAAGGAGGTGTTCTTTTTGTGAATCGCTACTGATGAAATTTAGAGAACCAGCGTTTGAGGCTGACTGCAGTACAATTTTACTGCCGCCAACTAACATTTCGCGGAAAGACCACAAAGATAAGATAAGAGAGATTAGGGTTTGTACAGAGGCATATAGGCAGTCATATTTCCCTCGTTCTGTTTGGGAGTGGAACAGGGAGAGAAGATGCTAGTTACGGTACCAGGTACCCTCCGCCTCGTTCCAATATTTGCTTCATTATCAGCGCTTGGATAATTAGCTGGTAGCACAACAGCGACTCCTAGGGCAGTTTGTCATTCAAAGGTCACTCAGAACAACCTAGCTGAGGAGCACAAAGAAAGGAATACCACATCATGAAGGGAATGGCTTATACTTGCAAATATGTAAGAAAAATGGGCTTTTTCTGTGTTTGATGAAACCTGAAAAAAGTTATCTTTAAACAGTCTTCCAGCAAGAGTGCTTGCTATTACTGAATTAGAATATTATGGTAAAAAGCTGGAAGTACCACATATTCAGGCTGTGATTATGAGTTATACTTTACCCAAAATGACTAAAATACATGAACGTGCAATTTTCATCCTCAAAATGGGAAGCAAACCTGGTTCATATTGAATATCTTACAATAAGAAGAGTAACGTTGTGTATTACTTTGACAGGTTTTGCAGTTTACCACCTATTCCACAAAGAGTGAGGCATTTAAAAAACTATTCAACAAAGTATAACTACAATATATGTCAATCACCTAAAAGTTAGAGATGCAATTACCTTTGTTTGTTTCAGAAATATGGATATATTACCAAATCTTTTAGGCACTCACTGACAATATCATAATAAATGTCAGTTATCATGGTCTGCCATTTAGCCTATTTGGTGAAAACTTGATTATAACTGCTGACTTTAATTGCAAACTACCTTTTGATTTCTAAAATTTCTAACTGGTTGAGTTTAGCATCATTTCCTTTGTGTGTAAGACTTGTGCATCTATTATGTATTTGTGATTATTGTTCAGGTATGTTCTTTACACTTGGTACAGATTGACCTCCCATGCTCTCCAAAATGTAACAAGATTGACACTCACGGCATGTGATTTTATAGATTCTACTTTCTGTGATGGCTGGTTGTTTGCCTTTTACATTGTACACAGAGGAAAAAGGGCAAAACTCAAACAGTTAAATTTTTTTGAAATTAAAAGGCAGATGTGTACATCCCCACACCCATTATTAAATGAGCAAACCCAATTCAATTGTTCACCTCTTTTAGATGATATCACAACTCCAGGATAGAAGTAAAACTGTGGCCCTCAGACTATCTTTGCTTTATCATCATGTTTATCTGTGCATTATCATCTTTGGGCATCAGTTATGTACTTGAAAATGGGCTTATAACCCGAAACCTTGGTTGTGCAGTAACATTGGTAATAATATTGTTGAAACAAGGCAAAAACAGTTTTTGTTTAGTTAATAATGGGAACTTTATATGGGCAGTGTACTGCATCTCAAAATAAAATAACAGTTGTTACAAAGAAGAAGAAGATGAAGAATAACAAAGGGAAAGGAGTGTTCAATCCTCATAATAAATATAGGGTACCACCCCACAGTGTTCTAAATTCAAGGATACTTCAATTATTATCCGCAATTTAGTTATTTTTTGGTTATTTTGATAGTACTGTCAATTTACATTTATGACACATGCTTTGTTTATTTGTTGTTTTATTTTTGCAATTTTGAAGCTGCTAGGTTAGTTTCATCATCACTGCTGTGCTATTAATCATGGCTGCTCCGCTATCTATTTACACCAAAGAAGAGCAACATTCAGTGATCTGTTTTTTGTGGTTGGAAGGCGTACTAGGGGCCAAAATTCAATGAAGACTTCTGGTATGGTACAGAAACAGTGTTTTGGCACAATGGAGTGTCTACAAATGGATTGAAAAATTCATAAATGGTCGTATAAGTGTTACGCATGATGAAGGAGCAGGACGACCATTTACTGTCACAAATGAAAAAACCATTAAGCATTCACGTGAAACGATTCTCTTAGGCAGATGATTAGGTATTGACAAAGTGGCACATCATCTTCAAATTATTTATGTTTCTGCCTACAAAATCATCCACAACAGACTTGGGTTTAATAAAGTTTATGCAAGATGGGCCCCAAAACAACTCACACTGTTGCATAAACAAACATGCTTGGACATCTGCAAAAGACATTTGGATCGCTGTAGTAAAGAAGAGGACAACTTCTTAGACAGAATCATTACTGGTGATGAAACATGGATCCATCATAACAAGCTGCAGAGTAAACAGCGGAGTACGGAATGGAAACATCCAAATTCACCACGCACGAAAAAGCTCAAGACCCAACTGACAGCGGGAAAACTGACGCTTACAGATTTTGGGATGCACAAGGTCCAGTACTGGAACATTATGGGGACAGGGGCACAACAATAAACAGTGTATGTTACAGTGAGATGCTTACTGCCAGGCTAAAGCCTGAAATCTGAAGCAAACGCCGAGGATTGCTGTTGTGTTGTTTCACGACAATGCCCATCTGCTCACTGGTGCCCACACTGCTGAAAAGCTCCAGAAACTCAAATTTGAAGTACTGGATCGTCCTCCAAATAGTCTTGGTCTTGCCACTTGTTTTGTCCACGCAAACAGGCATTAAGAGGCCGTCAATTTGCCTCAGATGAAGCAGTGAAAGAAGTGGTGCATTCCTGGCTCACAGCTCAACTGAGAACCTTCTTGTATGAGGACATGAGGATGCTTGTACAACAATGGAACAAGTGTGTTGAAATGCAAGGAGACTATGTCAATAAATAATGTTCTTTTAAGTTTCCTAATTGATTACAATAAAATTTTATAAGTACTTTGTGGATAATAATTGACTTACCCTCATACTAACATCATTCTCTGCGAGCTCTAATTCAATGTTGTATTGAGTAAAGAGAAAGATGAAGAAGAAGCAAAAGTTGAGTTACATACTGAGTGTGAGAGAAAAAATTCTAACTAATAAATATTACTTGCCTCACATATCACAAATATAAAGCACTTGGTCAACCAGTTTTCACTCACAATGATTCCATATCAATTGTGATATGAAATGAGAAGACTTATATACTGTGAAGCAAGAGTCATCTGTATACTGAAGTCAGACTTGTCAATGAATCAAGTCAGCAAATAATACTGACACTGACTTAAATAAAAATCACACACTTCACTTGTTTTTGGAAAATCAGTGTCACTTGAATAACCAAATTATTACTCATGTACACAGTCTGAGAATTACAACATTAATGAAAGGATATACATCTCTTACACCAAATTATGCAGTGACATTGCAGAATGCTGGTAGGGGAACGAGAAATGAACAAAAGGAATTTGCTAATGATGAACTTCCAGAGTCTCTATCATGGACAGTACAGCACTTGCATTCACAGTGTATTAGAGGCAGATTATTTTAAACACTCGCCATGAACTTCCACTGATTGTAACAGACAAGACATGAAACTTATTATCTCAGATTGTGCAAATACAAATTAGAAAATTGTGATCAAGGAAAGAACAAATACCATGTGGGACAATGTATGAAATGATCTAAGCCTAACTCTAGTATTTTATCACTGAGATTTAATTGTCCATGTTGTGCCAGAATTTAGTACATTGACAAGGCAAGTTAAATTCAATACAGAACTGAAAATACAAGATATGTAATTTTAGCTTGTCAGGTAATAGAGTACCAGAGACTGGATCATATTTAGTGCAATAGACATAACACAGCATATCTGAATTTATCTGAATATCCTAAAGAGAACTAGTTAGTCATTTTTATCACAAATAATATTGCACATGCATATAAAATGTAAAGCAGTTTTCAGCAGCTATATTATGAAGAGAGAGGACTAAGGTGAAATCCACTTATGAGACATACAGAGTAAAGAAGTGCCCCATACATTCCATCAGTGCTTCATGTGAAGATGAAGAAACACTGGAATCAACTGTGAGTCATGTGAGAATTGAAATGTGAAAAAAAACACTGTTTGCAAAAAATATGATAGCTTACTGCCTGGTTATTCATGATTCTGTTCCAGAAATGACAGCATCAACCAATTGCATATCAAATAACAAATAAAAGCATATATAGGCGTTTTAATACTATAAAATGAAAGGAGTGTCACAGTTATTCAACCGGAAGTGAAGCCATGATCATGTGATCAGAAATCAGGTCACCCTGGATCTTTAGGGTGTAGAACAAGCTCGCAGACCCACAACTGACAAGTAATTTGTAACTCTTGCCAGACATCTTACTCAAGGTAAGGGAAAAATTTCTCTCATGCATAAGAAACTATGGGGATTTCCCATTACATGATATTGTTAATTGCCATTTATTTTTTACTTTCCAGCACCATATACAATGCTCCCTCTGAGTTCCAAGGATTCAACAGCACACATAATCATTTTCTTCTGAAGGAACTTACGTTTCAGATGTTGGTGGTACTCAAAATAGTTTTCTTGTTTTGCTGATTTCATTTGAGAGTGGACCTTGCCCTACTAGGAGTTGGATAAAACTTCAAACAAATGCCTAATGCAAAACAACCATCAGCTGGCTCAGCAGATGTGCCACTGGAGACAGTGCTGAATTCTCTATGTTCAGTTATTCTACCAAAGTATGTATCTTTGTGAAGGGTTTGGAGAGTGTCGAGAAAATTAAGGAGTTGCTGCTAGAATACGATTGTGATTATTATTGATTATTAGTGTACTAGGATACGATGTGCATAACATTAAGGAGAAGGATTGCCCCTCATCTCCAGCACTCCAATTGAAAATGGGTTTTGGCAAATACAGACCAGTAATGGGTGAGTTAAATGTGAATTCATTGGAATAGGAATAGTGTGACTGTCAGTTATGAGATTTCCAATATGATACCAATGAGTAGAATTGAACTGAGTGTTAAACAATGAACGAAATGTAATATTTTTAATCTACTGAATAGAATGGACCTTATTGTTAAACAGCAAAAGAAATGAAATGTTTTATAATAAAATTTATATCTAGAGATTTATGTTTGGTTTTTCCCCTCTCCCTCTATAATATATTGTGTAAAGAAATACTTCATTCCTGATACCTCATTTTGATGAGATCCTTTTCTTGCTACTGACTTCATTGTAATCAGTATGAATGCTGACACAGCTAATGAACTACATCACTCAGCATGTAAAATTTACCTGAGGGGAGTGGTTGTCATGAAAATGATTAATGGCCTTCATCAAGCTGTTTTAGGTGATGTGCCAATACACACATCAAAAAAAGTTTTTCATCACCTCAGTTCCAAGATTTCCCAAAGCCGTACAGAAAATTGGAATAAAGATCAACATAAACATAATTTCTGCTCTTTATATTGCTCATGAAAACCACACACACATTGCGTGTTGTACCACCATACAGTGAGACTTTCAGATGTGGTGGTCCAGACTACAGTACACACACAGGTATGTTTAATACCCAGTAGCACATCCTCTTGCATTGATGCATGCCTGTATTCATCGTGGGCATACTGTCCAGAAGTTCATCAATGCACTGTTAGTCCAGATTGTTCCACTCCTCAATGGGTATTTGGCGTAGATTCCTTAGAGTGGTTGGTGGGTCATGTCATCCATAAACAGCCCTTTTCAAATTATCCCAGGCATGTTTGACAGGGTTCACATCTGGAGAACATGCTGGCCACTCTAGTCAAGCGATGTCATTATTGTGAAGAAAGTCATTCGAAGATGTGCATGACGGGGGCGCAAATTGTCGTCCATGAAGACGA
This sequence comes from Schistocerca serialis cubense, assembly GCF_023864345.2. Taxonomy (NCBI): domain Eukaryota; kingdom Metazoa; phylum Arthropoda; class Insecta; order Orthoptera; family Acrididae; genus Schistocerca; species Schistocerca serialis. The sequence goes on from NC_064640.1 coordinate 515,006,537, forward strand.
ATGCCTCACCAATAGGCTGCCGATATGGTTGCACTATCAGTTGAAGGATAGCACTCATGTATCATGCAGCCGTTATGGTGTCTTCCATGACCACAAGCAGCATACGTCGGCCCCACATAATGCCACCCCAAAACATCAGGGAACCTCCACCTTGCTGCAATTGCTGAACTGTGTGTCTAAGGCATTCAGCCTGACTGGGTTGCCTCCAAACACATCTCTGATGATTGTCTGGTTGAAGGCATATGTGACACTCATTGGTGAAGAGAATGTGATGCCAATCCTGACCGGTCCATTCGGCATGTTGTTGGGCCCATCTGTACCCCGCTGCATGGTGTCGTGTTTGCAAAGATGGACCTCACAATGGATGTGGGGAGTGTAGTTGCACATTATGCAGCCTATTATGCACAGTATGACTTGTAACATGATGTCCTGTGGCTGCACGAAAAGCATTATTCAACATGGTGGTGTTGCTGTCACGGTTCCTCCGAGGCATAATCTATAGGCAGTGGTCATCCACTGCAGTAGTAGCCATTGGGTGGCCTGAGCAAGGCATGTCATCAACAGTTCCTGTCACTCTGTATCTCCTCAATGTCTGAACAACATCCCTTTGGTTCACTCCGAGATGCCTGGATGCTTCCCTTGTTGAGAGCCTTTCCTAGCACAAAGTAACAATGGGGCAAAATCATACTGTGGTATTGACTGTCCAGGCGTGGTTGAACTACAGACAGGAAGAGCTGTGTACCTCCTTCCTGGTTGAATGACTGGAACTGATCGGCTGTCTGACCCCCTCCGTATAACAGGTGCTGCTCATGCATGATTGTTTACATCTTTACGTGGGCTTAGTGACATCTCTGAAAAGTCAAAGGGACTGTGTCTGGGATACAATACCCACAGTCAACATCTATCTTCAGGATTTATGGGAACCAGGGAGATGCAAAACTTTTTTTGATGTGTGTGTATTCCGAACATGATTCAGGCTATAAATATTTATTAGTCTTACAGTAACTGACATATTGACCAACATGTATAGATCATGGCTCAAAAGACTGAAACTGTTGCTGTGGTTGCAGATGTGTTTAGAAAAATATACAGAAGAAATAATGGGATCCAAAGCCATTTAGAAACAGACTCATATAAGGAATTTTAAATTACTCAATTCAAGAAGCTAATGGAAAACCATGAGATTAATTACTATTCACCATTTTCAGTATTGAAAGCTACACTTGTACTGCAATTCAATAGAACTCTTAAAGGAAAGATGATTACACATTTCACTGCTCAGAATTCTTTCAAATGGAGTATTATGGTACGAGATGTAGACAGTGAACATAATCATCCAAGATATAGAACAATTAACACAAAATCTTCTGATGACAAAAGGTAATGACCTTTTGTCTAACGTGTATAATAAAGTCAAGATGATAAGATAGATTGCCGGCCAGAGTGGCCATGCGGTTCTAGGCACTACAGTCTGGAGCCGAGCGACCACTACAGTCGCAGGTTCGAATCCTGCCTTTGGAATGGATGTGTGTGATGTCCTTAGGTTAGTTAGGTTTAATTAGTTCTAAGATCTAGGCGACTGATGACCTCAGAAGTTAAGTTGCATAGTGCTCAGAGCCATTTGATTTTGTCTAATGTGTATAATAAAGTCAAGATGATAGATAGATTGCCAGCCGGAGTGGCCATGCGGTTCTAGGCACTACAGTCTGGAGCCGAGTGACCGCTACAGTCGCAGGTTCGAATCCTGCCTTGGGAATGGATGTGTGTGATGTCCTTAGGTTAGTTAGGTTTAATTAGTTCTAAGATCTAGGCGACTGATGATCTCACAAGTTAAGTTGCATAGTGCTCAGAGCCATTTGATAGATAGATTGTTGCAAAGCCAACTTCAAAGTAATGGATAGCACTATATGACCCAAAAATAGTAAGATAAAGTGTTTTTATTTCAAAGAATGACCAATATCCCTGGGAAATAGGCTTCTCTATGACAAACAGGTAGCAAGAGCAACCAAGAGAAAACAGTTCACATTTTATGAAAAATGTCACTCCTATAGTTATAAGCAGTGCTAATGTACAATGTCTTAAGACTAAAGTTGATATGCTGTCATTCTTTATCAAGGAAGTGAAACAAGATGTGCTGTGTCTATGTGAGCAATGGTTATCAGCACAGGAAGCTGAGTGCCATAACTGTATTGAATACTTAAACTTGGCAAGTGCATGGTACAGAACAACTGCTTCCTTTGGTGGTCTATCTGTATATGCCAACAGAAAATTCAGTTTTAAAGAAACTGATTTAAGGAGCCACTCAGTGGATTTAGATTAAGAGTTGACTATTTTGGAGTTACTAGATCTTAATTGTTGTCTCAGTAATCATTCTCCAAATGGCAATTCCGAAAATTTTCTCAACCAAGAGAAATCTTGCCTGTGCTACTTAATGCACTTGATACCTAAATTTGGTATTGTGATGATTTCAATGTACTTTTTGTCAATAGAGCAGTTAGGAGAGAGAACTTATATACCTAGTAGCCAAACCTACTGCCAATCAAAGGTGATGCTGTAATGTCGCGAGTCAATACGAGATAACTTGATTGCCGTAAGCTACTTTGCAGCATTGGAGCCATTGGCTGTGAAGGAGACCGCCAGTTGGGTCTTAGCAATGAGTCATTCGCGCCTGTCGTTATGCTACTATGAGAAACGGTATCCATGCCACTTTGAGCAACTGTATAGTCAAACATCTAAAAATCTAAATAAAGTATATTAAATATACACTCCTGGAAATTGAAATAAGAACACCGTGAATTCATTGTCCCAGGAAGGGGAAACTTTATTGACACATTCCTGGGGTCAGATACATCACATGATCACACTGACAGAACCACAGGCACATAGACACAGGCAACAGAGCATGCACAATGTCGGCACTAGTACAGTGTATATCCACCTTTCGCAGCAATGCAGGCTGCTATTCTCCCATGGAGACGATCGTAGAGATGCTGGATGTAGTCCTGTGGAACGGCTTGCCATGCCATTTCCACCTGGCGCCTCAGTTGGACCAGCATTCGTGCTGGACGTGCAGACCGCGTGAGACGACGCTTCATCCAGTCCCAAACATGCTCAATGGGGGACAGATCCGGAGATCTTGCTGGCCAGGGTAGTTGACTTACACCTTCTAGAGCACGTTGGGTGGCACGGGATACATGCATTGTCCTGTTGGAACAGCAAGTTCCCTTGCCAGTCTAGGAATGGTAGAACAATGGGTTCGATGACGGTTTGGATGTACTGTGCACTATTCAGTGTCCCCTCGACGATCACCAGTGGTGTACGGCCAGTGTAGGAGATCGCTCCCCACACCATGATGCCGGGTGTTGGCCCTGTGTGCCTCGGTCATATGCAGTCCTGATTGTGGCGCTCACCTGCACGGCGCCAAACACGCATACGACCATCATTGGCACCAAGGCAGAAGCGACTCTCATCGCTGAAGACGACACGTCTCCATTCGTCCCTCCATTCACGCCTGTCGCGACACCACTGGAGGCGGGCTGCACGATGTTGGGGCGTGAGCGGAAGATGGCCTAACGGTGTGCGGGACCGTAGCCCAGCTTCATGGAGACGGTTGCGAATGGTCCTCGCCGATACCCCAGGAGCAACAGTGTCCCTAATTTGCTGGGAAGTGGCGGTGCGGTCCATTACGGCACTGCGTAGGATCCTACGGTCTTGGCGTGCATCCGTGCGTCGCTGCGGTCCGGTCCCAGGTCGACGGGCACGTGCACCTTCCGCCGACCACTGGCGACAACATCGATGTACTGTGGAGACCTCACGCCCCACGTGTTGAGTAATTCGGCGGTACGTCCACCCGGCCTCCCGCATGCCCACTATACGCCCTCGCTCAAAGTCCATCAACTGCACATACGGTTCACGTCCACGCTGTCGCGGCATGCTACCAGTGTTAAAGACTGCGATGGAGCTCCGTATGCCACGGCAAACTGGCTGACACTGACGGCGGCGGTGCACAAATGCTGCGCAGCTAGCGCCATTCGACGGCCAACACCGCGGTTCCTGGTGTGTCCGCTGTGCCATGCGTGTGATCATTGCTTGTACAGCCCTCTCGCAGTGTCCGGAGCAAGTATGGTGGGTCTGACACACTGGTGTCAATGTGTTCTTTTTTCCATTTCCAGGAGTGTAATTCAATCTACTTAAAAATCGGTACACTACTTTCTGTTATTCAAGACAATATTTTATAAAAATTTCAGCTCTCTACCTGTCATAGTTTCAGAGTTAGAGTAATTTACCCAAAAAAATCAAAAACCGACACTTATAAGATTAAATTGAGTTAGGGTCTATAATAGTTTATCTTTTGGTATCATTAGAAAACATTTACAGGATTCTCAATGGACAGCATTATTTAATCAGGATTTTCACATTTAAAAACTGTAGCTACTTTTCATTGTTGTTAGATAAAAAGTTAAGAAAAAATTAATAACTATTTTTGTTCTTGTTGTGGAATGAATGAGAATGAGTGAGAGTGTGTCTGTGGGACATACATAAAATTTCAGTATCATAGTATATACACCATTTTGTAACTGTGTCATGGGAAAGTTGTGTTTTACCCACATTGCTGATGACATACGTCTAAGTGTACTTGCTTTTGTAAGGAGGCAGCCAGAATAGCCATTTGCAGAGTAATAAGTTTCTAAATTTATTTCAAGATTAGTTTTCTATTTGTTTTGTTTTGTTAACTATTATATTAATATTTGCATATTGAAATGATGTAAATGCATCTATGAATAGTGATTGGCGTAGGACAGTTTTGGTGTGAGAATAATCTCCAAGGATAGTTCTGATTGGCTGATCATTTTGATGGGAGACAAGCAGACTGAACAGATGTCGCTAGTCAGCTATCAGACGTACAGGTCATGTGGAACACTTCCATCTTTATTACGTGTAAAATGAAGAAATAATTGGCTTCTCGAGTCCAGATTGTGTGGCCATAATAGCAGTTGCAGTTACAGACAGTTTTGTGAAATTTGGAAATTCTTGGATTGTTTTGTTGGAAAGAGAACCACATGTGAACTTTTGGCCTTCATAAAAATTCCGCATGGCATGTTTCATGTTCATTTATGGTATATCTGGTGAGAAATTTCTTTAATATAAATCCACTGAAAAGGATTGAATGTGAAACTCATATACAGGGTGAGTCACCTAACATTACCGCTGGATATATTTCGTAAACCACATCAAATACTGACGAACCGATTCCACAGACCGAACGTGAGGAGAGGGGCTAGTGTAATTGTTTAATACAAACCATACAAAAATGCACGGAAGTATGTTTTTTAACACAAACCTACGTTTTTTTAAATGGAATCACGTTAGTTTTGTTAGCACATCTGAACATATAAACAAATACGTAATCAGTGCCATTTGTTGCATTGTAAAATGTTAATTACATCCGGAGATTGTAACCTAAAGTTGACGCTTGAAACCTCCGACGTTCAGTTGCGTGTTGCAACACACTGCTGAAACATCGTGTTTCTACAGAATGATCTGCCAACGTTGCTCGGAAATGTCCCACTGGAAACGCATCAGCGTATGTCGTATCAGCATGATGGTGCACCTGCACATTCCACAATTAACACTAGGCTGACCCTTGACAGGTTGTTTGATGGGCGTTTCATAGGATGTGGAGGATGCATAAATTGGCCAGCCCATTCTCCTGATCTTACACCTCTAGACTTTGTTCTGTGGGGTATGTTAAAGGAGAATGTGTACCGTGATGTGCCTACAACCCCAGAGGATGTGAAACAATGTATTGTGGCAGCCTGCGGCGACATTACACCAGATGTACTGCAGCGTGTACGACATTCATTACACCAGAGACTGCAATTGTGAGCAGCAAATGATGGCCACCACATTGAACATCTATTGGCCTGACATGTCGGGACACATTCAATTCCACTCCGTAATTGAAAACGGAAACCACGTGTGTACGTGTACCTCACCCCTCATCGTAATATACATGTGCGCCAGTGAAAAAGACCAATAAAAAGGTGTTAGCATGTGGACGTAATGTGCTGTTCCAGTCTCTTCTGTACCTAAGGTCCATCACCATTCCCTTTGGATCCCTACGTAATTCGATGCTCTCCAATACACACGATCGAACAGCGGAGGAGTGGTACTCAAGCGTCAACTTTAGGTTACAAAATCTCCGAATGTAATTAACATTTTACAATGCAACAAACTACACTGATCATGTATTTGTTTATATGTTCAGATGTGCTAACAAAACTAACAGGGTTCCATTTAAAAAAACGTAAGTTTGTGTTAAAAAACATATTCCTGTGCATTTTTTATGGTTTGTATTAACCAATTACACTAGCCCCTCTCCTCACGTTCGGTCTGTGGAATTGATTCATCAGTATTTGATGTGGTTCACAAAATATATCCAGCGGTAATGTTAGGTGACTCACCCTGTATAGTAGCGGAGTATTTGACTGTAGATCACGTAATAATTTGGGTCGGGCTTAAGTGCTTTTCTGGCTGCTTTGCATGTGAAATGTATTGCACAAATGTGAACTGAGAACAGTTATCTTGCTAAGTAAATTCGGGCTGATGGTAGGTGTTTTTGTTGAACTAAGAAAATAAAAACACTAGTTTCAGAATTCTGACCTTTTACAAAAGAGATGAAGCAATCGACCCAAAAATTGTTATAAGATGTTACAGGATAGCTTGCTACTAGAGTTTACATGCACTTTGCAATGTGAGTGTTGACAACATTTTTCATCAACGCTGCTTTTAACGTCATCTGAACAGTACCTACATATGCAGAGAAACTGGTTGGTTATCAGATGCCATACTCAGGTAGGTGGAACTTTTGTAGTGAACAGTACAACAAAAGACAGTGATCAAACATTTATGCCGCAAATTCATTACCTGCCCCACCGCAATTGGTGGTTTATCAGCCAGGAAAAACAATAGTGAATTTTGACTGAGTAGGAACTTTATAAAAGCAGCAGTGTCAATTAAATTCATGAAGTATTCACACGTGTGTGTAAAATGAAATGTAATAGGACAATAGACACCTGTGCAAATGGACTATCATCAAGAAACAGCACCAAGTGGAACATTGTGGCAGCCAATGTCAGTGAACGCTGAACTCTGAGAGGTGGCATTGCTGTGGCAGCTGACCGGCATCTGGAGCAGTTGGTAGCTGTGGTGGAAGTGGTGGCCCGTATTCTAGACTAGCAGACAGAGCTTGGCGTACGGACGTGCAGTTTCATCTCCCCGTGCAGTCAACCAGACGAGGCAAAAGATAAGTAGTGTTTTACTTAAGTTTTGTGTGTATGTGCCAAGAAAATTTGCAGAATGATGGTGAGTAAGGACCAGAAAGTAGTAAGAGAGAGAGTGGAGTAGATGTGGATAAAGAAGACTATATTAATGAGTCAAGAATTGGTAATTTCAGGTTTGATTTGTTACAAACAGAGGATAGAGGTTTGCCAGATTCAGTTCATTTTATTTATGGTATAGAAAATGAACAGAGCACGGTAAAAGCCGATTCTAAATATAGGCCTGTCACTGTTACTGAAATAAATCCAAAACCACTATCTGTTACTTGTGTTCCAAGGAATAGTGCTTCCAAAATGTTAACAGATATTTTGACACATGTATAGGAAATTGGATGTGATATGAACACAAAAATGAAAGAAATGGGATCAGATCTTAATAGTAAAATAAGGGGAATGGGTAACAAAATTAAATCTTGATTAAGTTCTGATAATGACCCCAAAATTAATAAAATGGGTAATGACATTGATACTAAAATGAATAAATTAGGTACTGATATGGATACCAAAATGAATAAAATGGGTTCAGATGTAAAAACTTCCTTAAGTTCTGAAACAAATGAGTTACATACTGAAGTTGATCAGAAGTTTACTAACTTGTCAATAGAAATGGAAGCTAAAATGGAGGACAAAATTTCTAATTTGAGGGAATCCTGGAATAATGACATGGCTTTGTTTAGTAATAATATGAAAAGTAAGGTTAATCTGGTTAGACAAGAATGTAACGCTGCTATTGTAACAGTGAAAAGTGAAGTAACTTCCCAGATTGAGCAAGTAGTTGAGGACAACTAACAGTCAAAGCAGCAGTTATGCTTAGAATTAGCCACAGTTAATGAACAGATCTATCATGTAGAAAAGCACTGTGAGGAAAGTCACACTAAGTTAGAAAGTCAAATCAAAGATGGAAAGGATGTATGTGTGAAGTTTGGTGTGCAAATAGCAAGTAAAATTAGTGACAATGAAACTAACCTCCAACAGTTTAGTACAGGTGTGAATGAACAGTTCTGTGAGCATGAAAGTAGACTAACAAAAACAGAGCAAAAGGCTAACAACCATAGCGGCTGTATAGTATCTAACAGTGTTGAAGATTCATCTGAAATTGCCTATGTTACTCATTGCCAGTTTTTACTATTTGATCCCAGTAAAAATGTTAATCCAGATGAATTTTTAAGTGATTTTGAGGATATTTTGCCTAAAGTGTGAATGATAAGCAAAAGATTGGATTCATCACCTCTAATCTAATGGGAGAAGTTAGAATCTGGGATAATTTAGCTTAAGATAAGTATGACAGTCTATTGGAGTTTAAACAGGCATTTTTTGAAGAATATTGGGAAAAAAGAAAACAAATGGAAGCTCTGAATAAATTCTGGTAATGGGCAAACTATGATCCAAAGAGGGAGGGCATTAAAAGATTTGTACAGAAGTGGGTTACAACTTTGTCATACTTGAATTCTAAAGTAGAAACAGAGCTAATGATTATGGGAATAGAAAACAAGCTACCGTTGTACTGGAGGAATAAAGTCATATCAGCTCCTCAAGATGATATTGATAGGTTTATCCATTATTTGGAAAGGGTGGAAAATATTTTAAAACAGTAAGAAAATACTAGGAGAGATTTTAGGCCTCCTGCTAGACCAAATGACAACATAGCCGAAGTTAATGTAAACAGAATAGGCATACAGCGTGTGAACAGTTATAGAGGCAGATATCGGGGGAGAGGTGGCACTGCTGGAAATAGGTTCAATGACAGAGTACAGTATTTTGACTGCCGTCAGCTGCAGTCTGATGACATAACGGGTAGGCGCAGCCTGACAGGTGACAGAAACATCAGAGGCAATGATGTCACACAGGAGGAAAACTGTTAGCAGTCTGTAATGATTCTAACATTTGCAGACTGAAACCATATTGATTAAACCTGCTAGCAATGCCCTTTGTAAAGAAGGCATCAGCTAAACAGCATGGGGGTAGCACAATAGAAAACAGAAGGGTAGAGGAGAATGACACTGCAAAACAATTTGGTTATCCAATAAATTCAGTAGCTGTTTGTGAGAGGGAAAGTGCAGATAGAGATCACAGGAACCTTTTTGAGGAGGAACCACATATGCAAAGTAAATACTCAGGTCAGGAGGTGGGGGTGAATCAACACTGCAGAACAGATGAGAGGCTACCTATAGACTGTGGAATTAATACTATAGAAATACAGGATGGGGAGGATGAAAGTGTTGAGGACTCTTTGAATATAGTGAGTGGAGTAATTTCAGAAAGTGAATATGAAGAGTCAGGAGATGAAGAAGAAGGGGGTACTGTTAATAGTTCTGACAACACTGTAGGAAGGGTTGCAGAAACAGAGTATATTTCAGATGAGGAGGAGGAAGAATACAGTGATGCTTTTTGCATTTTGAGTAGGTTAGTGAAAGCTGCTAGTAACAAAAATGAGGTGAAAGAGGATCATGTAAATGTACTTTTAATTTCCACAGGAGGGGTGGGTTTTGACAGACGAGAGGTAGTGCAGGATTTGCTAGATGAGCCTGAGTCTAAGTATCTAAAAATAAATCCAAGACAACCTATCCCTGAAGTCACTGTGTTTAAGGAAAATGTTCCTTGTTTAATAGATATTGGTTCTGAAATTTGTGCAGTGTCCCAGAATTTTGTGAGTGTTCTCCCTAAAAGAAAGCAAATTGTTGTAGCGAAGGTGAGTGAGCTGAAAATTATGGTGGCCACTGGGAAAAGCAAGAAGGTGGTTAAACAGGAAGTATTGCTACCAATCATAGTACGTGGAGTACAAATAGAATTAAATTTTTTGATTATTAATGGACTCAGTGTTGAAATGTTGGTAGGTGTCAATTTCTTACATAAATAGGAAGGATGGGTTAATTTTGGGACAAATGACGTGATTATTACAGTACATGAAAAACCAGTAGTTATTCCCTTCATAGGTAACCGACAATGTGTAAATAATGAACAAAGTGATATTCCAATAAGATACTGTAGGACCACACAGGTAATCAAGGTCTATAATGAATATGGAGAAAGGAAGGAAGTAGATCCTTCTGAATTGGAGAATGAGCAGATCAGGATCGAGGAAAAACTAAATGAGTTAACGGATTTGACAGACGTACAAAAGCAATATTTGAGATAAATTTTGAACGAGCATTGTGAAGTGTTTTCAGACCAACCAGGACTAGTTTGGAATTATGAGTGCTATTTGACTGTTAAAGAGGATACACATTTTTTTCCGAAAACAATCTGCTGTTCTGGAAGTACATAAGGAAGCAGTTTTAGAAATGATACAAAACATGCTCAAATGGGGAATAATAGAAAAAGCTAGGAGTGTATATAGTAACCCATTGGTTGTTGTACTTAAGAAGGATGACTCTATTAGGCTTGTTTTGGATGCCAGAGCATTAAACAAAATTATCGTGCCAGAAAGAAATAGGCCTGAGAACATACAATAATTATTACAAAAATTTAAAGGTGCAAAATTTTTCACATCCATGGATGTAATGTGTGGCTACAGGAACCTACCATTGGCTAAAGAATCTCGAAAGTACACAGCTTTTCTGTTTGAGGGGAGATGTTACCAGTATAAGGTAGTGCCTTTTGGTTTAATTTATCAGTGTTTGTGCATTTGTTAGGGTGATGTCCCAGGTTTTAGGTGACCATTTGTTAAGGAGAATTGCAGTTTATGTGGACGATGTATTAATTTCAACTCCCACTTGGGAAGAGCACTGCCTGTTGTTAGACAAGGTGTTAGATGCAAATAAAATTGGAGGAATGAAATTGAAATTGGATAAAACAGAATTTGTTAAGGAAGAAATTGAATTCCTGGGACATATAGTTAGTGGTGAAGGAATTATGCCTCATCCAGGAAAATTAAAGGCTATTAGAGATTATGCAGCACCAATCACATGGAAAGAATTAAAAGGAATGTTTGAATTTTTTGGGTTTTATAGCAAATTTGTGTCTGGGCAGTTACTCAATGCACCTTGTCTGAGGGAACTTTTAAAGATAAACATACTCTACAAGTCGACCCAGGAATGTCAAACTTAAAGAAGCACTGGTGAACAGTCAGATTTTGGACCATCCTCACTTTTCAAAACCTTTTTGTCTGGGTTCAGACGCATGTGGTTACAGTCTGGGGGTAGAATTATACCAGATTTAAAGAGTAGGAGAAGAGCAGGTCCATAAAATGATCGCATCTGCAAATCGATCATTGCAACAAGCAGAGAAAAATTATAGCATTTCTGAACTGGAAGCTTTAGACATTATTTTTGGATTGAAAAAATTTGAGCAATACCTCTTGTGACATAAAGTCATAATTTTCACTGATCATAGTGCTTTAACATATTTAGACACTTGTCAGCTCAAGCATGATAGACTGAGGAGGTGGGCTATGTATTTACAGCAATTTGATTATGAGATGAAGTATTTAAAGGGTTCTGAGAACATTGTGGCAGGTGCGTTATCTAGAAGTGTAATGGAACAAGAGCAGGGGGTAGAGCCATTAAGGAACAGGGATTGTGATGAAATTTTGCTGGCGGTCATTCAACTGCAAGAAAGGGACCAATTAAGCACATCTGTAAGAATCTCACATGGGAACAAAACCAGGACGATAATCTGAAATTGGTAAATACATGAAGATTGTATCTGTTCTTTAGGATATGTCCGAAAGAACAGATACCATCGGTGACCATGCAGCTATCTTAGAATGAAATGATAACGAAATCAAGACCCTAAGCTGTTGACAGGCATTGATATACATCAACGGGTATGATTGAAAATGTGTGTCCTGGCCGGAACTCGAACCCAGGATCTCCTGCTTACATGGCAGACGCTCTATCCATCTGAGCCACTGAGGGCACAGTGGATAGTGCAACTGCAGGGATTTATCCCTTACATGCTCCATGTAAGACCCACATTCCCAACTTAATGTCGACACACTACATTCATAGTGCCCCTGCCCATTATACTCATTACTCATGGCAGACAATCTTACCAAGGGGCAGGGGCACTACAAATGTAGAGTGCGGACGGTATGTTGGGAATGTGGGTCTTGCGGGGATCGTGCAAAGCATAAATCCCTGCAGTCACTCAATCCTGTGTGCTGCTCAGCTGCTCAGATGGACAGAGCATCTGCCATGTAAGCAGGAGAGCCCGGGATCCAGTCCCAGTTGGGGAACATGTTCTCAACTGTCCCCGTTGATGTATATCAGCACCTGTCAACAGCTTAGGGCCTCAATTTCATTATTATTTGATGATTTTACAAAGTTAGCTGAATATTACCAGGTATCAAGGATATTCTTTTTAGATGCAGAAAGAACATGAATGAAGGATGGCATAGTTGCTTCCCAGAACAACATGTAGATTTGTTAATTGATTTTATACATGGGAAATACGGACATTACAGGGCATGTCCCAGTATAGCTAAATTAAGTGAAGTAGTAATTTTGGATAACATGTGGCATAGAGTGCAAAAGAGGCTTGAATACTGTGACAGATGTCAAATGGTTTGAGCAAATAACAGAATTACACAGGGACAGATGTACTCTGAGGAACCATAAAACAAACTACACTACTGGCCATTAAAATTGCTACACCAAGAAGAAATGCAGATGATAAACAGGTATTCATCGGACAAATATATTATACCAGAACTGACATGTGATTACATATTCACTCACTTTGGGTGCATAGATCCGGAGAAATCAATACCCAGAACTACCACCTCTGGCCATAATAACGGACTTCATATGCCTGGGCATTGAGTCAAACACAGCTGGATGGCGTGTACAGGTACAGCTGCCCATGCAGTTTCAACACGATACCACAGTTCATCAAGAGTAGTGACTGGCGTATTGTGATGACCAGTTGCTCAGCCACCATTGACCAGTCATTCTCAATTGGTGAAAGATCTGGAGAATGTGCTGGCCAGGGCAGCAGTTGAACATTTTCTGTATCCAGGAAGGCCCATACAGGACCTGCAACATGCATTTGTGCATTATCCTGCTGAAATGTAGGGTTTTTCAGGGGTCTAATGAAGGGTAGAGCCACGGGTCGTAACACATTTGAAATGTAATGTCCACTGTTCAAAGTGCTGTCAATGTGAACATGAGGTGACTGAGACGTGTAACCAATGGCACCCCATATAATCACGCTGGGTGATATGCCACTATGGCAATGACAAATACAAGCTTCCAATGTGTGTTCACCACAATGTCGCCAAACATGGATGTGACCATCATGATGCTGTAAACAGAACCTGGATTCATCCAAAAAAAAATGACGTTTTGCCATTCGTGCACCTAGGTTCATTGTTGAGTACACCATCACAGGCCCCCCTGTCTGTGATGCAGTGTCAAGGGTAACCGCAGCCATGGTCTCCGAGCTGATAGTCCATGCTGCTGCAAACATCATCTAACTGTTCGTGCAGATGATTGTTGTCTTGCAAACTTCCCCATCTGTTGACTCAGGGATCGAGACGTGGCCGCACGATTCGTTACAGCCATGCAGATAAAATGCCTGTCATCTCAACTGCTAGTGATACAAGGCCGTTGGGATCCAGCACAGTGTTCCATATTACCCTCCTGAACCCACCGATTCCATGTTCTGCTAACAGCCATTGGATCTCGACCAACGCGAACAGGTATGTCATGATATGGTAAATCGCAATCGCGATAGGCTACAATCTGACCTTTATCAAAGTCGGAAACATGATGGTACGCATTCTCCTCCTTACACAAGGCATCACAACAATGTTTCACCAGGTGACACTGGTCAACTGCAGTTTGTGTATGAGAAATCGGTTGGTAGCGTTCCTCATGTCAGTACGTTGTAGGTGTCGCCACCGGCACCAACCTTGTGTGAATGCTCTGAAAAGCTAATCATTTGCATATCACAGCATCTTCTTCCTGTCAGATAAATTTCGCATCTGTAGCACGTGATCTTCATGGTATTGCAATTTTAATGACCTCTTAAGAAGGCTAATTCAAAAGTAATTTTGAGTAAATTGGAGAAATACTATTTTGTAAACATTAGGTTGCCAAAAGCAATTTTCTCAGATAGTTGGCTGCAATTTATTTCTAAGCTTTTTGAGGAATGTTGGGAGAAGAAAAACATGGAACACATTAAAATTTCGGCCTATTTTCCACAGGGAAACATGTGTGAAAGGATCATGAAAGAACTGTACAACATACTGTTACAAGAAGCACTCTTCTTGGGCTAATTACTGGGAGTGTTTTGAGGAAGTGATTATCAATTTAAAACATGAAACCACTGGTTTTGCACCAGTAGAGTTAATGAGTGCAATTAGACCCAATAATCCCCTCTTTGAGCAAGTAGAATTTCCGACTCTGACTGAGGTAGCTATGGAGCAGAAAAAGAAAATAGCACTGCCAATATTAGGAAAAAGGCTTGGGAAAGGAAAAGGAGACATGATGCCAGGTCAAACCCAACTAATTTCCAGATTGATGACCTAGTGCTAGTGAAAACCAAAGAAATGTATAAGAAACTTACGTCTGAAACTAAAAAAATTACTGATGAATATGAGGGACCTTTTAGAATCATAGCCAAACCTCATGCAAATGCCTACTGATTGGAATGTGTTAAGTCACACAAATTACTGGGCTTAGAAAACATTATTGATTTAAAGAAATACATATTGAAGGATCAATAAAATTGCATTAACTAGTTTAGCCTCAGGGGACATGCATTCTTTGTGCTGTCAGATGGCTGAAGAATACCAGATGTCCCGAGTTGTTGGCAATACTATTTCCTTTTCTTTTCATGATGTCAACCTTCCTCTCATCATTCAGAACTTTTGCTATCTTCTTTCCTTCTTCCCTGTTATTGTATATAATGTACAAAGTGTTAGAATAGAGTTTTCAGAGTGAGTTCATAGACATAAAGGCATATTTTAGCCTCAAGGGATACGCATCCTTTGCATTGTCAGGTGGTTGACGAACACCAGGCATCCTGAGTTGTTGGCAATACTATTTCCTTTTTCTTTTCATGTTGTCAACCTTCCTCTTCATCATTCAGAACTTTTGCTATCTTCTTTCCTTCTTCCCTATCATAACTGACAGTCTTAGTGTTTGTTGTTGTTGTTGTTGTGGTCTTCAGTCCTGAGACTGGTTTGATGCAGCTCTCCATGCTACCCTATCCTGTGCAAGCTTCTTCATCTCCCAGTACTTACTGCAACCTACATCCTTCTGAATCTGCTTAGTGTATTCATCTGTTGGTCTCCCTCTACGATTTTTACCCTCCATGCCGCCCTCCAATGCTAATTTTGTGATCCCTTGATGCCTCAGAACATGTCCTAGCAACTGGTCCCTTCTTCTTGTCAAGTTGTGCCACAAACTCCTCTTCTCTCCAGTTCTATTCAATACCTCCTCATTAGTTAATGTGATCTACCCATCTAATCTTCAGCATTCTTCTGTAGCACCACATTTCAAAAGCTTCTATTCTCTTCTTGTCGAAATTATTTATTGTCCATGTTTCAATTCCATGAGTAAGAAACTAAAATACTTACCAGAAAGAGAGAGAATGAAAGTAAACTAAAAGGCAATACAGTAATATGAACAGTTTTCAGAAGCTTTTTGTAACCTGTAAAACTGTTGTTGTAAGAAATGTGTTTAAGGCAAGAGAGAATTACCTACTAAGGAAGTAAATGAAATAGTATATCATGCGTTTTGAAAGCCACAGAGGTTGGCTTAAGTATATTCTGGTAATTTCAATAATGAGTATTCTCTTTAAATTTTGGTATATGAGATAATGAGGAGCCACAGTAGTTGGCTAGTGTAGAAGGTGTATGTGCAGAGCCACAGAAGTTGGCTTGACTTAGGTTCAGTATTTTCTATAAGGACTTAAGGTATTCTCTGTCTATAAGTGTGTGTATAATGTGCAATGGAGAGCCCCAGGAGCTGAAAGGAGTCATTTCAGTATTTTCTATAAGTGTTAATTTTATGTGAATAATTTACAGCAACTTTATAAAATTATTTTCTCTTTTTATATAATGTATACAGGAGGTGTTGCAGTGCCACAAATGGTGGCATGAATGATTTTCAGTGTGTTCAATAATTTTGTATTCTTTATGTAATGTATAATGATGTTTTTCAGAGCCACAGATGGTGGCAGAAATAATTTTCAGTATATTTAATCATGTTGTGTTTTTCTTGATGTATAATAGTTCATTTTATATAGAATTATGGAGCTTAAATAGCAACTGTAAAGGAAAATAATTTCGCTAAAGGAAAATTCCTTGAGAAAATATTTGTGAATTTCTTTAATCAGTACTATTTGTAACAGTAATTTGCTTAAGATCCAAGACGATTTTAGGAAAAAAGATTACAGTAGTAGTCCCAATTTTGGGTACTGTTGATTTTTTTTTGAGAAACAGTTAATTCACTTTTCACTGAGAAGATTAATAGGTAGATGTAACTACAGTAAAGTTTGAAAAAAAAAAAAAAAAGAAAATTAGTAAAGTTTTACTTTTGAATTTGAGAGCAGCAATTGCCGACTAAAGTATATATATGAGTGTTAGGTAAGGATGTAGATATTAAGCATGGACACTTAGATGTGCTGTATTATGCAAGTACAAAAAAAGAAAAAAAACTGTACAGAACCTGATATAAGACTGAGAGAGAGCCCCAGTCTGTGACTGAGAGCTGGATTATGTACCCCAGTGATGAGAGCATAGTATGTAAGTGTTGAACTGAAGTTATCTGAAATCCCAGAGTTCTGAAAAAAAAGTGTTAGAGTTTATAAACACCATTCATAGCGAGTATTATACATTTGCACACCCTCCACACCGTCGAAACCATAGTGTAGTGAAATTTTATGGACACTCCCCACAGTGCATAAATTTCAAAGAAAAAAATTTTAATTAATTTGTAAAATCATTAATTTTTTTATATCAATTTTGTGAAAAATGTTCAATTGAAAAATTTTTGTGAGGAAGATGAGATTTTGAAAAAAAAATTTTTTGGTTAATTAATTTGATGAAGTATCAATATTGATACTTGATGTAACTGTATATAATGTTGTAACATAATTTTAAATATTTTGCTTATTTGAGAAAGCCTTCAGTAAAAAAAATGGATTTCGGCAAGAACCATTTAGATTTTACAGTGTCAGTGTAGCTAATGAAATCATTCCTACCAAAACTGTTTGCAATAAGAACCACAAAAAATACTCAGGAGAAATTTTAGGTTATTAGGGGGTGTGTAATGTCACAAGTCAATACAAGGTAACTTTACTGCAGTAAGCTACTCTGTGGAACAGTCCATAGCATTGGAGCCATTGGCTGTGAAGGCGACCACCCGTTGTGTCTTAGCAATGAGTCATTCGCACCTGTCTTATGCTAACGCGAGAAGCGGTATCCGTGTCACTTTGAGCAACTGTATAGTCAAACACCTAAAAATCTAAATAAAGTATATTAAATATAATTCAATCTACTTAAAAATCGGTACACTACTTTCTGTTATTCAAGACAATATTTTACAAAAATTTCAGCTCTCTATCTGTCCTAGTTACAGAGTTAGAGAAATTTACTCAAAAAAATCAAAAACCGAGACTTATAAGATTAAATTCAGTTAGGGTCTATAATAGTTTATATTTTGGTATCATTAGAAAACATTTCCCGGGTTCTCAATGGACAGCATTATTTAATCAGAATTTTCACATTTAAAAACTGTAACTACTTTTCATTGTTGTTAGATAAAAATTTAAGAAAAAATTAATAACTATTTTTGTTCTTGTTGTGGAATGAATGAGAATGAGTGAGAGTGTGTCTGTGGGACATACATAAAATTTCAATATCATAGTATATACACCATTTTGTAACTGTGTCATGGGAAAGTTGTGTTTTACCCACATTGCTTATAACTTATGTCTAAGTGTACTTGCTTTTGTAAGGAGGCAGCCAGAATGGCCATTTGCAGAGTAATAAGCTTCTAAATGTATTTCAAGATTAGTGTTCTATTTGTTTGGTTTTGTTAAACATTATATTAATATTTGCATATTGAAATGACGTAAATGAATCTGTGAATAGTGATTGGCGTAGGACAGTTTAGGTGCAAGAGTAATCTCGAAGGATAGTTCTGATTGGCTGATCATTTTGAGCAATCAGTCAGAGTTAAGCAGATACCGCACATTGCTGGGTAGTTATACTTGGAGAGAAGCAGAGTGACCAGAGGTCTGTAGTCAGCTATCGCACATGCAGGTCATGTGGAACACTTCTGTCTTTATTATGTGCAAAATGAAGAAATAATTGGCTTCTCGAGTCCAGATTGTGTGGCCATAATAGTAGTTGCAACTATGGACAGTTTTGTTAAGTTTGGAAGTTTTTGGATTGTTTTGTAGGAAAGAGAACCACGTGTGAACTTTCGGCCTTAGTAAAAGTTCCAGGTGGCATGTTTCTTATTCTTTTATGGTATATTTGGTGAGCAGTTTCTTTAATAGGAATCCACTGAAAAAGACTGAATGTGAAACTCATATATAGTAGCAGAGTATTTGACTGTAGATCACGTAATAATTTGGGTCGGGCTTTTGTGCTTTTCTGGCTGCTTTGCATGTGAAATGTATTGTACGACTGTGAACTGAGAACAGTGGCCTTGTTAAGTAAATTCAGGCTGATTGTAGGTGTTTTTGTTGAACTAAGAGAATAAAAACACTAGTTTCAGAATTCTGACCTTTTACTAAAGAGCTGAAGCAATCGACCCAAAATTGTTATAAGATGTTACAGGATAGCTTGCTTCTTGAGTTTATGCGGACTTTGCAACTTGAGTATTGACAACGTTTTTCATCAACACTGCTTTTAACATCACCTGAACAGTACCTACATATGTAGAGAAATGGGCTGGTGATCAGACGCCATACTAAGGTAGATGGAACTTTTGTAGTGAACAGTACAATGAAAGACTGTGATCAAACATTTACACCGGAAGTTCATTACCCATCTCTCTGCAGTGCCTACCTTACACTGTGATCACAAATCTAAATACTTAGGACCATGAGTGACTAAAATTTACCCAATGATTTCTGACCACAATGCATTATTTATGGAACTATATACAAAAAAAGAGAAAAATCAACCAACTTTTACCTGGCATTCTAATTATCTATTCACAAAAAGAGACATTAATAAGGAAACACTTAATGTTTTATAGACAGCAGTATATGCATACAGTGGCAGCCTGGATTGCATGATATGGCAGTGACTGATGCACTTAAAGAGTTTTTCCAAATCATCGAAGGCAAATTTGACTGTATCTATCCACAGAAGAACAAAAACTGTCCTGCGAGCGTGTCACAACACAGTCACAGTATGAAAGAGAAAATGAACTGAAAAAAATTAAAATACACCCTACTGCTATTACATGATCACTACACAACAGCAACAGATCTCAGTACAAAGGAATAATTCTACAGCAGATATCTAAAAGCAGAAAGACATTATAGAAAGGATGGAGAAGAAGCCAAGAAGAAAAGCAATAATAGGTTGGTTGAAGGAGCTCACAACCCATGCACCAGGCCCCAATATAGGCCCTGCAGGTGCTATACTAAATGACAAGAGATGTACAGTGATGAAATGGAAACAATTACAAATAAAATGAAACAATAAAGATTGTAAAATATTATGAAGTTTCTGACATCCAGGATGTATACAGGATGTCTACCAACATCCTCAACAAAATAATATATGAAATTGCTGACCCATTAACTGTGGTAATTAATATGTATTTTACTGCTGGTGTATTTCTGGACTTTCCTAAACTTGGGCAGTCAGTACTAGTTTATAAAAATGGTAACCCAGCCATGGTAGAAAGCTACAGACCAATCTCAATCATTTCAATCTTCACTAACGCCATTGACCATGCAATGAAAGACCAAACATCAAATTACTCTAAAATTAATGAACTCTTGACATGTGCACAGACAGTTTCTGGAAAGACAACTCTACAACAACAGCAGCACTAGATCTGGTTACTAGGATAAAGCATAGCTTTGAGAATAACAGATCTGTAGAACTGACACTTTGTGACCTCAGTAAGGTGTTTGGCTGCAGTCTTCATTAGGCACTACAAAACAAGCTCAGTAAATATGGAGTTGGAGTCACTTTTCTGGCAACCCTTAAATCTTAATTGGAAAACAAAAGACAAACTGTATCAGTCCAGGGAGAACTACCATTTGAGCAGAAGTTGGAATACAGTGCGCCACAGGAATCAGAAATGAACTCCTACTGTACCTGGTATTTGTAAATGATTTAAGTTCACGTGGACAGTACTTGCAATTCACAGATGACGCAACTTTCTACTCAAAAGACATTGATACCAGCATGACTCAAGAAGAAGCAGCTTTGTTTGATGCTACAAATGAATCATTTCTTGTAAACAAAATGATAGTAAATGAAGAAAAAACTGAAAAATTGGTATGTGGTCTCAGTGGAAAATGGTATGTAAAAAGTGCAAGTAATGTGAAGCTTCTGGCGTTCATGATGGATAGTAAACTCACCTGACAAAAACATGTTGCACATGTGTGTGACTAACTGTTATGAGCCATATACCTCCTGAGGAAACTGAAGCATGAGATAACTAATCAGTACCTGCTGATGGTATATTATTTATGTTCCACAGCCATATCAGCTATGGCCTGGTACTGTGGTGTCACTCACTCTTTAGGCTGCAAGAAAATTCTACTACTACAAAAAAAGCAATACGGATCATAACATCAAGCACCTCTGTGAACCCACCTTCTCACATCTAGGTGTGGTGACAATTTTCAGTTAATATGTCTTCGCTGTTTCATATATGTGAATGTAAATCATGAAACATTCACCAGCAGAATTGATGTCCACAATTATAATACATGCAGTAAATAAAACATAGCCATCCAGAGTTGTTGACTCTCCATGACGTAAGACAGTTTTCCAACATTAGCTATTAAAATGTTCAACCATCTAAATACTTAAATTTAGTCCTTGGACTTGGTGAAATTTCAACGAAAGGTGTCACAAAATCTATGCCATAAACCTTTGTACAGTTTAAATGAGTTCTTGACAATGAAACAGCAAATAGGGCTTCCTAAACAATGCACTGCCATATGAAATGAAGTGAACATGTATTTATTAAAAGAGTCTCACTCTATATGTCATTAGTGTTATGCTATACTTATGCAAATATGTTCTGTATTATGCACACTTGTGCTAATTGGTTTTGTATTATAATGTTTGTGTAATCTTAACAATGTAACACTGATGCAGTCTATCCAGTCTCGAATGGTGAATGACGTATCTATGGTAATAATTATCAATAACAGCTTCTCCCTCATCTGGTCTACTAGTTATCGAAAATTTCAACATTTCAGGAAATCAGACAAAGAACATATTTGCTGGAAGATTACAAGTCACAACCTGTAGCAGGAGGTTTCTATAACAAAGAACAACAAAAAAAGCAGATATCCATCTACATACCTAGTTGAAAAAAACATACAGAGGAAAGGAAAAAAAGAATTAAGAAAACAATTCCTGGTTTACTCTGTAAGCAAGAAAGGAAGAAAGACAGAGAGTGAGAGAGAGAGAGAGAGAGAGAGAGAGAGTATGTGTGTTATGGCTTCTCTCTCTTCAGGATACAAGCAGCAATAACAGTACTGGCTAGCAGATTGATTCAGTTAACAAACACTTCATAGTTGGATGAGAAGTTCACTCTCTCTATCTCTCTCTCTCTCTCTCTCTCTCTCTCTCTCTCTCTCTGTCTTTCTCTCTTGGCTATCCAGCCTGCTGCAGCTGTACTGAAGTCCATAATACACCAGTGTGCAAAACTTAAAAGTAATTTTCACATTATGTCAGTGTCTCCTAACATAGCTTCCTGACCCATGGGCTATACATAGAAAGAACTGCTCCAGTATAGTACAGGAAGGAACTGAAAGATATACAAAGTGTCCATAAAGTCCCTTTACAACTTCAAAATTTTATTACAATGGCAGTTGTTGAAATACTTTAACAAAATTTCTTTTATTGCAATCACTGTTTACTAAAGTTTTTATGTATAATAAAATTTTGTGTTGCAGATATGCTGTTGATGGAAGGAACTGAACTGCTATAAAATGGCAACTCCTCAAGAGAGGGCACAATGTGTGTCCTGGCTTATTGAGACAAAATCAGATGTTCAGACTTAATAAAACTTCAGAACGAAGTATGTAAGAGATCCACCATCACACCCTTCAATCTATGCATGGCACAAAAAATTTATGGAGACAGGGACAGTGTTTGATAAAGGGAGGAGCGGGCAACAAAGAACATCCAAGGAAAACATCGATCATGTTTTAAACATCTTCACTCGTTCACCTACGAAGTCCATTCACACTACTGCCAGAGAGTTGCAACTACGATGTTCAAATGTTCATAAGGCCCTCCACAAGAACATATGATTTATAAAGTGCAACTCTTACAGACACTTGAGGGAAATGACAAGCCAAAACAGACAGAGTTCGCACTCAACATGCCAGAACACCTTTCGGAGGGTGAAGCATTCCTCAAGCAAGTTTGTTTCAGTGACGAGGCAACTTTTCATGTTTCTATGACATTAAACAGACACAATGTGAGAATCTGGTCCATTTTTCTTCAATGAGTCAACAATTACTGCAGATGTTTACCTCGACCTTCTGACCAAATATGTAGCACCACAGTTAATTGACTTACAACCAACTATCATTTTCCTTGGCCACTGTGTTCGCCAGATATCGCTCCCCTGGAGTTTTTTTTTTTTATGGGGGTATGTAAAAGATACCTTGTATCAAACACAGATACAGGACATTGCTGACTTGAAGCAAAGGATTCATAAAGCCATTTCTACCATGGATGAGGCTATGCTACAGTGAACCTGGCAAGAAATCGGGTACTGTCTTGATGTGCTTCATGCAACTATAGGCACCCATATAGAGGCCTATTAAATACTGTCAAAAAACTTTTATAAACACTAATTACAATAAAAGAAATGTTGTTAAAATATTTCAACAACTGCCATTGTAATAAAATTTAGAAGTTGTAAAGGGACTTTACAGACACCCTGTATTATATGAAATGAACAGAACTGACACTTCCATTCCAATAAAATAATTATATTGGAATCAACATCATTCAGGATGTCTCCCAGGGCACAGATGGCAGTGCATAATCTACAACATGCTCTCCTGTTGGCTACAAGGTTAGTAAGGAGTTCTTGCGGTACAGCATTCCATTCCTCCTCCAGGATGGTTGACAACAGCTGGATGGTCGCTGGTGCATCTGGCAATGCTGCAGTATGTCTCTCCAACAGATGTGCTGATGGGATTTGAGTAACAGAAACAGGCAGGCCACTCCAGTTGCCAAATATTCTTTCATTTCAAGAGTTCCTTCACTTACACTGTTCAATGTGTTCATGCAGTGTCATCCATAATAATGAACCCAAAGCCAAAGGCACCCCAAAAAGATGCACATGGGGAGGGAGTACATTGCCGCAATAAGACTGACTGGTGAGAGTACCACGTTCAAAGATTTGCAGGTCAGTAAGCACATGCTACGTTACACGTCCTCACATCATAACACCTGGACATCAAAACAATCATGATCAACAATGCTGGACATACCCATGTACAACAAGAGAGGAATACACACAATGTAGCCATAGACAGTGTCAACCATGATCAATTTGATGGTCCAGGTGATGTGGCATGGTGAAGCACACACTCAGGGTGTATATGCGGACAATGAAAAAAAATTCCTGGACATTTCCTGGATTTCCCAGTTAAAAAAACACTTTCTCCCAGATGAAAACACACTTTTTCTGTGTTATTAAGTGACAGTATATTTTCCCTCGGAACTGTAAAACTTATCAACCCAGTGAATGGTTATGTTTTTATTCACAGATGTGGAATCTCATGGCACTTTAGAAAACAAAACTCAGGGAAGAAAACTCCTTTTGGAAAGATTTTTGATGTGCAGCAACATGTATGCTGCATATTTTCATATTACGAAAGTATAAATTCAAATTTCACCGAACACCACATGTTACTTTCCGAACCATTGTAATCGAGATTGCTCATATCACGTGATCCTGCCAGCTGATGACAGTGGATATTCAGACCACAGGACACGTAATGTAGTCAGCTAATAGTAACATCAGTTATGTAGTGCGGATACACAAACAGGAAAAGTTAATGTTTTAAATTAATATACATAGTGTTGCTATAAGAAAAGCAAAGCTTCCCTAAGGTTAATAAGCTGCAAGAGAAGCTAAGTTTTCACATATAATGTTGATATTTTTTGCGTGTGTTACACTTTAAGATATATCACACAAATGTGCCAGTAAAATTTTTAGCCCATTCCAGTGACTTGTCCTCAAAGTTTTCCACAAATAAAATAGCTACCACAGAGGAGAGAGAGCTTCCCGCAGCACTACATCAATTTGCTCATAATGAAGACATGAATGTCTGATCTTGGCTCAAAATACTTCTAAATGGCTCGTCACACTCTGTGATTTAAGAAATTCATCATACATTCTCCCACATAGTTCAACTTGCATAAAAGGAAATTTACTTTGAAAGTAACACTTTTCAAACCACCATTCACAATATTTTCCCCCGACCTGTTAGAAATAGGTTTGTTTCAGAAGTTGCCAGATTGTACCAGATAACAGGCACCACCGCACTTTGGCAGCTGCTATGACGCAGGAGCCCCTTATGTTCGTACATGTAAAACATGAAAAGAGTTTACATTATGTCACAAAAGAAAAAAGACATCAGGGGATACTCCAAGAGCATCACAATTTCATGAACCATTCTAAAATGGCACATTTAAAGTGCCTACTTAAAGAGGACATTCATATGTCCAGATTCCCAATGAAGTAGGCCTCGACCTGACATTAAGCTTTTCAGAGTGGGTTTTGGCATGTAAATTTTCTTGGAGTACCAGTACTGTATTAACTCATTTTTGATTATTTATTATGGTATAATGCCATACATGCTAGAAGATGAAAACGTGCACTTGAAATGCAGCAAGCAGTTGAAATTAGCCAATAGTGTGGAACTAAACACTTTGTTTCAAACATGTTGACTGCCTCAGCATAAAAGATTAATAACAGCCAAATTTCTTTAGCAAACTGACAAAAATCATTTCATTGTTCTACATGGTGATTAATGCATAGCTGTCAGATAAGAGGAAATCCCCCCCTTCCCAGCCTCACCCCCCTCCCTTGAGCGTTTGAGATATGTAAAAAATTTAAAAAATCGAATTTTCAAAAATATGTTCATTTTGTAGCACACATCTTTCTGAAGAGTCTGATACATAAAACATATATGTTCCAGGAAATGTAAGATATGTTGTTTGGTCTGAAGTGTGCCAGAGTGCAGTGCCACCCCTCTTCACACAGCATTCTTCTATCGCAGGTCACTGTATTTCACTCCGTGGGATTGAAAGGTATATATTTTGTACTGGATGCTATCAAACCATATTCAGGACAGTGGAAATTAAAATGTCCTGTGGTACGTTTCAGTTTCTCGAGCATGAGATCGAAAAGTAGTAGTACGGGATTTTAATATAAATTTGGAATCATCATATACTTCCCTAATTTGTCTGATGTCCCTGTTTCCTCTCCTTCCCCGTTCTAACAAACAATCTTGTCATGACTAATTCTGGAACTATTCCTACCTTCGTCAAAACTTATTTGCCAGTTAACTTCACTAACCCTGCCACAATCACCGGTTTAGTTATTCCTCATTATTCTCCGGTTAGGTGTTCTTATGATGCCATATATCTTGACTTTCGAAAGGTGTTCGACTCACTTTCACACTGTCGCTTGCTCCAAAAAGTGCACGCTTACAGTCTATCTGATGACATATGTGTTTGGATAGAAAGTTTTCTAACAGACAGAGAGCAGTATGTCATGCTGAATGGGGTGACCTCAAGAGAAACAAGCATAACTTCAGGTGTGCCCCAGGGCAGTGTAATAGGTCCGCTGCTTTTTATGATTTACATAAACGATCTGGTTGATGGTTTTGACAGCGGCATTAGACTGTTTGCTGATAATGCTGTAATCTACAGCCCTCCATAGGAAGACACAATGTATCCTGTGACGAGGCCTGCTGCCGACTGCGTGCCAGCTACCGGAAACATGCTATTTATAGCCGACACATCACCCAAGGTCACGGACTTAGAAGAATTTCAAGCAGTACAGTGCGCTTATCCCACCGCCGTGCTGAGGAACTCTAGGTGTGGCACCAGCTGGGCACAAATCTATCTTTAGCCATTGAGGATGGGTACACTGAGAGCATCCGAGGGTGCCCCAGAGAGGTAAAACACTAAGACGAATCACTTCTCGGTTTTTGGCAAGATCAATGTATTTTAATTTTTTTTTTTTTTAAAAAGGATACAGCTCTATAGCAAATGATAAATGTATGTACCATACATTATTACATACTATTATATACAGTCATATCACCACCAAATTTATACTTCATATCCACACCACAGCCATGAAAAAAGAGACAAATGTTATCATCATGACCAAGTTTACATTTTTCTAAGTCCGTGACCTCAGTTGACGCGTCGGCTATAAATAGCGTGTTCCTGGTAGCTGGCACGCAGCCAGCAGCATGCCTCATCACAGGATACATTGTGTCTTCCGATGGAAGCCTACTATTTACAAGTCTATTTTGGACGTCTAGGGTGAGTAGAATATGAACGTCAGTTCGTCCGTTCTGGTTGATGTATTGAAAGGACAGACTGTGTTTCGAGGAGGTCATTTTGACTTTTCATTTTCTGTTACTGACAATCCTGTAGGTCAGTGTTGGATGACTGTTGTAATAATACATATTGATACAACTATGAAGTCTCTTGCAACGTCTATGGAGCAGGTACCTCCTCGTGACATTTTGAGTTTTCAGACATTCATGATTACCATGCTTCAAGTTTGTGGTGTTGGAGATACATCATCAAATTTTTTTATTGATAAGCCATTTTGTGTAAGGACTAGGAAATATTGTAAACTTGGTCATGATGCTAACATTTGTCTCATTTTTCGTGGCCGTGGTAGCTAGCGGAGTATATATGTAGATATAGATGTAGATGCTGACTTCAGTATAATTTTTGTCTTTGCATAAAAGTGTTATTTCTGTTCATCTCATTGTATATTTCTTTCAGTCACACTTGAATTGTAGTGTAGCAGTTCTTTCCATGTAGGGTCCAAGTTTCATTGAACTGTGTTACCTGACAGTGATACATCACACAGAAATTACACTACTGGCCATTAAAATTGCTACACCAAGAAGAAATGCAGATGATACATCGGTATTCATTCGAGACATATATTATACTAGAACTGACATGTGATTACATTTACACGCAATTTGGGTGCATAGATCCGAATAAATCAGTACCCAGAACAACAGAACAACCACCTCTGGCTCTAATAACAGCATTGATACACCTGAGCATTGAGTCAAACAGAGCTTGGATGGCATGTACAGGTACAGCTGCCCATGCAGCTTCAACACGATACCACAGTTCATCAACAGTAGTGACCCGTGTATTGTGACGAGCCAGTTGCTCGGCCACCACTGACCAGACGTTCTCAGTTGGTGAAAGATCTGGAGAATGTGCTGGCCAGGGCAGCAGTTGAACATTTTTTGTATCCAGGAAGGCCCATACAGGACCTGCAACATGCGGTCATGCATTATCCTGCTGAAATGTATGGTTTCACAGGGATCGAATGAAGGGTAGAGCCACGGGTCATAACACATCTGATTTGTAACGTCCACTGTTCAAAGTGCCGTCAATGCAAAAAAGACGTGACCAAGACATGTAACCAATGGCACCCCTTACCATCACGTCAGGTGATACGCCAGTATGGCGATGATGAATACACGCTTCCAATGTGGGTTCATCGTGATGTCGCCAAACACAGATGCGACCATCATGATGCTGTAAACAGAACCTGGATACATCTGAAAAAATGACGTTTTGCCATTCGTGCACCTAGGTTCACGCTGAGTACACCATCACAGGTGCTCCTGTCTGTGATGCAGCGTCGAGGGTAACCGCAGCCATGGTCTCCAAGCTGACAGTCCATGCTGCTGCAAACGTTGTCAAACTGTTCGTGCAGATGGTTGTTGTCTTGCAAACATCCCCATCTGTTGACTCAGGGATTGAGACGTGACTGCACAATCTATTACAGCCATGCAGATAAGATACCTGTCATCTCAACTGCTAGTGATACAAGGCCATTGGGATCCAGCACGGCATTCCGTATTACCCTCCTGAACCCACTGATTCCATATTCTGCTAACAGTCATTAGATATCAACCAACAAGAGCAGCAATGCCACAATACAGTAAACCACAATCGCGATAGACTACAATCCAATTGTTATCAAAGTCGGAAACATGATGGTACGCATTTCTCCTCCTTACACGAGGCATGACAACAACATTTCACCAGGCAATGCCATTCAACTGCTGTTTGCGTATGAGAAATCGGTTGGAAACTTTCCTCATGTCAGCACGTTGTAGGTGTCGCCACCAGCGCCAACCTTGTGTGAATGCTATGAAAAGCTAATCATTTGCATGTCACAGCATCTTCTTCCTGTTGGTTAAATTTCGCGTCTTCATGGTGTAACAATTTTAATGGGCAGTAGTGTACTTTTGTTTGTAAGTTGTGCAAAGCAGTGTACATTTCTCAGATGGAAGTGCAAGTGTGTGTGTGTGTGTGTGTGTGTGTGTGTGTGTGTGTGTGTGTGTGCCAAATGGTGCCAATTTACAACATTCAGAGGCAAATTTCGTTGAATATGGTATCAATTCTACAGACACTTACATATTTCTTCAACATATAAATATTCCAGTATTGAAAAATATTCTGAACATTACTGTTTTATACAACTTAGAGGCAAATATGTTTGCATCTGATGCAATTTTTATGCAGTTCCAGAGCTAGCATTGTTTAAAATAATAATAATGAATATCTTTGATTATGGCACCAGATAATGGCACCATTTTTATGCAATTCAAGTGACTGGCTGCCTCATTTTAATACCTGCTAAAATGTTACACTGTAGCTGACTTTTCTGGTGATCTTTATCTTACTTTTTTTTTAAATTCCCTATCACTGCCATCTCATTTCTTTCTGCCGTCTTGCATTTATGAATTTCCTGCCAGCACCATCTTGGATTTTTTTGGTGACTACACCATTGACTATTTGTGGTTCCTTGAACTATAGCCCAAACCTCCCAGAGACATTCTACTCATGAATTATTTTACCTACCTCTGATTTACTGTGTGGTTTTCCTTGCCGAGACTTCTTTCGCTTTGATGTTTTCTGTTTGGCCCTTGTCTTTTGTTTGGGCCTCTGTGTTTCTCCAGCCTGAGAAGAAAGGGTCAAACTCAATTATATAAGACCAATTATGAACAAATAATAGAAATTGAAATTATAATCTGATTTTCAAAAAATATTGAGAGTCTGAAAATAGGAAACAGTTCAGAATGAAGGGATTGTGATAATACCACTCTTTCTCAACTTGAAGTATTAGTGGCCACGCCAACAGTCACAAACCTCATTAACGTTCTTGGAAAAGACCCACTGTGATTCAGTAACATTGTTAGAAATTGGCAACAAAAGCAAACAGAGTTTCATTTCACATACAAATTAAATCAAAGCCATGTTGACAGACAGAAGCTGAATGAAGCCTAAATATAGGTAAGGGGAGAAGTGCAAGAAGAATTTGGTTAATTTTATAATAAATTTTTGCTTACCAGTCTGACAAAAAAGTTCTAGGACATCTGCTGTTATGTGAAGGCAATATATAAATAAAAATCATCAATACAGACAACCAAGCAATCATAATGGAACAGATAATGAGGATGAGACAGATATGATTGACATACTGAATTCAGCGAACATTTTATTGCAGAAAGTGGTCAGGGTCATACAACTCCTGCTTTCAACCACAACACATGAGTGAGCCATCAGCCTCCATTGGTGACGCACCAGGAGACTAGCTAGTCACATATTTAGCTTTTTCTGTTGATTTTTTCACAGTGCAACTATTGAATTAGTAGTAGCAAGATGGATGGGGGTGTGTATGTATTATGTGCATACACAAGAGGATCTGACTACAGTGTGCTAGCAGCTGAAGATGCTTATGGTTGCAATCAGCCATCTACAGGTTTTTTCTGCAGAGTATGGTGGCAGTAGAGAAACTGATGCATCACATGTTGCTTGTTTCTCTCACAGACTCTGCTGTCATGATGAGTTTCAGGGTATATAATGTGAGGTGGTCCATACTCGCTGCAGAGTGAGTGGTGGGTCATTATGCAGTGTGTTACTTGCAGTTGGGAGCCTCTGTAGAGGCCAGCTGTCTGCCCTGGCCCATTCACTCTGTGAGTGGACAGATGGCCACTCTTTCACCAGGGTAAGGGAAGGCTAATGAGAGGTGATTACCAGTTACCAGGAAGTCCAATGTTAAATTTATTGTGGAGTCCCCTAGTGAAATAGTATCCAGGGCTGGAAAGGAATCCGGTATGCACTCAGTGTGTCTGCTGGGGGGCCTCATCTGACATGTGGAGGAGGCTCTGCCTCTGGTCATTGATGTCGGAGGGGGGCAGCAGTAAGACACTAATGGGGCCTGTTGCTTGGTTTCTGAGGCTATCCATAGTTTCTATGGCCAG
This sequence comes from Schistocerca serialis cubense, assembly GCF_023864345.2. Classification (NCBI taxonomy): domain Eukaryota; kingdom Metazoa; phylum Arthropoda; class Insecta; order Orthoptera; family Acrididae; genus Schistocerca; species Schistocerca serialis. The sequence goes on from NC_064640.1 coordinate 515,037,562, forward strand.
CTGGTAGAAACAGTGAAGACTGATGGCCTTGCTCACTGCACTGCTCATAATTTGCAGCACTGTACCCAGAGCCAATTAGACTCCTTTGGTCTGGAGCCTAGTGAAAAGCCTCAACCAAAGGCTCCACTGATTCTGTGACGGTCATTTTCAAAGATTTCTGGACCTGTGTTATGGAATGGAATGCAAAAATATTTTGTTGAGCCCAACCCACATAGGTAGGAATGATCATCAAAATAAAATAAGAGAAATCAGAGCTCGAACAGGAAGGTTTAGGTGTTCATTTTTTCCCGCGCGCTTTTCGGGAGTGGAATGGTAGAGAGATAGTATGATTGTGGTTCGATGAAACCTCTGCCAAGCACTTAAATGTGAACTGCAGAGTAATCATGTAGATGTAGATGTAGAGGACTCCTCTCAATAAGTCAGGGATGCACTATGCAAAGGAAGCAGCTACTTAGGTTGGAGAGTACTTGTGAAGGGCAGTCTGAGGACCTGTGATGAGTGCCCACCAGTCAGTATGCTGAGGGTCAAATGAGATCATGCACAAAGGAAAGACACTTACACTCTCAAAACTTTACTAGTAAATTATTGAAGTATTTTTGAAAACGTTCCTGAATTTAATGCCGTCCAGGAATATTATAAGATGGAAATTATTCACGGAAATAGGAGCTCGATGAAACCCAAAATAGAAAGCTCTGGAATACCTAGCAAGACATGGAACATACATTAGAAATACCAATTAGGCACAATATTAGGGGGAGTGCTCACTGATGTTGACAACTGCTGTGTTGATTCAGGTTGAAATTAAGTCTGATCTTGAAGTTATCTGGACATGAGTAACCAACACAGATGAACTCAAGTCAATTATTGGATGTTTTTACCAGCTATCAAATTCTGCCATAACACTTCTAGAATTATTCAAATAAATTCTATGCTCGGTCGTGCTGAAATACCGAGATAATGTAATACTAGCAGGAGGGAACTTTAATCTACTGAGTATGGACTGGGACTTCTATGGATTCATTGTGAGTGATGCAGACAGACAGTCTTGTGAAGTACTTTTGAAGAAGTTTTCCAAAAACTGCCTTGAACAACTCGTTTCACAACCCACATGCAATGGAAATATTTGAGACCCTGACATCATTGACCATCTCCGTATAGAGCAGAAGTGTAATACATGCAGTACAGGGCCAACTGCAAAAATAAAAATCTGGGAAATAAAATGCAGAACATAACAGTAGCTAACATAACTTTAGTTAAAGCATGTATAAGTAGAAATTTAGTGAAATGTATATTATAATCCTATGTAATATAAATAAAGGGATTATTTGTTCAGTATTTTCAAAATATGAAACAAATTATAAATGCTGGTAATTGTTACTAAAATTAAATACAGTATAATAATTAACACTTAATATCATTAAGCCTATGTCTATACTGTTGTTTGTTGTTTGATGAAGTTGTAATTATACAACCCCACTGTAGTTACCTTTATCCCAGTGTAATTGGACTATGCTATGTGCTTTCTGTGTTGCAAAGGTACTGACAATTTCCTGACATCACTGGATCTATTTATTTCACTTTTGATACTGAGTTTTCTATGTCTGTTTTGAGTCATAGAATTCTGCAGATAGTTCTTTAAATGTCTGAGCTTAGAAAATGAGCATTCAGCCAAAGAAACAGGGAAAGGAGCGGTTATAAACTAAAGTCAGAAAGCTAGCAGCTACAATTGAATTCTCTATTAATAATAGTTTTGTTAAGTCAGTTACAGAGGTAAATGAAGCTATTTTTATCTATGGAATTTTTGAAACCTATTACCTTGTCTACGAATACAATGGATAAATGCTCCTCATATTCATTTCAAAGAATTACTGCTGCATTTTGTGTCTCTTCATTGGAAACAAAATTTAGGAATCTTAGAAAAATGATTTTGAAAAAGTAGTTAATGTTAAATCTATGCATAACCTCACATCTTCTTCTAAACTGGGCCATAGCAAAGTCCAAATAGCCATTAACAACAATGGTTCTGAAATACATACAGGGTGTGGCAGCATTCATAGCGTAATTTGACTTGCGTAGTACAATGACGTACTGCAGGGATGTGCCCCAGCTCATCCTTCATTTGTGTACTAATGAGCTGCCATTTTGAGTGTGACAGTGACATGGAGCAGTGGAGAGTACATCATCATGGCTTTGCTGTTGAAAGTAATTTCAAGAATGACAACTCTGTTATTGCTACCCAGCATCTATTTCGGTAACATTTCAACTTGGGACATCATGGAAAAGTTCCAGATGGACGTACCATCATGAGGTGGGTACGTGCATTTTGAACAACAGGTTCTGTTTGCAATGGCAAACTGGGAAGAAGTGAAAAAACTGTGCGGACACCAGAAGCCGTGGAAAATGTTTGCACTGTAATATTGCTTAGCCCAAACAGATCTGCTCATCATCATGCACAAACTGTGCATATGTCTGATTGCTCATTCAGCAAAATATTGCATGAAGACCTCCATTTTCACCCATATAAGCTGCAGATTGTTCAGGAAATTAGACCTTGTGATTGGGTTTCATGGGAAACATTCTGCTTAACCATGTGTGATCTCCTCCAAAATCCACAAATGTTGCACACCATCCTGATGTCAGGTGAAGATCATTTAGAGTTATGTGATTCAGAGAATATACAGAACATGCATTATTGGAGTGATGTAAGCCCACATGAACTGCACCTCAAGCCCTTGCACAGTTCTCGTGTCACATTGTGTTGTGGAGTTGCTTCCTTTGGGATTATTGACCCTTACTTCTTTGAAGATGACAGTGGTGTGGCTGTAACTGTCACCAGGGATTACTACTGAAAGATGCTGAAAGACTTCATTCTTCCCCAGTTAGGTATGGTCAATGTGGATGGTTTCAACAAGACGGAGCAACCTCGCATACAGCCAGGATTTCTAGCGAGAAACATTTCCCGGTAGAGTAATTTCCCATTTTGGTGACATTTCCTGGCCGTCTCACTCACCTGACCTTTCATGTACAGACTTTTTCCTTTGGGGCTACCTGAAGCAGAAAGTGTCCCAGACATGTTGTGCCACCACTCCTGAGTTGAAGGATTGCATCAGAACTGCCATTGGCAATGTCCCAGGGAATACATAAGCCGAGTTATGGAAAGCTTCAATGCTGCCTGGAACGAATGTGTTGTCAGAGAGGACACCATCACCATTTGACAGGAGTCATATTCAAAAATTAATCCATGCAATGGACAATGACTTACACATTAGTAAGTGGCATACCTTTGACTATTAATTGACATAAGAGGTAATAAATAAATTACAGTTACTGCCTGATGGTGTGTTTTTAATGTCCTACTATGAATGGTGCCACACCCTATATTTTGATCCACTAGCTAATCATATGATGAAATTACCAAAATTTTTTTCACTTTTTGAATTCTTTTATTTTCAGGCTGTAATGAAATGCCACATTTCTTTTCCAAAGATGTAGCTTTGGCACTGTTTCTTCAAACTCATTTCAGTAACAAGGCAAATAATCAGCTAGATTCTGAACAAGATTTCACACTATACCAAGCTCTGCTTTTCCAATTGCATGTTTTGAAATGAAAAATTACAACCATCTAGAATCTTGGGTTTCAGCTCTATCTGAATTATGAACTCACATTTGCATATCTGGCTTTTCAAAACAACTCTTAATTCTCTTTCTTCCCTTTCCTTAGATATCAGTATTATTTTTGACAGAGACTTAAGTACATGAACATAAGTGTGATGATGGACTATAACAGACTGGTACCTTGAAGACCAGTATCTTGGGAAAATCTTTTTTAAAGTACAAAAAGATACCAAAAGTTCCGATTTCTTAACTCTAGTTGTGAAGAAGAGATAAAAAGTTTTTACTGTGTCATAAAAGGACATGACCTCTTGAATTCCACATGCAGCATCATTAAGTACTAGATTTAAATTATGCATTGCACAATGCAAATATTTTGCAGATCTTTCTCTTTTTGAAATTCTCATTCTGAATTCTTAGTATATGCTCAACATACTGGTACAACCATCATAGCCATATCACTGCGTTTAATTTACAAGTGTCTCTTTTCATCTGCTGCATTTAGCGTTTGTTTTTCTAATGTACTTCAGTCTTTCATTTCACTATAACCCAATCAGCTTTCATTTATCTTCATATCACAAGGCTTTCCAGAGATATCATTTGAAACTGTAACATATGAAAATACCTTAATTAACTGATTTCTTTTTGTAAAGTCCTGTTTTGTACCTGTAATAACAGAAAAGACTGGAGCAGATTTAATGCCATTAATAATTTATTTAGCAGCTTGGGATAGGATTTTATTAACTCATTTTGAATCAAAGGGATGAGGTAATTTTCTACATGTTGTTGTTGTTGTGGTCTTCAGTCCTGAGACTGGTTTGATGCAGCTCTCCATGCTACTCTATCCTGTGCAAGCTTTTTCATCTCCCAGTACCTACTGCAACTTACATCCTTCTGAATCTGCTTAGTGTATTCATCTCTTGGTCTCCCTCTACGATTTTTACCCTCCACGCTGCCCTCCAATACTAAATTGGTGATCCCTTGATGCCTCAGAACATGTCCTACCAACCGATCCCTTCTTCTGGTCAAGTTGTGCCACAAACTTCTCTTCTCCCCAATCCTATTCAATACTTCCTCATTAGTTATGTGATCTACCCATCTAATCTTCAGCATTCTTCTGTAGCACCACATTTCGAAAGCTTCTATTCTCTTCTTGTCCAAACTATTTATCGTCCATGTTTCACTTCCATACATGGCTACACTCCATACGAATACTTTCAGAAATGACTTCCTGACACTTAAATCAATACTGGATGTTAACAAATTTCTCTTCTTCAGAAACGCTTTCCTTGCCATTGCCAGCCTACATTTTATATCCTCTCTACTTCGACCATCATCAGTTATTTTGCTCCCCAAATAGCAAAACTCCTTTACTACTTTAAGTGCCTCATTTCCTAATCTAAGTCCCTCAGCATCACCCGACTTAATTCGACTACATTCCATTATCCTTGTTTTGCTTTTGTTGATGTTCATCTTATATCCTCCTTTCAAGACACTGTCCATTCCATTCAACTGCTCTTCCAAGTCCTTGGCTGTCTCTGACAGAATTACAATGTCATCGGCGAACCTCAAAGTTTTTATTTCTTCTCCATGAATTTTAATACCTACTCCGAATTTTTCTTTTGTTTCCTTTACTGCTTGCTCAATATACAGATTGAACAACATCGGGGAGAGGTTACAACCCTGTCTTATTCCCTTCCCAACCACTGCTTCCCTTTCATGTCCCTCGACTCTTATAACTGCCATCTGGTTTCTGTACAAATTGTAAATAGCCTTTCGCTCCCTGTATTTTACCCCTGCCACCTTTAGAATTTGAAAGAGAGTATTCCAGTCAACATTGTCAAAAGCTTTCTCTAAGTCTACAAATGCTAGAAACGTAGGTTTGCCTTTCCTTAATCTTTCTTCTAAGATAAGTCGTAAGGTCAGTATTGCCTCACGTGTTCCAGTGTTTCTACGGAATCCAAACTGATCTTCCCCGAGGTTGGCTTCTACTAGTTTTTCCATTCGTCTGTAAAGAATTCGTGTTAGTATTTTGCAGCTGTGACTTATTAAGCTGATAGTTCGGTAATTTTCACATCTGTCAACACCTGCTTTCTTTGGGATTGGAATTATTATATTCTTCTTGAAGTCTGAGGGTATTTCGCCTGTCTCATACATCATCCTCACCAGATGGTAGAGTTTTGTCAGGACTGGCTCTCCCACGGCCGTCAGTAGTTCCAATGGAATATTGTCTACTCCGGGGGCTTTGTTTCGACTCAGATCTTTCAGTGCTCTGTCAAACTCTTCACGCAGTATCATATCTCCCATTTCATCTTCATCTACATCCTCTTCCATTTCCATAATATTGTCCTCAAGTACATCGCCCTTGTATAGACCCTCTATATACTCCTTCCACCTTTCTGCTTTCCCTTCTTTGCTTAGAACTGGGTTTCCATCTGTGCTCTTTATATTCATACAAGTCGTTCTCTTATCTCCAAAGGTCTCTTTAATTTTCCGGTATGCGGTATCTATCTTACCCCTAGTGAGATAGGCCTCTACATCCTTACATTTGTCCTCTAGCCATCCCTGCTTAGCCATTTTGCACTTCCTGTCGATCTCATTTTTGAGACGTTTGTATTCCTTTTTGCCTGTTTCACTTACTGCATTTTTATATTTTCTCCTTTCATCAATTAAATTCAATATTTCTTCTGTTACCCAAGGATTTCTACTAGCCCTCGTCTTTTTACCTACTTGATCCTCTGCTGCCTTCACTACTTCATCCCTCAAAGCTACCCATTCTTCTTCTACTGTATTTATTTCCCCCATTCCTGTCAATTGCTCCCTTACGCTCTCCCTGAATCTCTGTACAACCTCCGGTTCTTTAAGTTTATCCAGGTCCCATCTCCTTAAATTCCCACCTTTTTGCAGTTTCTTCAGTTTTAATCTACAGGTCATAACCAATAGATTGTGGTCAGAGTCCACATCTGCCCCTGGAAATGTCTTACAATTTAAAACCTGGTTCCTAAATCTCTGTCTTACCATTATATAATCTATCTGATACCTTTTAGTATCTCCAGGGTTCTTCCATGTATACAACCTTCTTTCATGATTCTTAAACCAAGTGTTAGTTATGATTATTTTCTACATATTTTGGTTTATTTATTAGTTCATGTAATACTGGATCATACTTCGTAAGATATTCAATAACTTCTAAAATATTTCCAATGTTCGTTTTTGTAATTTCCTCCCTATCTCCAGGAGATGCTCTATTACTGGATGCAAGTTTAAATGTCACATTCACAATATGCTCAATGTCATGTTTCCATATGTTCTCACTTTTCTTTAGTTGTGAATCCACACCAGCATCAGATGTGTTTTTCTTACACTGCAAATTGAAAGCAATGCATGAGTTCAAATGTGAATTACCAGTTTAGTGTTGCACTATACTTTTAGTTAGCCACCTCTGTAATCTAGAACCTATTCCCTCAGGACTGATGATGAATTCTGTCCTCCAAAAAGCCATCGTAGTTTATTGTAAACAAGAAGCATTTTTAGATGAGTAGCACACCATTCTCACCAAATTTTTTGTCCTGTCACTGTGAACTTTTTGCACTCTTTAGTGGAGAAGGGCTTGCTTTCCTGCCTTAGGATATTTTGGAAATGGACTGGCTGCCTGATCTGCATGATCATTTTAATAGACTGTGATATAGTCTAATTATATTTATGGCAATTTTGTTGCAATCTCCTTTTTTGCCTTTTACAATTGTTGTTATTGCGTATCACTTCAGAAGTGCACTCACTTGTGAAACTCCAAACTTCTGTAACCATTGAGCTAGTACTACCACTAAGAAGAGAAAAAAATACATGTTTTCAGTAATCAGTTTGTTTCATTTTCTAATTGTCACTTGTAATTTCTTCTTTATGTCTCTTTTACATGTTCACATTGGATCTTAAAAGGTCTTGTTTGTTCATAAAAGGGCACAGCTAAATCTGAAGAAAGGTTAAACTTCAGAGTGTTTAGAAAAATCACACCACTTAACAATAAACCCACTACTAACTTAGTGTGAAGAGAGATCATTTGAATCTGAGTTTGCAGTAGACTGATTGTTACTGCATTACATCCTATTGAATAATTGACATTGCTGTTGAATAAAGGTGCAACAAAAGTAAAATGTTCAGAAAATTAGCATAATATAATTTCAGGTGTACTACACATCAAGAAACAATATTTTTCTATTTAATGTGATACTTTATTATACATTTTCATTCTTGTCTTTGTTTTGTAATAACTAGTATTTTTAATATTAATAATACTAACAATAAAAATTTATGTGCTTTTCTGCAGGCCTCTAAAGTACCAGGCAAGCTGCATTGTAGGCCATGCAGGCCCTAAATTTACATCTCTGTTATAGAGCCTGGGATTAGTGATCATGTCATCACTATTACAATGGTTACTAACATTAATAGATCCATCAAGAATTCTAGGAGAGTATATATACTAGAAAAACCAGATAAGCAGTTGCTAGCATCCCACTAAGACAGTGGATGGACATTATTTAGTTTCAATATGATAAATAAAGAGGAATTATGGGTAAAGTTTAAACTGTTTGAAAATCATGCTATGGACACATATGTGCCAAATAAGTGGGTTAAGGAAGGAAAATACCCACTGCAGTTTAATAACAAAATTCATAAAAATCTGAGTAACCAGGGACTGTTGCACTCGCAGTTCAAAAGACAACTACAGGTACATGTAAGTAGAAATTCGTGTGTCTGTAGGAAGATTGGTGTTCAGTGCATACAAAGACTTCCAGCATCGTATGTGAGTAAAACACCCTGCCAACGACCTGAGAAAATCTCTCATCATACATGAAATCAGTAAGCAAGTTGAATGCTTCTGTCCTGTCACTTGTTGACCAGTCTGAGGTGGCAATGGAAGACAGCAAATGGAAGGCTTAAGTTTTAAATTTCATATTTAAGAAATCAGTTACATAGGGAGATTGTACAAACTTCCCACTGTTTGACTGTCACACAGCTTCCCACATGGAGGACAAAGAAATAGGCATCCCTGATGTAGAGAAGCATCTGAAAGAGATGAAGACAAATAGGTTTCCAGGTCCAGATGGAATCCTAGCTCAGTTTCACAGAGAGTTCTTGGCAGCAATGACCCCTTACTTAGCTTTCATTTGTCATGTACCTCTCACCCAACACAAAGTCCTAAACAACCAGAAAAAACCGCAGGGGACTCCCTTATACAGGGAAAGGTAATGGAACAGACCCATATAATTACAGACCAATATCTTTAACAATGGTCCACTGCTGAATTCTTGAACACATTTCAGTTTGAATCTAATAAATTACCTTGAAACAGAAAAGCTTCTGTCAATAAATCAGCACAGAATTAGAAAGCATTGCTCACATGAAATTCAGCTTGCCCTTTTGACACATGATACACATGATATCCTGCAAACCATGAATGAAGGGTAATGTACATACTCCATATTACTAGATTTCCAGAAATCAATTGACGTGAAGTCCCACTGTAGACTGTTGATTAAGGTCTGAGTATATGGACTGAGTTCCCAGATATGTGGGTTGCAAAAAGACAACTTAATTAATAGAAACCAGTTGACTGTCGTTGACAGTGAGTGTTCATCAGAAACAAGGATATCATCAGGAATGCCCCAGGCAAATGTTATAGGACCATGCTTATTCTTTATATACATAAATGATCTGACAGACTGAAGGAACTGCAATCTGCAGCTGTTTGTAGATGACACTGTTGTGTAAGGGAGAAGTCATTGTTCAGTGAAAGTAGGGGGATACAAGATTTCTAGTTAGTATGATGAATGGTATTTTGGACTAATTGTAGAAAAATCTAAATTAATGCAGATGAGTACAAAAAACAATCCTATAATGCTCAAATACAGCTTTGGCAGTGTACTGCTTGACACATTCACATCAGTTCAATACCTAGGCATAACACTGGAAAGCAATATGGAACAGAATGAGCATGTCAGTATTGTATCAGGGGAGGTAAACAGATTACATCATTTTATTGGAATAATTTTGGGAATATGTAGCTCATCTATAAAGGAGATGGTGTACAGGACACCGGTGTGAGCCATTCTTCAGTACTGCAAGAGTGTTTGGAATCCACATTAGCTGAGATTAAAAGAAGATATGAAAGTAGTTCAGAGGTGTGATGCTAGCTATATTACCAGTAGGTTGTCGGCATACAAGTATTATGAAGAAGCATTGTGAAAACAAATAGTACTTAAATCTGTATCCACTATGTAAGACTGTGACTGTGATGAATAAAGGTTTCCAAAAACTGATGCAAGCAGTTGTCTTTTGCTTTATTCTTCAATTTTTGTTTTTCATTGACAGTTTCAAATTGCCTAGAGATTCATCACCAAAGGGTTCATATTTACTCCATGTTTGCAATATTGTGGGGTTTTTGTAGAGTTATTAGTATCCGTTGGTTTTTTTCTTGGTGTGCACGTTATTCTGGAAAACATAATGCATGTTTTCCAGCGATGTTAGTTTTGTAGGACTTTACAAACTTCGCCACATGTAATGACTTCCACGTGCTTTACAAAATGTAAATAATTTCTGTGAAAGTTACTTTCCATTAGAACAATTAAAATAGGGCACTAGATCTTACAGGTAACCTGGATTAATTTGTTAGTGGGCTAATGGTATCATGTAGAACCAAGTGGGAATTATATCAAAATATTACACATAGTCACAATCGAGCTGCAGCAGCCCTTTGCTAAAAGTGCTGTAATTCATTAAGAAGGCAGAAAGCACATAGTAATCAAGTAGAATAGTTAATTATCAGAATAAAATTAAAACAATATGGTCAGTCATGAACAAAGTATCTGAGAAGCAGCACAAGTCAGGTATCTATGGCCAACATGTAGTAAAAATGTTTTGTTAGTGGTTAGTCATATCAGTAGCATGTTTTTGATGTACACAAGGTAAACACTGCTTACCCAGTATTAACTGCATAACTGGAAACAATGGCAAACATAGTAATAGTAACATTAAAGCTTATAAGCATTTCTTACATGGGTTGCCAAACATGGTATTACATAACTTTCATATCAATGAACACTTCACTGCAGAGTCAAAATTTCAATCTGGAAACACCCCCAGACTGTATTTAAGCCATGTGTTTGCAATATCCTTTCTTCCAGGAGTGCTAGTCTTTCAAGTTTCACAGGAGAACTAATGTGAAGTTCACAAGGTAGGAGATGAGGTACTGGTGGAAGTGAAGCTGTGAGGATGGGTTGTAAGTCATGCTTTGGTAGCTCAGTCAGTAGAGTAGTCACCTGCAACAGGCACAAATCCCAAATTTGAGTCTCAATATGGCACACAGTTTTAATCTTCCAGGAAGTTTCATATCAGCACATATTTTGCTGCAGAGTGAAAATTTTACTCTGGACATATCTCCACAATATCCTTATTCCCAAGAATTCTAGTCTTGCAAGTTTTGCAGGAGAACGTTTGTGAAGTTCAGAAGGTATGAGAGAAGGTATGGGAGAAGTGAAGCTGTAAGGATAGGTCGTGAGTTGTGCTTCAGTAACTCATTTGGTAGAGCACTTGCCCATGACAGGCAAGGTTCTGAGTTTGAGGCTCAGGCTGGCACACAGTTTTAATCTGCCAGTATACGTTTCATATTAGTGCACACTCCACTGTACAAAGAAAATTTCATTCTGGTAACAGTAAACATGAATATGACCAAAGCACTGTGGTGACCATTTACCTATGACAGAGAATTGCCACTCTAACCATTTACATACACACAGATGGTGTGTATGAGAACACATAGTTAAACTACCAACAATCAGTCTTCTGGGTATTTTATTCTTTATGTCAGGCAGTGTATATCATCTGATGTCACTGTCTGGTTTTCTGAGAGTATATCCAACACACCCTATTTTACTATGTGCAATATTGGTCTACTGTGAGTTAATTACCAAGATGATACTTAATAACCTCACACCTGAAGTGGAAAACATTTTTTCATAATAGGTCATCATGCTCTTCAGTTGTTAACAGACTCCGGTTGGGGTCATCAATTCCTTGCCACATTAGCAATTTACAAGCTGATATTCTTTTTTCCACGTATTATGTCTCATTGATTCCTTCCAAATTTTTTTTCGTAAAGCACAAGAGCACTTTTGGTACCTTGACAGTAGCCTATCTACTGTCTCCAGCATTTCAAAATTATTCATAAATTTACACCACATTATCCATGGAGTACAGCAACCTTGTGCTATATTTAGGTTAAAATCAACAGTCAAAATCACAATAATTAAACTGGTAAATAAACAACTATTATAGAGATCTCAACTGTTGACTTTAAACTAACTTTCACAATTACTCTTCAAGTTTCAATAAAACAATGCTTTTCACTTGTTGTCCAGGAGTTCCTCAATTCCAGCTGTTGCATTATTTGCTAAACTGATCTAGCCAATATTTCATGGTGTAATACTACAAAAATAAACTTTTAACTTACCTTTGAGTAAGCTGACTGTTCTCCTTTCTCTGTCTCCTCCACATTTACAGTTTCCTGCACAGGTGCCATGCCTAGTTCTTCAACCTAAAACATTTCAGAATGATCTAATAAGAAGCATTTAGCATAATTACTAATTGCTATTGTTCCCTAACCATTACTTCTTGCTAGATTCAAACAGTAATATACTGAAACTGTATTTTAACATTCTACATTTTGTATCTTGTGTGTATTTAACTTACACTGACATTCATGATCTTTACTCCATGCTGAGCATTTCAGCTCTGGCTGACATGAAAGAACATATTTACCTCAAAACAAATTTCTTGACTATGCATTGCTAATACAAGGACTGTATGACATTTCGATTTATATCTACATGACATTTGCTACTAGATACCATGAAAATATGAAGTCTCACAAACAGCCAGTGCTACTAAACTCCAGAGAAGGGATTACTTTTGGGATTGGTGCAATTTGGCCAACAATGAGTTGACGTGTAGCATATTTGACCTGATAAATCTAGTAAGCTACAATAGTACTCCTGACAACATAGTATGTTCATGCACATTTTATTCACTCACTTCCTGTTTTTCCCACTGGAATTCACTGTGAAGAAGTAATAAACATAGAAAGTTAATCAAAGTGTGAACTGATTTGATGCTGTCAATTACTCCTTGGCTGGTGCAAAGTGATAGACTTCCTACAGTTATTGTGCTGTAATAGGTAAAATGGCTTAGTGAAAGGAATTTCTGTTGCAAGGTAGAATACACAAGATATTTAAAATAGTATTATCAGAGAAGAATTATTGAAGCAAGACTTTTCTTTTAACTGCAAACAATAAGGTAAAGCTCTCCTCCATTTACAGGCTGGTTTGCAGAATACAGTTTATAGTCCTGTTAGACGTGGTATGCCTTAGACTTCCTCTAAGTTTAGAACTCATTCTCAGTATGATTTGAAGAGGATAGTAGCCCAACAAGATTCTGAATGATAATGTAACTTGGAATTTTTCACATATTCAAATCACTGCTATGGCGAAAAAAGCAATAAGTGACAAAAAATTGTAGAAGTGACAACACTGAACTTTTGTACTTGTAGTTTGACACTTCCAAGCCACACAGACAAATAAATTTCCTATTAATTGCCTTGAAGAGTAAAAGGATACCTTTATGTTTGTAGCATGGAGAACAGTGATACAGCAGATCAATTAGCTACATATGCAATGGAAAATGAAATCAAGCAAAAAAGTTTACTGGATGCCCGTGCAGCAAATTCTGAATATTTAAACACAATGGCATCATTCAGATACATTTGTTGCTATATTAACTAGAGCTAACTTGCATTCTTCACTACAAAATCTATCCATCAGAATGATTACAGTTGTTTACAAGAGGCTTAAATAAGTCCTTGGATTTAAACTCTACAAGATAGTCTGCTCTTCAATCAATTTTTCTTTCTCAACAAAGATATCAATGAAGATATTCCACGTAACTGAAAGCAATTCAGTTTTATAGCTGGCCAGTAATTTTTCTATGATGGTGACACATATGGAAGTACTGGTAAATCGCTCAGTAAACATCAGTAAATTACCATCAGTAAATTGTCTACTATGTGAAAAAAGTGATAAAAGGCATCAGGACATGTGTAGCAACACATAAATGGTATCATTCAAGTCGCTTCATGGCAGCAAAGCTTAGTAACAATTCGTGTGATCGTGGAACTGAGAGCAACGGTCCTGAAGCTGCCTTAGAAATGTGTAATGCAAGACTCAAAATATGTGTGAGTAAAAATGACTTAACTAAAGCCAGACAATATGCTGAAATGCTGGAAAGTTTGATTCAGTACATGGACATACTGACAGAGATGCAAAGCAGTGAACAGGAGTGTTTGTTTATTAGGCCTAAGAAATGCTCCCACCATGTATTAAACACGAACGTTTATCATGTTCCACTGATGAACGGATATGAGGCGTTAAATTCAGACAGCCAAAAGCCATGGGGGGGGGGGGGGGGGGGGAGTCCCTCAGTGCTGCAGGAAACTGCTCATACATGTCTATCAACCAAACAAGTGCCTGTGGCAAATCATTATTGTTATGTCCTGTTAAACGCAATCATGGTGTTAACACAATATGTGACAACAAGGACTGCAAGACAGAAAAACAAACAGTGAAGGAAAAAGAAGAAATTTACATTCTATCAACGAGTCATGGTAAGGGACTAGATATAATCATGTCCAATATCCAGTCAGACTGGAATTACAAAACCTAGAGCTCCTTTATGAGAAGTGATGAAAAACTGTGAAACTGCAGTAGAAGGTGGTGTGAACTGTGTCATAATCAGAGGAGATAATGATGTGTATAAAAACAAGAGTACCCTTGCTGTAAAAGCACTGAAAGAATCACTAGGAAAAATGTCACAAACAAAAGTATTTGTTGTAAGCATTCACCACAAACATGACTTAATTGAAAACTCATGTGAATAGTGAAATCATTGCAACAAACCAAAAACTCAGAAAGGTCTGCAGCAGTTTTGTGCACACACCCTTCATTGAGGCAACCGGCTCCGTCAGAGAGCATTTTACAAGACATGGACTGCATAGAAATCAACTAGGCAAAAAATGCTGGCCAAAGAAATTCTCCAAGCAATAAAAGTGGTAGGGGTAGACATGCACAAAAAACTTGCACTACCCTCAACAGGCTCATTGCCAATGACAAAACTCATGGAGAATACACCAACATCACATGAGGAAGAAGCATCTCTCACTACATCTCTAGAAGAAATTAGGCCTACATCAGCATCAGATTAGAAACCATCACTGTTACCATTAGTATCATCAGAAGCAGTAGTAGAAAATGTATCAGCTATAGAAGCAGAAGTTACACCGGTAACATTAACTGCATCCCAGCCAAAAGGAGAGAACAGAACTACAGCAGTAGAAGCAGTATCAAGTGTTGTAGGTAAGCAGAAAACAGTGCCTCCTCTCTGCCTACATGATTTTTTAGTGGAACACAGCAAGGCAAAGAAGTCCACAAAATAGCTTGTGTAAAATATATTATAGCTTCTAACCAGACTGTTCATTCTAAAGACAATAACTATTCTAATCTTAAAAAATCTGCTATCTGAATATTCAAGGAGCAAAAGGCAGAGAATTTATTGTAAATAATTTTGGACTATAGAACAAATTTGATATTTTTTGCCTTCATGAACACTGGGCAACAGAGAGTGAACTTAGAGCTATCAAATTTTATAACTATAAAATAGCAAATGGTTACTGTAGAGAAGTGCATAAAAAATGAGGGGGGGGGGGGGGCATTGTGTACTAACCAGTCACTCAGCCACTCCATGAATATGTTGGATCTAGACTATTTGTGAGATGAACAGGATTTTGAAGCCACTGGAATTGTTAGTGATAATTTTAAGTTGGTGATAATAGCTTTATACAGATCACCTAAGGGTAACATTAGTGTATTTTTAGAAAAACTGGACATGCTGTTAGATGTATTTAGAAAGACAAAATGGTTACATTATGACATTGTAAAAGGTGGAGATTTGAATGCAGATTCTGATGTAACAACAGCCAAATATAGTGTCACTGAGCGCAAAAATCATCTAAGACAGTACAATCTGCACTTTATCAATAATAGACCCACAAAAGATGACACATGTCTTGACAATATCCTTGTCAGTTTCAACACTACACAAGAATCATGTGATGTGACAGTATTCCCATTCTCAGATCATGATCCTGTGTCATTAAATTACATAAGTAGATTCTGTGCTGATAAGAGTAAAACTGATAAATCTGTCCCAAAAATGGTAATCACTAGACTGGTCACAAATGATAAAATTGACAGGTTTTGTAAGTCCCTTAATAATAGAGACTGGTTTGGCCAATGGTCTGGTGACATAAATTACAGTCTATGTAAAGATCTGTCACCTAAACTAATATTTGAAAGGTTTTTCTAAGCATTTTTGACACAATTCAATGACTGCATTCTGATAAAGAAATGCAAAATAATCGACAAAGGCTCCAAAGACATGGGTATAAACAAACAAAACCCATGGTATACTGCAAAACTAACAAATCTGAAAAACCAAGCTTTGTTGTTGTACAGTATACATAAAAATCTGAAATCAGCCTACTTTAAATGTAGAAATAAGTACAAAAAAGACATTGTTGAAGCCAAAAGAGCACATAACTTCAACAGAATTGAGAATTCCATGAATAAATGCAAAGCTGCATGGAAAGTAATAAATAGTGTTACTAAATATGAAAGAAATAAAAAAGTTAGTATATGCCCTCATACATTCAATGGCTTCTTTACTAAATCAGTACACGAAGAAGGAAATACTGTCACCAAACCTGTCATTAGCTCATCTGAGATTTTTTCAAAAAATATCTGTAAACCACTAGTAAATACAAGGTCCCACCTAGTCTCATCCTAAAAATAGTTAAACATCTGAATTCATCTGAGAGTGTAGACACATATGACATTTCTTGTAACATTCTAAATAAAGTAATAGATTGTACTGTGTATCCTTTAACATACTGCATAAAAAAGTGTATATATGAGGGATATTTTCCTGATGAGCTAAAAGTGTCTAGGGTAGTCCCAATATATAAAAAAGAAGACACTGACTCACCTTCAAGTTATAGACCAATTTCCATATTCCCAGCTCTTTCTAAAGTGTTTGAATGTGTAATATACTGACAGTTATCCATGTACTTTCAAAATGCAGGAATAATTAGCAAATCACAGTATGGTTTTAGGAAAAACTTGTCAACTGTTGATCCTATAGATTCAGTAGTCAAACATATACATCAAGTGTATGAGGATAAATTTTGTGATCTAAGTAGGGCTTTTGACTGTGTAGAGCATAAAATACTCCTAGAAAAAAATGGAATACTATGGCACTCAAGGTAACAGCCTTAAACTATTAAAACCATACCTACAGGATTGCAAGCAAGCAGTTTGTGTAGGTAAAGAAAAGTCCAGTATTGAATTAGTTAAAATAGGTGTGCTACAGTGATCTGTACTGGGGCCTTTTATGTTCCTGACAATGATTAATGATCTGCCATCATTCATCAAGTCCATGACACTACTATATGCAGATGATACTACTTTCCTTCATTCTAGTAATAGTTTCAGTAGCCTCAAAGCTTGTGTTGCAGAGACAATGGCTCAAGCATAAAATTAGCTTAAGTCAAATGGCTTCCTACTGAATGATGACAAAATCCAGCAGGTTGTTTTTAGTCTAAAAGACGAGCCTCCATCAGATGATCCTAGTTGTGTTAAGTTTTTAGTGGTATATACAGATGAAAAATTATCATGGGGTCAACATGTACAATATGTTAGTGGTAAATTGTCTAGATTGGTATATCTGCTATGGTGTCTTATGGACTGTGTACCTCAAAATTATGTCAGAACATCATATTTTGCATTTTTAGAAAGCATCCTAACATATCATATTATTTTATGGTAGAATTAGAGTTTAGTGCATGACATCCTAATACAAAAGAAAACTATTAGGATAATTGGTGGTTCTCCATAGGAAGAACACTGCAAACTATTGTTCGGTGAACAAAAAAATCATGACTGTAATAAACCTATATATTTACTTTGTTTTACTCCACACAATAAAGAAGTCACCAGAAGCAAAACGTAGAGAAAATATACATCTCTGCAACACGAGAAGGAGCAGATGCATTTATACTCCTTACCCCAGACTGTCAAAGTCTCTCAACAGCTATGAACTGAATGGGCACAAATTATTTAATAAGCTTCCACAATATGAACAAGAACTACCTGAACAAGCATTCAAACAAAAACTGTATGAATGGCTAATTGCTCACCCATTCCATGACATAAATGATTATGAAAATACAATGAAATGAAAACCCTTAGCTGCTTACAGGCATTGACATACGTCAACAGGGACAAATGAAAATATGTGCCCTGACCGGGACTCGAACCTGGGATCTCCTGCTTACACGGCAAACACTCTATCCATCTGAGCCACCGAGGACACAGAGAATAGTGCGACTGCAGGGACTTATCTTTGACACGCATCCGGCAAAACCCACATTCTCAACGTATTGTCCTGCACTACATTCGTAGTGCCCCCAGCCATTATACTCATTACTCGCGGCGCGTTGCCGATTCCCGTATGAGATTGGGCACTGTTTGTGCATCTGCACAGAAGAAGAAGATGGTCAAATGGCCGGTGAGCCTTAACTATATATATATACTAAGATGGTATCTGTTCTTTTGGACATGTCTGAAAGAACAGATACCATCGGTGACCAAGCAGCTCATTAGAATGAAATTACAATGAAATGAAAATCCTTAGCTGCTTACAGGCATTGACATACGTCAATGGGGGACAGATGAAAATGTGTGCCCTGACCGGGACTCGAAGCTGGGATCTCCTGCTTAAACGGCAGATGCTCTATCTGTTGAAAATGTGGGTTTTGTGGGATGCGTGCCAGAGATAAGTCCCTGCAGTCGCACAATCCTCTGTGTCCTCGGTGGCTCAGATGGATAGAGCATGACATGACAGTCATAAAGGGGTTTACATGGTCCTCAACCAGTGTACAACACACCTTGACCATCATGGTGCCTTGCACAAGCTCCACTGGACCAATGTATGCCCATCTTAATGTTCCCCAGAGCTTAATTGCTTTGCCATCAGCTTGTCTGCTTCCTGCAGTACAAGTGTGAAGGAGCTGTTCCCCTGGAAGATGACGGATTTGCACCCTCCCATTGGCAAGATCAAGTAGATATAGGGATTCTTCAGACCATGCAATGCTCTGCCAGTGTGCCAACATCCAGTGCCAATGGTCATGTGCCCATTTCAGTTGTTGTTGCTGATGTTGTGGTGTTAATATTAGCACATGATTGGGTTGTCAGTTGCAGTGGCCCATCGCTAGGAGTGTTCAATCATTGTGTGTTCAGACACACTTGTATTCTGCCTAGCATTAAAGTCAGATGTTAGTTCTGCCACCGTTAGTGCCTCTCCTGTTTTTACATTCTGCTCAGCATATGACGTGCAACATCAGTAATGAGTGGTAGACGCTCAACCAAGAATGTCTGGTCATGTTTTCACCTTGGTCTTGCCACATGTTGAAAACACTCACCACAGTGCGCCTGACACGACAAGCTGTGGAGTCTCTGAAATTCTCCTGTTGAGTCTCTGTGGCATCACAATCTGCTCTCAGTCAAACTCATATCGATAGCGTGCCTTTCCCATACTACACATGGGCACCACTGATACTATGTGCACTATGTGTGTGTCTGACTAATAGTCATTCTTCACAAGACAATGTTGCTACCACCTGTATGGGTTTATGTGGATAGTAGGTCAGTGGTCGTAATGATGTGGCTGATCAGTTTATGTATTCCATATTGACTCAAACTCTGAACATACCTCCACTTAAAATTATAGTTGCATTATTTTCAGAAAATAAGGTTCATTGCACTTTATTGAGACAGGGTGTACTGTAATATTTGTGCCACAAGCACTAAAATTTGATGAGCATTTTCAGCAGAATGCAAAACCATGTGATGAAGTACACCAGGTACTTAAACAACAACAGTCTACTGAATAATAATCAACATGGCTTTCAGTTAGGAATAGGAACAAACACAGCAATAATGGATTACACTGATGAAATACTTAGAAACATGGATAGCAACAGCAGTGCTGCATGAGTTAATTTAGAGCTTTATAAAGCTTTCAATACTGTTAGTCATGTAATCCCTTTAGATAAGTTGGAACCAATGGCAACAAAAGTGGTTGAAGACAAGTTGTCTCAATTATATTTGCATAATAGATCACAGGTTGTGGAACTCACATCATCTCATTGTAAACATAAAATCTGATTGATAACTGATGGAAAGAAAGTCAAAGTAGGAGCACAGCTGGGACCCCTTCTGTTCTTTATTTATGTAGATGACATACACACCTCAGAAACCACAGCTAAGATCACGGTGTTTGCAGATTATATTAGTGTAATTGTGAGGAGTGTTAAGGAATATTTGTCCACGACAACTGATCAAGTCCACAAGTCCTTGCATTCATGATTCATTGCCAACAGACTGAGTCTTATCCAGGCAATGTAACTAAACTCTGCCAGAGACTCAGTTCTGCATTTTTTTGCCTTGAAAATTATTTCTAAGGTTTTCTCTTCAGATGGTGCTAGAAAGGCTTATTTTAATTACTTCCAGTTACTTCTACTTATGGAATGATTTTTTGGGGTAAAATAAATAGCCAGTTAATGAAATTCTTACATTACAGAAAAGGCTATTCAAGTCATGTCACATAGCTCCACTAGGGTGCACTGTGAGCCAAATTTAAAACATGTTGTTTGCTTGCTGTAACCTCCCTGTACATATACAAATGTGTGTAGATGACGAGAGCTGATATGAAACTTCATCCTTGGGTAGCTCAGTTTGTAGAGCACTTGCCCATGAAAGGCAAAGGTCCTGAGTTCGAGTCTCGGTCCATTATACAGTTTTAATCTGCCAGGAAGTTTGATACCAGTGCACACTCTACTGCAGAATGAAAATCTCATTCTGGAAACATCCCCAAGGCTGTGGCTAAGCCATGTCTCTGCAATATCCTTTCTTTAAGGAGTGCTAGTTCTGCATGGTTCACAGGAGAGCTTCTGTAAAGTTGGAAGGTAGGAGGCGAGGTACTGGCAGAGGTTTCATAATCTTAGTTTATTTAAACAACAAGTCAGTTTTAGCCCTGACGACGACCATGGAGGTAGTGATCGAAAGCTTGGAGATTTATCCTGATTTGACGCGGCATGTACACTGAGAAATTTTTACTCAAGAAATACGTCGCGAAAGACTTCGTAGCCAACAAGTAAATAAACTTACATAACATGAGCTCGCTCTTTTATTAAACAATAATGAAATACATTTTCACTATAATACTCTGCTTCCAGGGACATGTGTTACAGAAACTGTAATGACCCACTCACAGCATTAAGAAGTGCGATTGCATCAGATCCCAGTCAGCCACTTATCACTAATTATCTTGTAGACAACTGCCTCAAGGTGGGACTATGTTGCTAGTTGATAATCAGAGTAATTTTTTTGCACAGATCATCAACTTTTTCTCACCTAACTCACTTTGTATTTTATATTATTGCTGCTCACTAAGATGTATGACAACACAATTTACCACTGTGTTACCTGAAGCAATAATGAATTAATAGTAATGGGTGTGCAGTTGTGAAACAACAGTGGAACCACGCAAAATTATTTTAGTTTTGCTTGGCATATATTATACACAGGCACTCCAACTCGAGTGTCAACACAGTGGTTTCCATTGCATTCTGCATCCTCATGCTGTTGATCATTGCTGATTCTTCTGCCTTTAGGTGCAGTTTCCCACCCCAAGGACAAGAGAGTGGCCTGAACCACTGTCCGCTCTCCCACTCTCTTTGACAAGGCCATTGGCAGAATGAGGGTAATTTCTTATGCTGGAAGTCATCAGCCACCAATGCTGATTATTAACGAAAATTTAAGTGGTAGTGGGTTTCGAACCTGGGAGTGAGGAATTTTCAAATATTAATCAAAGACACTACCCCTAGACCATGGGCACTGCTCACAGCACACTAACAAATATAAAATGAGCTCATCTAATGGATGTGTGGAGAGGGAGAGAGGCCCTTCAGCAATGGGAGTGCTGGAAGGGGGTGAAAGGATTTTGTGAAGGGCTGAAAATGTACTTTTCATGCAAATGATGTGCTATGACAGAGATGTCACAAGTAAATAGAACAAGGGTTTTGCGATAGCACATTTTAAAAACTTTTGTGTTCATATTTGTCAAGATACAGTTGCAATAGCTGCATACACTACTCATGTATATACTCTGCACCACATGCACACCACACACTGTAGATTGTAAAGATTTGCAGCAGTGATAGAGGGCATGAAGTGAAACTGCAGTACCTGAGATTTCTTTCCAATTTACATTTTACACAGTGTACAAAAATTCACTGAGCTGACTTCTTATAGGCTTTTAACATCAATTGGGAATGTAAACTCATTTTTTCACATCTCTGTTTCTCTTGTCAAGCCTAAAATAACACTTAAATGATGGTGAGCATTTGAAGTGTGGCTCATACGAAAAGCCTTAAACATTATCAGCAATGGTGGCAAAGTATCTCATTAAGCAAATGTCCACATTTATGCTTATGGCTTAACCACTTAGCTGCTGTGTTGTTTTTGGTTTAATTCAAAATGGTCATCAATTTCTGATTTTTCTGGGTGACTGCAAAGGATAATCTATCAAAAATGGGTGTTTCGAATATATAATTTGTAGTCATAGCAGGTGAGAAAACAGCTCAATTACCTTGTAGCTAGATACCAGTTTTTTTATGAGTTTTTACATCCTTTTAAATATCTGCAATTTTTTTAAGAACTGGTGAGATTAATTACCATAAATTATTGTATAGGCATTTTATGGTACATTTTATTTCCTTCACTTAGATTATACACAAGATATTGGAGAGGTTTGAGATTTTTAATCATATGTGCCAATTACATGTATTTTTACTTATATTTTGTTTTTGTTTTTTAACATTTTAAGTCTGGGCTGCACGAAAATGTAAAATAGGGGTTTCACTGTGTAATCAAGTCAAGAAGAAATAAAATATATCAACAATGATGTCAAAAAACAAGTTGATTTGGAGCACTTATGGACAATGACTTGCTAAACAGGCAAAAGAAATAAATAAATGGAATAGCATAAAAGCATGAAGTGATTGTCATAGACTAAACAGTGTCATAACAATGTTTTTTACCAGTCTCATACACAAAATACGTATTCTGAGTTTTGAATTATTGCAGTAAGATATGAGTTTCTTAACAAAAAAAAATTCAAAATCTCAGGGTGGCTCAGCAGCCAATAGAGGGATACACGTAGGAAAATAGCACCACATTCAGAAAAACCAACATATGGAACAAGAAATTAACTGGAATGGATGACATGATTATGATTCTAATGACAGTTATAAGGGCCAACCTTGTGTCCAAATGAACAGATTGAAAATGGACCAAAGAGGTGTTTTTATGGCTTCAAGATGAAAAGAAGGAGACCAAAATGATGATCCATAGAGAACAGGTAGGCAAAAATATCTTCAGTATACAACAGAAGTTTGTTCTTACAAAAATATAACAATATTAAGTTTTACCCTAATACAAAATCACCTGTTTTAAACTACTCCTTCATCAGTCTCAGAAAAGAGATTGGGAACATAATTAATCCTAAATTCAATTTACAGAACTCTAATTTTGTTTTTGCACTTTCCCATGGAAGCCAATGTATCATACATCCATAAATGCACCTCCATTATACAAAGTGTCTTATAAACGCAGGAGAGAGAGAGAGAGAGAGAGAGAGAGAGTCTCATCACAAATGTGTTAAATACTTCTGAACACTTTAACGTAACCTTAAGGTTATTGGAACATGATGAATAAGTGAGCTTCTCATTGTACCTCTGAGCAAAGAATAGAAAGAAAAGAACTCATGAAAGGGAAAAAATGTTATTAGTTACAACATACCTAGGACTGTCCCAATTTAGTATGGCAGACCTTATCGAGAGCAGAGGATATCATTATTCAGTAATGTACAGGGTTTCGACAGAGGCATGGAATCACAAAAAGAAACTACAGTGTGCAAAACCTGATGGCACTCAGAGTAATTCCAGGCCATCTTGGAATGGATAAATACAGGCCCTGTGTAGTTTTCATGGCAATCATGTACCATTCCTTCTGCAAAACAGTGGTAAGTTCAGGTAATGATGATGGAGGTAGATGGTGCACATGCATCCTTCTCTTCAAAGCAGTCCACAAAGGCTCAATAATATAAGGATATGGTGACTGTGGTGGCCAAGAGAGATGCAACAACTCATCCTTGTGCTTGCAAACCCAATACTGCATTATCAGAGCTGTGTGAACAGGGGCACTGTCATCCTGGATCACAGCATTACCTTTGGAGAACACAAATTGTATCATAGGATGGACCTAATCAGCCAAAATGGTCACATGACCCTTGGCAGTAATGTGAACTTGCAGAGTAATGTGAGGCACATGGAGAACCACAGTATGGCTGCCCAAATCATTATCAAACCCCCACCATGTTCCACTCTTGGGGCATAAACTTGGTCAGAAGTCAAAAACAGCTAAAAAAAACTTATCCAGCCAAAATATTTTCTTCCATTGCTCCACAGTATAGACTAGGTTTTGTCATTTTGATACCACTCTCGGGGCATAAACTTGGTCAGAAGTTGAAAACCACTTGAAACAAAACTTATCCAGCCAAAATATTTTCTTCCATTGCTCCTTAGTATAGACTAGATTTCGTCATTTTGGTACCACATTTTGCTCTTAGGAACAAATGCATCACTGATGGGTGGGTTTGGAATTTCAGCTTCTTCGAAAATTCTGTGGTTATGGTGGTCCCTTCATATTTTCTTGGTGTTGACAGGGTTCACAAATCCATCAGTTAGTTCTGCAGTGACATACGCAGCTGCTGTTCTTCCTCTTCAATTATAACATGTTGCAATCACTAACCACCCTTTTTTTCTCTCCTTTGTGACTTAGTGAATGATGTTATCCACTTTCCCTGTATGGTTTATAGATCTTCAATACGGTACCTCTTGAAAAAACCAAACACTTCAGCTCCCTTGGTTACAGAAGCACCCAACATATGTGCACTAGCTATTGGGCTATGTTCTAATCTACTTGGCTCCATCATAATCCACTCACAGCAACAAAGAACACTGGTAGACCACAACGGACATTTGCAAAGTATTGAGAGCATTTATGCCAAAAACATGCATTTCTCATGATGTTTCCATAGTTTCGTTCAACTTCTGTATCAGCCTGATGGACTGTTCCATAAGCACGTCCAAAAGGATCACATGATCAAAGGGTAGTAATACCTCGTGAGAAAGAAATGGTCCTGTCCGACATTTGAAAACTCACCCTGAATTTTCTTTATGATGGAAGAATACAGTGAACGAAATACAGTGTAAAAATGTTTGCCGCTAAGATGCTTTGCTTATGGCAACAGTTTGTACAGCCCTTCCTCCCTAGTGTGCAGTTGCCCATGACAAGAGGGCATAGCACTGTACGGAGCTAATATCTATAGTGACACAAGCAAATTTGAAGTGTCTAAATCATACAAAAATGTCATGTATCATTAACATTTTGAATAAGAGATTTTGATAAGATGATTGTAAGATTTGTGACACCAAACAAACCCTTTTTCTTTTTATTTCTTTTTTTTTTGGTCCTAATGTGCCTTGAGATCCTCAAAGGCAAATATAAAGCTGCAGAAACAACAAGCACTCATTCTTACCACTGCCAACACTGTATATGAATGTGTCATAGCATTAATCGATTTCACAACAGACTCTGTCTGTTTCTTGCCTCCGAATAATGAAGTGTGGTTTGATCAAAGTTCTTCCATGCAACCTGATTAATCAGTGTTAGACACAGCAGATGATGGGACAACAACAAGCTTCATATTCATGTCAGCTATGAATTAATGGCATCTCCTCTACATTCTTACTTGAAGTAAACTTAGTTGTTTTGTAACTTTCTAAACTTTATGATTTCTTGAACCTGCTTTATCTGGTCAAAGAAGACTTGGAATCAGCAATGTTAATCTCAATTGCAATTTGGATAGCCTAATTTCATAGAGCTCAGTTGGTAATGGTGCACTGCCTCTCACCAGCAGCTCTGCATGAATAATGTCACAAGAAAGCTCCCCTAAAGGACTGTTCTTCATGTTATTCACTCAAGTTCAGAAGTTAGTGTAGCTTATTAATGGGGGTGATGGGACTTTCTGTCTACCCCATACAGTAAAGGACTGGGATAGTTTTTCTTTCACAGTTGTGAGAGCTTCATTTTGGCATGTATGAGGGCTATTCAGAAAGTAGGAAACGTTTCCATCTGTCACCGCTAGACGAGCGATGATCATGTATATTTTGGCATGTGCATGCTCGACAGCTAAATCTGAATCCATCCGTGACAGCAGGAATATCTCTCCATGTCTGGTTTTCTTGATATTCGACTTTGAAATATGGGCAGCAATTGAAAATCCTGCCAGTTGCGAGGTGCGATCTGTGATAAGGTTTTGTTGGCAAAAAACCTAAAACCTATAGAAATGTATCGTGAACTGTACGAAGTGTATAGAAACAACATAATGAGTGAATTTTCAGTCCAGAAATGGTGCATTTGGCTTAAAAATGGCCAAATCAACGTTCATGATGAAGAGAAGAGTGGACACCCAAACATCGTTACTGACAATCTTGTCGCTAAAGTTGATGAAATGATTCATGAAAACCATTGCTTCACAACAATGGAGCGTTCACTTTCTTTTCCACAGGTTTCACAGACTTTGTTGTTTAAAATTGTCACTCAAGAGCTAGGCTACCATGAATTTTGCACACGATGGGTGCCCAAAATGCTTACAGAGCACCATTAAGAACAGCGAATGGGGGCAATGTTGACATTTCTGGAGGCCTACCACAAACATGGTGATTCATTATTGGATCGAATCATAACTGGTGATGAGACTTGGATGAAACACATCAATTGTGAGACAAAATTACAGTCCATGATGTGGGACACACAAGGTCCACCCAAAAACCAAGAAAATGTTTGCAAATCTTGTCAGCAAGGAGGTTGATGGCAACAGTGTTTTGGGACAGGCAAGGTGTGCTCCTTATTGATTTTTTCAAACATGTAGCAACCATAAATTCTGCCCAGTACTGTCAAACTTTTCACAGCCATAGAAGATCAGTTCAAAACAAATGCCAAGGAAAGCTGACATCCAAAATTTTGTTTTTGTGTGACAGTGCCCGACCTCACATGGCAAACTGCACTAAAGAACTCCTTAATTCATTCAAATGGGAAATTTTCCCTCATCCACCCTACAGTGCTGATCTGGCACCAAGCAACTTGCACTTGTTTCCCAAGATGAATAACTGGCTTGCAACGCAGCGCTTTTATGATGACACGGAACTCCAGGTGGGGCGTGATTAACTGGCTGAAGTCTGAGGGGGCAGAATTTTATGACTGATGTCCTTCAAAGAATGTCCACCACTATGATAAGTACCTCAATGTGTTTGGTGACTATGCGGACAAGTAGTATGCCAAATCGTTCCCTACTTTCTGAATAGCCCTCATTTTATTGCTTCATGAAAACCTTTCTTCCATTTATATAGTTCACATTCAGATTTTACAAAGCAGAACCAGGATACGCACACTGCTTAAAATGAAGTGTTAAACACAATGAATATTAATTCAGCTTTGTCTTTCTTGTTAACACTTACAACACTGCAAAAGTTATTGGTAATTATTATGAACATTAAATTAGCTGCAGATTTTAGTAAACAGTAACTGTGAAAAGTTGTTTCAGAGAAGCTAGCAACAAAAACTGAAACTCACTTTACAAATTAAAATTGCAGTGAGTTATGTTATCTGTTTTCCTATGCAGCCTCAACAATGTGCCTGCACACATCCAGTCAACCACACTTTCAGTAGGGTGTTACAATTCTCCAGGAATTTGGCAAACTGTAAATTTGACAGTTTCCAATCATTTTTTTAAATACCTCTTACTTACCTGTCTTAGCAACTAAAATTTTGACAGGGGCTTTCTTTCAGTGTATTCTCATTCTGTAAAAAATTTCAGGGCATGTTCTGACACTTTTGATGGGACAATTCCCTTGTGAGAGTAGCCATGTACTTACCTAGATTTCAATGCAGACAATAACTAATGACACAATCCTAATGCTCCCTGTGGGACTCTGCAGGGTATTACTACTACTTGGGATCGAGAACAGCATCATCACTCTCCCAGTGTCACAACTTTTTTTCCATACTACCACCTCTTTCTGCAATTTTGTACTAGTAATCCAGCTGATACAGGCAGTTTTGACATGGAAATTTTTGTTTGGGTGTAGACCATGTCAATGGTGTTTTCATTCTTGAGCTTTATAATAGCTCTAATGATCTGTATATGTGTTGGTAAATTGTCACCAGTTTTCCCATGTTAGTCAGGAAGTTTGCACTTCTTGTTCATGCTGTTGCAAGCTTAACTTGGAACTGTCTCCATCTCTTCAACTGATAATTTTCACACATTATGAGCTGTTCACTTGCAGTCTTTTTCAATTTTCTATGAAAAAACTTCTTGGTGGCCAGTTATTCAAATACCACTCAGAGCTCCCAAAACTTAAAGTTTATGTTGCTTCTTGTGATTTTCTGCAAGGTTCCATTTTCTCTTATCATCTCAGATAATTCTTGACTTTTGATGCACTGAGTTCTTAATGGTTCTTTTTATCATGATACTTGAAAGTGCCCTTAAGTGGACTTGAGCAACAGCACATCAAATAAAGTGAAACTGTCCATTGAATATTAGATATAACCATCTAAAGATTCTAAAAAGGGATTCTGATTCCTTGGTTCAGCATTATTTGTGATGTTTGAAAAGAATTATTGCTTGCAGAAATTGTCCTTGTGTTTACAGAGTCTTACTTAGGTTGTAAATTGTAGTTAGCAATTACAACATGAGAAATGTTGATAGAAATACACTTGCACTCTGAAAGTACACTTTCCACTCATTTAAGTTTGCATACACTTACACATGTGCTTAGACAGTTCATCTGACAACACATTAACATGTTCCAGCTCTTCCACATTGCAGTTGCAGCAGTGAAGCTTCCCAGGACAATTCTAGTATTAAGGACAGGAACCATATGTTAAGTTCTTACTTACATGGTAATTATTAAGGTGTTTGTTTTGCAGAACTTCCTCCTCTTGTGATGCATGCTGTATAGGTCCTGTCACTGACTGCTCAACCCAGTAAGGAAAATTAAAAGTTTCTTAGTTCCCAAATTTGTTAGTTAAATTTAATACAAGCAAATAACAGAAATAAATATTAACAATGTAAGAAAAGATAGATTGCTATTTACCATGAAGAAGGCACATTAAACTGCCAAAAGGAACAATTAAAAGACACATGCACAGAGCTTTCAGCCA
The DNA here is from genome assembly GCF_023864345.2 of Schistocerca serialis cubense. Lineage (NCBI taxonomy): Eukaryota > Metazoa > Arthropoda > Insecta > Orthoptera > Acrididae > Schistocerca > Schistocerca serialis. The sequence continues at coordinate 515,066,742 of NC_064640.1, forward strand.
TGACGTACATAAGCAAAAGACAAACACACACCATTCACACATAAAAGCTAGCACATATCATTTACACATGACTGCCAACTCCAGTAGCTCAGGTCAGAATTCTGGGCCAAGCTGCCTGAGTTGGCAGTCATGCGTGTGTGTGTGTGTGTGTGTGTGTGTAAGGTGTGCTTGCTTGTGTGTATGAATGATGTGTGTTTCACTTTTGCTGATGATGTCTGTGACCAAAAGCTTTAAGCAAGTGTCTTTTAATTGCACCTGTTTGCAAATTAACATGTCTACTGTGTGGTAAGTAGCAACCTATTTTTTCCTACATTGTTGATATTCCTACCTGTAGTTTCCATTGTTAGAAATAAGTATTATAATTTGAAACTCTCTGCTCTCCAGACAGCATATAAGACAGAATTATTTCAAAAATGAAATGACTTTTGATTTGCTGCACAAATCAATTTCCACAAAGTTATAAGAAATTTAATGAGATGCAGCCTCTGTCTGCCATGTATCTTGGTGAGCGTAAAGGACTACTCTTTCAAGCTGCTAGTTCACTCTTTCGTTGGAAGTTTTCTCAGTCAAAAAATATTTTATAAGTGAGCCCAGACAGTTCAGCTGTCACCACTGCCCAGCCAGCCACCTGTTCTGATTTTCACTTTGCAGTTCACACAGTTTAGTTTCCTAGGTAGGCTATGGAAACATGATTTGCCAATAAATATGATGACAAAACAATAAAAGTAGTATATCTATAGTGGTATTTAGGTCACAGTTGGAAAAACTACTGCTAGATGGCACTGTAGTCACTGAAAAATCCCAGGTGGTGCTGGCGGGAAGTTAAGAAATACAAGTTGTTGTAAAGTTTAAAAATTGGAAGATTGTGGCAGTGGGTAATTTTAAATAATGTAAGACAGCAAAGGCAGAATGTAAAATTGCTGAACTAGTCCCAGTAGTGCTTTCTACCCATTCTCCCTTCCACATCCCTCACCACACCAGCCTATTGTTTTAGCAGGTATTAAAATGAAGTAGCCAATCACCTGAACTGCATAAAAATGGTGCCATCTTCAAAGATATATAATATTACAAAAACATTAAATTGGCTTTACCTGAACTGCTCAAAAAAAGGTGTCAAGTTCAAGGAAATTTTCCTCAGAACTGTGTAAAATTACATTACGTTCGAAGATAACTGTTGATATTACAACATTTCCATGTCAAAATAGTATGTAAGCCTCACTTGAATTAGTGCCATGTTCAAAGATATTTGCCCCTTAATTGTGCAACTTTATATCATTGAGCACTCTCTCTCTCTCTCTCTCTCTCTCACACACACACACACACACACACATACACACAATGAGAGAGAGAGAGACAGAGACTGGTGCATTGTTCAAAATAAGTATTGCCAGTGCTGGAGTCGTATCAAGAAATTATGTAAGGTCCACCTGAATTGCCTAAACTGATGTTACCTCACACACACACACAAACACACACACACACACACAGTGTAACATTCCAACTCTGCATCTCACCTCCCTCCTTGTTTGTGTCAAATAATGTACTGCCTGACCATTAAATTTCATCTCACATATGCATGCATAACATCAAAAATTAAGTACAGATTTCCACATCTGCATCATCATCATCTCAATCAGCAAATTTTATGCACCACAAACAGTGTGCTGTCTCAGAAAATTTCCTGGCTCTTTTGATGTAATAGTTATTTTAATGAAATATCAAAATTGTAATACATTACAGAAGCAGTGGAAGGAAAAAAACCTAAACAAAAATCTTGTAGATATAAATTTATATATGTAGTGTTGGATCTTTTGGATTGGTAATTAATGAACACTTAGTCCAGATGCACTCTTCGTCCAAACTCTTGTGGGAATCAGCATGAGACTGCGAGCAATGAGAGTAATTGGCAGTAGACACTAAATCTGTCGTATGAGACAAGTTAGAAACTTGGGTTGGAAAAAAAATAATAAAGCGTATTTATATGTGTGGTGTCTGTTCTTTGGGACATATCTAAAAGAATAGACACCACTCATACAAATACATGCACCTTGATGGCAATTCATGATCTTTCAGTGCAAATGCATTCTTCATTCGAACTCTTGTAGCAATCAGTGCAAGGCTGTGAGCAATTAGGTTGATAGACAGAGAACACATGTAGAGTGTGTGAGAAGTTGGGAATTTGGGTTGGACATGAAGCATGTTCCAATAGCTGAAGTTGTTAAGACAACCGCTCACCTAAAGTGGAAACTTTGAGTTTGATTCCCAGTCCGGCGTAAACTTTCACATCACAACTGAATTTATTTCAATGCTTCACTGCAGCTAAGAGGGTCATTTCAATTTTTTAAAGTATATATATGACTGCAAGATCCTGTATGGTGTCTGCTCTTTCAGACATGACTGGAAGAACAGACACAACGCATATAAACATTTTATATATTTTTTCTTTTTTCATACAAAAAGTCACATTTTCATACATACACTAAAAGCACAGTTAGCTTGTTTTACAGCACAAATCATTTCTCACTTTAATACAAATTCCAATTCATCTTCTACACTTTTTAGAATATCATCTACAGGGTGCCTCAAAACAAAGTTTATATTTGGTGAGCCCTCAGCACATGCGCAACAAATCAGAGGAGAGTCTGCAGTGCATTCTTCACTTGTGTGGCCTTTACAAATTCAGTCAATATGGAGCACTTCTTGAGAGCAGACTCAGCTTTCTGTGTGTGAGAATCTCAGAAAAGCAGTGATTTGTCAACTGTAGCAAGAGGAAATTTTGCAGCGCTCATGGTCTGCATAATGTAAATGACACTCCAAATGTTCCTCTTATCCATAAATGGGTGAAAATGTTTTAAGAGACTAGTTCAATAATGGTCAAACTGAAATCTATAGCTGGCTGCTGTGGCTGAGTGGTTCTGGGCACTTCTGTCTGGAACCACGTGGCTACTGCTGTTGCAGGTTCGAATCCTGCCTCGGGCAAGGATGTGTGTGATGTCCTTAGATTAGTCAGGTTTACGTAGTTCTAAGTGTAAGGGACTGATGACCTCAGATTTTAAGTCCCATAGTGCTTAGAGCCATTTGAACCATCTGAAATCTCTGTTACCAATATCATCAAGAATGGGTGAATACATGTAGAGTGTAAATTGGTCTGTTCATGATGATCCTAATGCCTCCATTCATAACATACTTTTTGAGGACGAGAGTGGTCGTGACATTACGGTGAATTTGGAACATTATGTGATATTAATAAATGAATTTTTGGTGCCTCAACTGCAAAACTTTCCTGGTTATAAGCAATGAACATGGTTTCAGCAAGATGGAGCAACAGCATATATATCCGGTGTATCCAGTTCCTGAAATTTTCTCTGGAAAATTGTTCTCCAGAAGGGGTAACATAAATTGGCACCCACATAGTTCAGATTTGAGTCCCATGAAATTTTCTCCTATGGGGATATTGTCAAATCTAAAGCATATGTCAGTCATCTGACTTCCATCCTAGTGCCTACATGCTGAGCCACCCTGCAAAATGTTGTTCATCATGAGTGCTGTAGGTATGCTGGATTGCATTTAAATGACATTATTTTTAAGAAGTAAATTAAGAAATTGTATATTTCAATAATAAATTTTGTCAGTAGATGTCACACTCCATTTTATTTTGACACATCAAATAAAAACTTTCTTTTGAGACACTCTCTATTAGCAATAGTAGGTTGTTGCAATTCCAGTAAATGTTTGAGTCATATATTCCTGACATGGTCAGTCTGGGGGTGACCTGAAGTGCATGGTAAATGAAGAAAACTTCGCATGGCAAAATCACTAAATCAGCATTTTATTGGATGACCAGTTTCAACAGAGCCATGCTGTCATCATTGGCTGTTATGCTTTTCTACAACATATTATCCATCAGCGTTACAAGTCACTTAACATTGCACAATCGTAAGGTCCAATGATAACAGCATAGTTCGGTCAAAACTCATCATCCAATAAAACCCTTTTTTAGCAATCTTGGCTTGTTAAGTTTTCTTCAGTTAATATAAATAATTGGGACTACTCCATTAGGTAATCATGTTTTAGTTATCAGTATCTGAATCAATAAAATAGAAATGACACTGAATTGCATTTGTGGGCAAAATGTATACAATATGAGTAATATATCCTTAACATAACAATCAACCAGTTTTCCATACTGTAACAGAAACAGTTCATATAATAAATATGTTCATACTTTAAATAAATTCATTTCAAAAGCAACAAAGTGTTCAGAATCTGTAAAGCACATGTTATTGTCACATTGACTTCTGCAAAAGAATTTAAACTGTAGCCAACACCAGTGACTTTGTATGTGAGAACTAAACATCCATGCAGATTAAACAGAGAGCCACAACAATCTTCTTTTAGAGAGCAAACATTAATATATCTCATATTAGAGAGAAGAGTCAAGATGGCAGCTAGGGTACAAATTCAATGTGTAGCTCCGCGAAATAATGTCAATTATGCTGTTAAAATGAAAAACTGTGACAGTTGTAAAGACAAAATAACAGAGCTCAAAGAACATGTATCAAGTTTACAATTTACTATCAGTTTTCTGAAAAGAAATATCACAAAACGTAAAGAAGAAAAAAGTGTACTGAACATGAGAAAATCACATCACGGAAGTTTGACTTCATCGGAGAACTCGATTGAAGTAAAGTTCAAAAGATACAGACAGATATAACAGGGTATAGGAAACTGTGAAGGGAATGTAAATATAGTGCACAAAAATCACTTTCAAGTTCTTTTTAAGAGGGAATGTGATAGTGCTGTTAACAGTTCCAGTGTACCACACGGAAAACAAAACAACTTTGTGAATGAAGTGGAACATGGAATATTTCAGCCACAGTTAAGTGAAAGATCATATACAAAAGTGCTCTCAAAAAATTAGCCATTAGTAAGCTGTTCAATTCAGCCATTATCGACTGATGTTAGTGCAAAAGATGAAATAAATAGTGCCAAACAAGACATCATGCACAGCATAGGTAGGAAAAAAATTGGTATGCTCTGAACAGTAAGTACATGTAAAATTGAAATGTATGCAGACAGATAAGAGTGAAAGATAGTCACTGAATTTCAGTGGACAAGCACTCAGAATGTCAATTGCATAATAAAGCCATGAGCAAAATTCAGTGCTGCTACATCAATGAATAAAGAAAAAACTTCCTCATTGAGCAAAAGGGACTTTTTGCTGGATATAACAATGTCACAAGGAATGAAAAAAGGATTTATGAGTCTTGTTTAAAAAAAATGTGTGAGATGATAGGAGCAAACATTGTTGTTTTTTCAGTGCCACATTGTTATGACTTGAGAGAATGGTTCTGTGTAAACAAAGAAATTGAAAGTGCAAATACAGAGATGCAAAATGTTATAGAAACACAAATTTAGATGTAAATAGACTCGCAAATGTGAAATGGGATGATATAGGAATCATACCTCTCATGGACAAGAAGTGTGTGTTACTTGGAAACTAAAATGGGAAATCTGCTGTCAGCGACACTACAATCCTCCAATACAAATGTGAGATTTTGTTAACTCAACTGAACAGCCCAAATGCAAGCAGCTCACAGAACAACATGTTAGTTGTAGAAGAGCAAACACCAGCAATAAGTGAAACACCAACAACACCATCATCAGAAGCAGTAGCAGAAAGAGCAGCAGCGATGACAAAAACAGTAACAGTAGCAGAACCAATAACAACTGTAGCAGCGGTACAGCACAGCTTAAGGAGGAGCCTAAGGCAAAATACATCTGTGACACTCAATGACAATTTTTTATGGTTTCAAGCCAGGAAAAAAATAAAAATGTGAAAAATCAGCCTGCCAACTCACAGTTAAGTCACAGTAACATCTGGTTTCTAAACTCACAGGTGAAAGAGAAAAATATGAACTTGGTTCTTTTTCATCAAAATGTGCAGTCACTAATTAGTAAAATAAATTAAAACTAAACCTTCTTAGAAAATGAATTAAAAACTACATCATTATTGTGTCACACAGAACATTGGCTTTATGAGGACAAATTACATCCTTACCTAACTTTGTGCTAGATGATTATTTCTGTAGAGAAATTCTTAAACATGGTAGCAGTTGTATATTCACAAGAAATAATATAAAAGTTGTAAATATAACATTTCCTGCTGAAATAAAAGTGGAAAAAGATGTAGAGCTATCTGGAGTTGAGATAGTGGACATTAAACTAGCCATCATTTGTTATATAAAGCACCAACTGGTGACATAAATACTTTCCAAAAACGTTTGGAATATTCACTTAACAGGCTAACACAAAGAAACAGAAGAATTATTCTAGGTGGTGATTTTAATATTGACTTTGCAAAGGACACCACAGAAAAGAATGAATTACTGAATCTCTTGCAAACATTTAACATGAAATCTACTGTAGAAACAACAACTTGTATCACAAAGACTTCATCCACCACCATTGATCAGATATTTGTAAATGTAGAGATGAAATATAAAACAGAGACACTAGACACGGGTTCTGGGGATCACACAGCTGAAAAACTCACTCTGAGTACAGAAACTGAGCTGCAATTTAAACACATCTTAAATACCACCAGCAGAAAATACAGTAGTGAAAATATGTGTCCCTTTCTACATTACTTGAGGAAAGCAAACTGGAAAGAGATTATAACTGCAAACACACAGATGGAAAGTATAATAACTTCATCAGTAATTTTTCCTACTGTTTTGAATCGTTCTTGCTCCCAACACACAGGAAATTATACACAAGGAAAACAAAATGTAAATGGATCATTTCTGGGATACTGCTATCTTCAAACAAAAAAATTACTACACAGACAGTTCAAACAGATCATGTTGCCGTAATTTGATACTGATTACAAAACCTATAAAATCATCTTCATAAATGGTGTCAAACAGGCAAAAATAATGGTGAATGGCTCATAATAAAAAAATCCACCAATAAGATCAAAGCCATATGGAATACTGTAAGGAAGGAAGCTGCAGTAGAACACACAGATTTCCATTATATTAACTGCCTAACAGAGAAGTTAGCTGTGATGACTGCACCTACAAAAATTGCAAATAAATTTAATTCCTACTTTAAGCAGATAACTGAACATCTTATAAATCAAAATTTACAGTGTACTCCCAGAAGTCAATCCAGTTGTACTACAAATAATAAATCTATTTTTATACCCCACCAATGAAAAGGAAATACTTGCTATAATCAAAGAACTGATGTCCGAATTCTCTGCTGGTACTGACAATATCCCTGACTATATCTTGAAGAAATGTGCTCCCCTCATACCCAGGCCACTTGCCAACATCTGTAACTGTTCTCTATCAGAAGCAGCATTCCCAGAAAAATTGAAGGCAGCAAAAGTAAAACCTCTCTTCAAGAAAGGGATAAAAACAGAAGTATCAAACTACAGGCCTATTTCACTACTATCTGGTTTTTTCCAAAATTACAAAAGACTAATCAATTTCATAGAAAAAAATAATTACTTCTCAAATACACAACATGGATTCCAAAAATCTAAATCTACTGAGACTGCTATTTTTGCATTCCAAAATGCAGCCTTAAATGCAATAGACAGCAAAGAGCATATCTCAGTCATATTTCTAGATCTCTCTAAAGCATTTGTTGTCATTAGTCACAACATGTTGTTGAAGAAACTTGAATCTGTAGGCATTAGTGGCTCAGCATATGAATGGATCAAATCATATCTCCAAAATAGAGGGAAAGTAGTTGAGCTTGCTATGCAAGAAAGGAACAAGATAAAGTCCTACTGCTCAGAAAAGCAGAGCAATAAGTACAGTGTACCACAAGTCTCCATTCCAGGACTGCTTCTGCTTCTAGTCTTTGTAAATGACTTGGAACTGACCAGTCCACACCATAATTACACAAAATTCACAGATGACACAAATGTGACAATAAAAGGAAGGTCCAGAGAAGAATTACTGCATGAGATTAAAAAGTGTACCACCCACATTACAGACTGGTTTTCTAGAAACAAATTAGTAATAAACACAGAACAATAGTTACAATGCACTTACACACAGTTCAAAATGAATGTCCATTAACACCAGATATAGGGTTGTTTGCCAGAACCCTTGAAAGTGTAAGCTCTACAACATTTCTTGGAATATGGATCCAAGAAGATCTAAGAGGGATCCAACATGCAAAATACAGTACAAATAAACTGAATACCATTTGTTATACTATGAAAACTCTTTCTGGTTGCACATTAAAGGAGACACTAAAAACGTATACCTTGTCCAGGCAGAATCTTTACTGCAATGTGGCATAATCTCTTGGGGAAAACCACATGCCAGCAAAAGTTTTTTTATATGTCAAATGAGAATTGTAAGAGCTATAGAAAATACTGCCACAAGAAGCTCACACAAGCCCTTATTTAAGAAACTTCATATACTTCCACTACCATATCTATATATCTTACAATTAACAATAATTGTTATGAAAAGCTTAGAAAATAGCAAGTCTTGTATTGACTAACCAGAGTATCCATCTGTATAACACAAGGAGAAAGCAGGATACACATGTCCAACATGCATACACAACTCTAAAACAGAATGGACCATTGCAAACAGGAACCAAGGTACATAATAACATTAAAACAATAAAAGACACTTCAAAATTTAAAACAGCTGTCCATGAACATTTACTGCAAAAGTGTTATTACAGTATAGATGAATATCTTGAAACATAAAAATTTGTTCTGACCATGTTCTATACTTTGTGTGTAAACCCAAACACCTCAGTACAGAAGTGTGTCATCTTTACTGTTGTTGTTCAGTAATGGATTTTTAAAAGTATGTGGTACTTTTGAATTTCCATGTTATTTGCTTATACATTTCTTTCACTTAATAATGTGACCTTATTTAGAAATAGCATGCAATTCTGAATTTTTCATGAGATATCCACCTATACACTTTTCTGTTTCTTGGCATTACACATGTATTACATGAACATTTGTAGCATTATAAGATCACTGTCATAATCATTTTAAACATGTATCATCGCATCTCCATTTTTGACCTGTCCTGTATCATCATGTGCTTCTCTGCATATGCTGTGTGGTCTACAGGATAAATAAAACTACAATTACAATTACTATTAGTGAAACTGATTGTTGTACTAGCCTGACGGCTCTAAGACATATGTTTTGGTGCAAATGCACAGATATTGTTAGAGACCCTACGGGAATCAAGAATTTGCTGATAGGAAATGTAACAGATAAATGATGCTGCAATGCACATACAATAAGCTGAGAATTTGGTTGGACATGAAGCATGTTCTGGTGGCTGAGACACTTAAGGCAACCATTCTGGAGAAGCAGAGCATCTGGGTTCGAGTCCTGCTCCAGCAAAAGTTTTCAACTTTTGCTATTGCAATACTGAAGTGCAGCATGCAACTTGGAGCCCTCATACACCAACAGTTTTTCTACTAGTCACATATCAAAAATTGCATTAGTTTGTTTGAATATTTGCAAAATAAACTAAGTCCATGTCAGTAACTCAGCTGTAATGTACCATATATGTGGTGTCACTGTTGAGAAAGACAACATCATCATCATCAATGGCAGTCAAAAATCTTGACAATATATATATATGTATTGCACTTCTTCAGAGAAACCACCTCCGGATCTCCAAATTAGATGCTGATGCACCTCATGCTCAATATCAGATGCTGCTCTCCCCTCACCAACATTGAAATCAGTGCATATTTCTCTCCCACCCTCAGCCAAATGCTTCAGCTTCTGTAGTAAGCAAGCAGAAGAACTCCATCTTTCTTGCATTAAAACTAGTAACTGATAAGTAAAATATAAATTATATTAGTAGAAGTGGTACATATTACATGTCAGACTTAGATTTTGTGTCCAAAATGGAAAAAAAAGTGTGGAATGATGCTGACAAATGTGATGATGGTGTCTAGGATGGTACAGCGACAATGACATGCTACCCACAGTTCATCTTCTGTTGCTGGCTGCGGTGGTCTAGCGGTTCTAGGCGCTCAGTCCGGAGCTGTGGGGCTTCTACGGTCGCAGGTTCGAATCCTGCCTCGGGCATGGATGTGTGTGATGTCCTTAGGTTAGTTAGGGTTAAGTAGTTCTAAGTTCTAGGGGACTGATGACCATAGATATTATGTCCCATAGTGCTCAGAGCCATTTGAACCATTTGATCTTCCGTTTTTATAACACAGCATTGCGCTGAGTCAACAAATTAAATTCAGTTTTGATTTGTTCCGACAGGCAAAAGAAGTGGCTAATTGAAAGTTAATATGCCCATTCAAGGAACTCAAATGCAGGTGTACCGCTCTGAATCTTTGTGCTACATGGTTACATTGGCTGGCAATCATCAAAATTTTGTGTAAAAAAAAAAAAAAAACTGCCACTGTTTGACTTGCACATCATAAATCAAGCTATCTCTTTTCATGTGACCAAAACAGCTACAAGTTGGTACTGGCCTCTTCCAGGAAGCAACAGACAATATTCACTTCAACAGAGTAGAGTAGCACTTTATACAGCCACTCTATTAAGCCTTAGGTGAGCTCATAATGTAGTTGTCATGGCCTTCAGTCTGAAGACTGGTTTGATGCCACTCTACAACTACAGTGTCTGGTGCAAGCCTCTTCATCTTGGAATATGGACTGCAACATACATTCATCTGAACATACTTAGTGTTTCAGTTGCCTGGACTCCCTCTACAAATTTCAGCCTCCACACTTCACTTCAATACTAAATCTATGATCCCTTGATGTCTCAGTACGTGTCCTAACAACCAATCCCTTGTTTTACTTGAGTTACACAAGCAACTTTTTTCCCCCAATTCTGATCAGTACTTCCTCATCAATTGTGGAATCTAACCATCTAATCTTAAACATGCTACTGTAGTACCACATTTCAAAGGCTTCTATTTTATTATTGTCTGAATATCATACCATCTACATTTGACTTCCATACAGGGCTACACTCCAGACTAATAGCTCCAGAAAATACTTCCAAACAGTTAAATTTTTTATCCAATGTTTAAAAATTTCTCTTATTCAGAAATGCTATTTCTACAATCACCAGTCTACAAGTCATATGTTTTTCCACTTTGGACATCATTAGTTATATTACAGCCCAAATAGCACTCTACTTTTTTAGTTACACATTTCATAACATAATTCCCTCAGTATCACCTGATTAAATTTGACTACATTCAATTACATTTGTTGATGTTTGTCTTACATCCTCCTTTCAGTGCAGTATCCAATCTGCTCAACAGCTCTTCCAAATCCCTTTCTGTCTCTGACAGAATTACAATGTCATCAGCAAATGTCAAAATTATATTTATTTTTCCCAAACTATTATTCTTTCTCCAAATTTTTCTTTTGTTTCCTCTACTGCTTACTCAATGTACAGATTGAATAACATCAGGAATGGTTGGCTTGTTGAATTTGGGGGAGGGGTCCAAATAGTAAGGTTATCAGTCCCATCATATTAGGGGAGCATGGAGAAGGAGATCAGCCATGTCCTTTCATAGGAACCCTCCTGGCATCTGTCTCAAGCAATTTAGGGAAATCATAGAAAACCTGAATCAGGACGGCCTGACACATGTTTGAACTGTCATCCTCCCGGATGTGAGTGCAGTGTGCTAGCCACTGTGACACCTCACTCATTATCAGGGGTGAGATACAACTCTGTCTCATTACATTCTTGACCACTGCTTCCCTTTCACACCCTTTGACTAATATAATTTTGTTTTGTTCTGTACATGTTGTAAATAACCCATTGTTCCCTGTATTTTACCCCTGATATCTTCAGAATTCTAAGGACTGTATTCCAGTGAACACTGTCAAAAGCTTTCTCTCAGTCTATGTATGAATGCTATAAATGTAGCTTTCCTTTCTTTAACCTGTAATATATTTTAAGTAGTAAGTTCACTACTGCCTTGTGTGTTCATACATTTCTCCAGAACTCACACTCATCTTTCACAAGGTCAGCAACTACCAGTTTTTCCATTCTTCTGTCAGTATTTTGCAACCATGAATTATTAAACTGATAATGTGGCAATATTCCCACCTGTGATTGAGGGAATGTCATCTACCGGGTGATCAAAAAGTCAGCATAAATTTGAAAACTGAATAAATCACTGAATAGTGTAGATAGAGAGGTACAAATTGACACACATCCTTGGAATGACATGGGGTTTTATTAGAATCAAAAAAATACAGAAGTTCAAAAAATGTCCTACAGATGGTGCTTCATCTGATCAGAATAGCAATAATTAGCATAACGAAGTAAGACAAAGCAAAGATGATGTTCTTTACAGGAAATGCTCAATATGTCCACCATCATTCCTCAACAATAGCTGTAGTCAAGGAATAATGTTGTGAACAGCGCTGTAAAGCATGTCCGGAGCTATGGCAAGGCATTGGCATCTGATGTTGTCTTTCAGCATCCCTAGAGATGTTGGTCAATCACGAAACAATTGCGACTTCAGGTAACCCCAAAGCCAATAATCGCAAGGATTGAGGTCTGGTGACCTGGGAGGCCAAGCTTGACAAAAGTGGCGGCTGAGCACACGATCATCACCAAACAACGCGTGCAAGAGATTTTTCACGTGTCTAGCAATATGGGGTGGAGCATCATCCTGCATAAACATTGTACGTCCCAGCAGGCGTTTATCAGCCAGGCCGGGGATGATGTGATTCTGTAACATATTGGTGTACCTCTCACCCATCGTGGTAGCAGTTACAAAACCAGAATCACGCATTTCCTCAAAGAAAAAACTCTACATCTACATCTACATCTATACTCCGCGAGCCACCTTATGGTGTGTGGCGGAGGGTACTTATTGTACCACTATCTGATCCCCCCTTCCCTGTTCCATTCACGAATTGTGCGTGGGAAGAACGACTGCTTGTAAGTCTCCGTATTTGCTCTAATTTCTCGGATCTTTTCGTTGTGATCATTACGCGAGATATATGTGGGCGGTAGTAATATGTTGCCCATCTCTTCCCGGAATGTGCTCTCTCGTAATTTCGATAATAAACCTCTCCGTATTGCGTAACGCCTTTCTTGAAGTGTCCGCCACTGCAGCTTGTTCAGCATCTCCGTAACGCTCTCGCGCTGACTAAATGTCCCCATGACGAATCGCGCTGCTTTTCGCTGGATCATGTCTATCTCTTCTATTAATCCAACCTTGTAAGGGTCCCATACTGATGAGCAATACTCAAGAATCGGACGAACAAGCGTTTTGTAAGCTACTTCTTTCGTCGATGAGTCACATTTTCTTAGAATTCTTCCTATGAATCTCAACCTGGCGCCTGCTTTTCCCACTATTTGTTTTATGTGATCATTCCACTTCAGATCACTCCGGATAGTAACTCCTAAGTATTTTACGGTCGTTACCGCTTCCAATGATTTACCACCTATGGCATAATCGTACTGGAATGGATTTCTGCCCCTGCAGGTCCTCCTGGAGTACGTACGAGTCTTCTGATGTTGCTACTTTCTTGTAGACAACCGTGTCATCTGCAAATAGCCTCACGGAGCTACCGATGTTGTCAACTAAGTCATTTATGTATATTGTAAACAATAAAGGTCCTATCACGCTTCCCTGTGGTACTCCCGAAATTACCTCTACATCTGCAGATTTTGAACTGTTAAGAATGACATGTTGTGTTCTTTCTTCTAGGAAATGCTGAATCCAATCACAAACCTGGTCCGATATTCCGTAAGCTCGTATTTTTTTCACTAAACGTAAGCGCGGAACCGTATCAAATGCCTTCCTGAAGTCCAGGAATACGGCATCAATCTGCTCGCCAGTGTCTACGGCACTGTGAATTTCTTGGGCAAATAGGGTGAGCTGAGTTTCACATGATCTCTGTTTGCGGAATCCATGTTGGTTATGATGAAGGAGATTTGTATTATCTAAGAACGTCATAATACGAGAACACAAAACATGTTCCATTATTCTACAACAGATTGACGTAAGCGAAATAGGCCTATAATTATTCGCATCTGATTTATGACCCTTCTTGAAAATGGGAATGACCTGCGCTTTCTTCCAGTCGCTAGGTACTTTACGTTCTTCCAGCGATCTACGATAAATTGCTGATAGAAAGGGGGCAAGTTCTTTAGCATAATCACTGTAGAATCTTAAGGGTATCTCGTCTGGTCCGGATGCTTTTCCGCTACTAAGTGATAGCAGTTGTTTTTCAATTCCGATATCGTTTATTTCAATATTTTCCATTTTGGCGACCGTGTGACGGCTGAAGTCAGGGACCGTGTTACGATTTTCCGCAGTGAAACAGTTTCGGAACACTGAATTCAGTATTTCTGCCTTTCTTCGGTCATCCTCTGTTTCGGTGCCATCGTGGTCAACGAGTGACTGAATAGGGGATTTAGATCCGCTTACCGATTTTACATATGACCAAAACTTTTTAGGGTTCTTGTTTAGATTGTTTGCCAATGTTTTATGTTCGAATTCGTTGAATGCTTCTCTCATTGCTCTCTTTACGCTCTTTTTCGCTTCGTTCAGCTTTTCCTTATCAGCTATGATTCGACTACTCTTAAACCTATGATGAAGCTTTCTTTGTTTCCGTAGTACCTTTCGTACATGATTGTTATACCACGGTGGATCTTTCCCCTCGCTTTGGACCTTAGTCGGTACGAACTTATCTAAGGCGTACTGGATGATGTTTCTGAATTTTTTCCATTTTTGTTCCACATCCTCTTCCTCAGAAATGAACGTTTGATGGTGGTTACTCAGATATTCTGCGATTTGTGCCCTATCACTATTGTTAAGCAAGGCCCAATAACGGTAGATATGGTAAATCCAACCCATACCGTGACTTTCTCGTCATGCAGTGGAGTTTCCACGACAGTTCTAGGATTTTCGGTAGCCCAAATTCTGCAGTTATGGGCGTTGACAGACCCTTGGAGTGTGAAATGAGCTTCCTCAATCCACAACATGTTACTCAACCAATTGTCATCTTTGGCCATCTTTCGAAACGCCCACACCACAAATGCCCTCCGCTTCACTAAATCGCCAGGTAACAGTTCATGATGCCGATGGATTTTGTATGGATAACATTGGAGGGTATGCCTAAGTGCCAACCAAACAGTAGTGTATGGAATGTCGGTTCAATGTGCGACTGCACGAGTGCTGACTTCCCCGTGCATAGATGAACACGCTGCTGTCTCCATTTCTTCCTGAACTGTCTCTGCAGCATTACGCCTTGTGCTCGGTCGGCCACTATGGGGTCTATCGTCTAAATAACCCTTGGCTTCGAACTTTGAAATCATTCTCACCACAGCTGCATTTGTCAACGGACCTTTACGCATTCGAATCCCCTTCCTATGGTGATAGGATCATAACATTGAACTAGCACAGTCCCCATTCTGATAATACAGCTTCATTAAAAGCACATTTTCAGGTAATGTCAACATGCTGCGACTGCTGGCGCATCTGATTCTCTATCTCATTACAGTTCCTTTTATACATGATTGTCATGCACAGTCACTGACATTTTGCTGTCCAGCACCATCTGTTGGACATTTTGTGAACTTTGTTTTTTTTTCAGTTCTAATAAAACCCCATGTCACTCCAAGCATGTGTGTCAATTTTTAACTCTCTATCTTCATTATCCCATGGTTTATTAAGTTTTCAAATTTATACTGACTTTCTGATCACGCAGTACTCCAGAAACATTGTTTTGATTTAGGCCTTTCAGTGCCCTGTCATATTCTTCTGGCTGTTTGTATCTCCCATCTCTTCTTCATCTGCTTACACTTATCTACCTCATAATATTGCCACTATAAATTGTCTTATGTTTTCACTTCTCCACTTAAATCAAATTTTATACCATGGCATCTGTGCAAAAGCTCCAATGCATACTATTTGGTATTTGAATTGTTTACAAATCTGCAAAATGTACATTTTGTGCAAGTATTTCAACTTACAGAATGTTCTCATACATAACTTCTCATTCTGCAGGTGAGCCTTAGCTTCCTATTTCAGTAGATACCATGAAATTCAAGCAACAACAAATTCTTTGTGAAGCTCTTCTTTAATAAACATTATGTGATTAACATTTGAATTATTGTACGCCATTTTCAAAGCCAGCAAGACAGCTAAATATTCATAAATTGATGTGCGTATACCCAGCAAACAAAACTGAATGCACTGCTAATCTGGTGGAGCTCTTTTCCAATCACAAATGTCAAGCTTTTTTTTTATATATATATATATATATTGATTTATTTGTAGTCTGCACAGGAGAAGTAGCTTTGTTTATGAACACTGATAACCCTGAGAATGTTACCTCAATTTTGCAGCTCTCTTACTGTGCACCTCCTTTTAGGATGTTTAATTTTAAACAATAGATTATATAATACCATCATTGCCTGATATCTTACACTGTGAATTATTAAATCATGTCCTATTGCTCTGACTATAAATCACCAATCAACCACATTTTTGCCATCAGACCAAATCTGATACTGTAGTCAGTATAATGCAAATTTTCTGATGGTTTAGTAAAAAATGATGTTGTTAGTTTTCCTCATGCCTATGCCATGATTTTGCTTTGTGAATCTTTTTCATTTCTGTTACAAGTTTACTTGATCCTTTGCTGAACCAATTTCCATAGCAGTTGAGATATGGGCCTAAATGCTCTTCTCAGTACGAACATATCTTCAGTTTGCCTTTTTTGCAGTAATGCCAGTTTCCCCCAAATATTGTGTCAAGATTTCAGCACCCAACCTTTAAGACTAATCTTTTATTGACTGGAACAAAGAGGCATATTGACAGCTAGAATGCTCAGTCAACATCTAAACTGATTAGAAACAAACTTCTCAATTTATATCACAATACAGAATTGCTCATATGTAGCAGATGATGATAAACACAAATGTAATATTTAAAACTGATATGATAACAACTGTTATTTAAATAATGATCTTTATTTATTATCACTATGCATGTCAGCAGATTTCATGGAATGCATTAAAAGTCATATGTGAGTTAACATGATTACTGAATACATGATTCCCAGGTAATTCCATTAGCAATGTCTCTAATTAACTTTTTCAGAATTTTTTCCATATGTTTGACATAGATAAAAGCTGTCTACAACATAATGATGACCCATAAAAAAGTATTCCATGAGTACCTTACACATCTTCAGTGTAGTGAAGCATCTTGAATCACTTAATAAAGGAAAGGCCTCCAGAACAAAATTGTACACCAATTATGTTCCTTTCACAGCATGTTGTTACAATAGCTCCATAATTAACAATCATATACAACTTCTCCCGCATCAAAAGGTCTGTACCTAAGGACTGGAAAGTTGCACAAATCACACCAATAATCAAAAAAGGAAACAGGAGTAACCTGCTGAATTATAGACCAATGTCAATCTTTGGTGTGACGTCATAAGCGAGTGACTGCGTGTGAGATCGCTCTCTAAGTTTTCATATATTTTTAGGTTTCAGATACATATTTTAACGGTTTTTGTGATAATATTTACTATATAAGTGACATATTAGTGGTTTCTTCATTCACCTCTGCCTTTCTTGTGTTGTGACCTGATATTTGTGAGTGTATCGTATCGAGCAACTTAACCTCTTGCCTGTGTTTACATTCCGCGCTGACCAGTTGCAGCTGTAGCGGCACATCGAAAGCTAAGTACTAATTAATTGTTTGTGTATAGTGGTTTATTTAGGAACTTTAGTAGTCTTCAACCGGTGTTCTTGGTGTTTTCTGGTGAAATAATTTCAGAAGAACCTTTTGGGAACTGTTTTCAGCTTCGTTACTGTGTCATTAGATGTTTGATTCTCTTTCTGTATTAGTCTTTTGTTATATTCACATTTGTTGTTTACTAATACTGTTAATAATAGTCGTTACTTCCCTTGTAGAGTAAGTTTGTGATTATTGTAGTCAGGTTTTTAACATCTTCTTATTGTAGTAGCGGAACTTAGAAAAAGTAAAATTTTACCATGAGTGAGAAGTGTGGGCTTTGCCGTAGATTCGTGAGTAGTGGATTGCGGTGTGAAACTTGTTCGAAGTATTTTCACTGGGGGGAATGCAGTGGGGAAGCCAGTGGGCATTCTGGTGAGATCCTCTCCTGGAACTGCAGGTTATGTAGCAAGAGTAAGTTGATAGAGGAGCAGGAGCGTAAGATCTGTGCCCTTCAGGTGCAGTTGAAAAATGCACAGGAGGAGCTAGATAGGATGAGGAGGGAGAAGGGGGTTGGGGAATGGGAGCTGGCTGTTGGTAAGAGATCTGCTAGGAGAAGAAGATTTTCAGATAGTTTTACTATTGGTGTTTACAATAGATATGATCAACTGTCAGAGTCTAGTGGAGAGGAATCTCTAGTAGCTGTAGATGTAGGAAGTATGCAGCAGACCTCAGTAGTTACTGTGCCTAGAACAGTTGCAAAGTCGAAGAGGAAGAAGAAGGTTCTGCTGTTAGGTAGTTCTCATGGCAGAGGTGTAGGCCAGCAGTTGCAGGATGTGCTGGGGACTGAGTACCAGGTCACCAGCATTATGAAGCCTAATGCAGGGTTGGCTCAGGTGACTGTTAACATAGGGGGGTTATGTAGGGATTTTACTAAAGAGGATCAGGTAGTGATTGTGGGTGGGGCTGGTAATAGTATTGGTCGGGATGGGGAGTATAACATAGATGGTGACCTGGAAAAGATAGCCACTCAGACTGGCAACACGAATGTGCATTTTGTGGAACTGTTTCAGCGTCACTATCTGCCTCATCTTAATACAGCCGTCAGGCGTAATAACATGAGACTTGGGGGTGCGCTGATGACAGAAAGCATGGGTCACATTTCAGTGGTGTCGGTGGAGTCTATCAGCAGGATGGGTTTCACTAGACATGGCCTGCACCTCAACAGGTATGGGAAGGGGAGGTTGGCAAAGCTTATAGGTGACAGCATAGGTGGGGTTGGTGGGATCACTCATGGGAAAATTCCTGCAGTAGTGGGTGTTAGAGCTGCACCTTTTTCAGACTGAAGTCAGCTGATAGGTATTCCTGCTTAAGGGAAGTCTCTCTAACAAGGGAATCACTTTTGACAAAGCTTAGGTATCCGAGTAATGAGGGAATTAGTGTATTTCATCAAAATATACAAGGTATTAGAGATAAAGTTAGTGAACTGCTTATAGATGTTGACTCTGAAATTATTTGTATATCTGAATACTTCTTAAATAAGGAGATAATTCAGAGGCTTCCTTTACCAGGATACAGGTTGGCTGGCAGCTTTTCGAGGAGCTTTTTTCGGTGTGGGGGTGTAGCCATGTATGTGAAAAACGGCATCCCATTTGAGTCAATTGATGTTTCAAAGTACTGCACTGAAAAGGTGTTTGAATGTTGTGCAGGTGTGGTTAAATTTAACGGAGCTAAACTTCTAACTGTTGTTATTTATAGATCCCCAGTCTCCGATTTCACAACATTTTTGTTAAAGCTAGAGGAGGTTCTCGGTTCACTTTATAGGAAATACAAAAAGTTAGTTATATGTGGTGACATCAATATTATTTGTATAAATGATTGTGCAAGGAAGAAGATGCTGGTAGACCTCTTTAATTCATATAATCTTATGCAAACTGTATTCTTTCCAACGAGAGTGCAAGGGAACAGTAGAACAACCATAGACAACATTTTTGTTCATTCCTCATTACTAGAAGGGCATTCTGTTAGCAAAAAGGTGAATGGCCTTTCAGATCATGATGCACAAATTTTAACTTTAAAAGATTTTTGTGCTGCAACACATGTTAAATATAGTCATCAGCTGTTCAGGAAAGCTGATCCAGTTACTGTAGAGGCCTTTGTAAACCTTATAAAGGAACAAGAGTGGCAAGATGTTTATAGCGCTGATACAGTAGACAATAAATATAATGCTTTTCTCAAGACTTTTCTCATGCTCTTTGAAAGTTGCTTTCCATTAGAACGTTTAAAACAGGGTACTAGCACAAATAGGCAGCCTGGGTGGCTGACTAGAGGTATAAGAATATCTTGTAGAACAAAGTGGCAATTATATCAAAACATTAGAAACAGTCAAAATCTAAATGCAGCAGCCCATTACAAACAGTATTGTAAGGTGCTTAAAAATGTTATTAGGAAGGCAAAGTATGTGGCAAGCAGATAGAATAGCTAAGTCTCAGGATAAAATTAAAACCATATGGTCAGTCGTAAAGGAAGTTGCTGGTCTGCAGAGACAGGTTGAAGATGTAGAATCAGTGCGTAGTGGCAATGTCCGTGTTACTGATAAGTCGCATATATGTACAGTATTTAATAATCACTTTCTGAATATAGCAGGTGAACTAAATAGAAACCTAGTCCCAACAGGGAATCATATAGTGCTCTTAGAAAAAAGTGTTCCGAGACTGTTACCTGAAATGCTCCTCCATGATATTGACAAGAGGGAGATTGAGTTAATAATTAAATCACTAAAGACCAAGAACTCTCATGGATATGATGGGGTATCGAGCAGAATACTGAATTATTGTTCTATGTATGTTAGCCCAGTTCTCAGCCATATCTGTAACTTTTCCTTTAGGAGTGGTCGGTTTCCTGACCGATTAAAGTACTCGGTAGTGAAGCCACTTTATAAAAAGGGAGACATTGATAATGTTGACAATTTTAGACCTATTTCTATGCCATCGGTGTTTGCTAAGGTTATTGAGAAGGTTGTACATACAAGGTTACTGGAGCATTTAAATTCACATAATTTGCTGTCAAATGTTCAGTTTGGTTTTAGAAATGGCTTAACAACTGAAAATGCTATATTCTCTTTTCTCTGTGAGGTTTTGGACGGATTAAATAAAAGGTTGTGAACGCTAGGTGTTTTCTTTGATTTAACGAAGGCTTTTGACTGTGTTGACCACAAAATATTACTGCAGAAGTTGGACCATTATGGAGTAAGGGGAGTAGCTTACAATTGGTTCGCCTCTTACTTTAAGAACAGAAAGCAGAGGGTAATTCTCTGCATATTGAGAGTGGTAGTGGTGTTCAGTCCCAATGGGGCACTGTTATGTGGGGCGTTCCCCAAGGGTTGGTGCTGTGGCCACTGCTGTTTCTTATTTATATAAATGATATGCCTTCTAGTATTACAGGTGATTCAAAAATATTTCTGTTTGCTGATGACACCAGCTTGATAGTGAAGGATCTTGTGTGTAATATTGAAACAGTAAGAAATAATGTAGTTCATGAAATAAGTTCGTGGCTTGTGGAAAATAATTTGATGCTAAATCACAGTAAGACTTAGTTTTTACAGTTTCTAACTCACAATTCAACAAGAACCGATTTTTTGATCAGACAGAATAGGCATATTATAAGTGAGACGGAACAGTTCAAGTTCCTAGGCATTCAGATAGATAGTAAGCTGTTGTGAAAAGCCCATGTCCAGGATCTTGTTCAGAAGCTAAATGCTGCTTTATTTACCATTAGCACAGTATCTGAAATAAGTGACACTTCAACACAAAAAGTAGTCTACTTCGAATATTTTCATATGCTTATGTCGTATGGTATTATTTTTTGGGGTAATTCTTCTGATTCAAAAAGGGTATTTTTGCAAAAACGGGCTGTTCGAGCTATATGTGGTGTAAGTTCGAGAACATCTTGTCGACCCCTATTCAAAAATCTGGGAATTCTGACATTGCCCTCACAGTATATATTTTCTTTAATGTCATTTGTTGTTAGCAATATTAGCCTATTCCCAAGAGTTAGCAGCTTTCACTCATTTAATACTAGGCAGAAATCAAATCTGCATGTAGAACGCACTTCCTTGACTCTTGTGCAGAAAGGAGTGCAGTATTCTGCTGCATCCATTTTCAATAAGCTACCACAAGAACTCAAAAATCTTAGCAGTAGCCCAAACTCTTTTAAGTCTAAACTGAAGAGTTTCCTCATGGCTCACTCCTTCTATTCTGTCGAGGAGCTCCTGGAAAAGCTAAAAAATTAAGCAAATTCCAGTGTTACATTGTTGATTTTCTTCATTTAAACTTACGACTTGTCACTTGAATATGTTTTTTTATATTTCATTTTATCTGTTTCAAATATTGTGTTATAATTTCATGTATTGACTCATTCCATGACCATGGAGACTTCTCCTTAATTTGGTTGCACGGATCAATAAATAAATAAATAAATAAATAAAATACGCAGTAGGATTTTGAAATATATGTCATGCTTGAACATTATGAATTACCTCAAAGAAAATGGTCTGTTGACAGACAGCCAACACAAATTCAGGAAATATAATTCCTGCGAAACACAACTAGCTCTTTATTCTCTCCAAGTAATGAGTGCTACTGACAGGGAATGTCAAAATGATTCCATGTTTGTTGATGTCCAGAAGTCTTTTGACTCCATTCCTCACAAGCAACTCCTAATCAAATTGTGTATCCATGGGGTATCACCTCAGTTGTGCAAATGGATGTACGATTCCCTGTCAGAAAGTCACAGTTCATAGTAACTGACAGAAAGTCATCAAGTAAAATGAAAGTAATATCTGGCATTCCCCAGTGACGTGTTATAGGCCTCTACTGTTACTGAACTATATAAATGATTTAGGAGATAATCTGATCAGCTCTCTTAGATTAGCTGCAAATGATGCTTTTGTTTACTGTATTGTAAATTCATCAGATGATCAAAACAAATTGCAAAACAATTTAGATAAGATACCTGTTGGGTGCAAAAAGCGGCTATTCCCTCATTTATAGTGTGAAGTACATAGTCACCAAAACGAGTACTAAAAGGAATCTGCTAAATTTTGGTTACATGAGAAATCACACAAGTCTGAAGGCTTTGAATTCAACTAGATACTTCAGGTTTACAATTACAGTTATGAATAACTTAAATTGGAATGATCACACAGGTAATGTTGTGGGTAAAGCAAGCCAAAGACTGCAATTTGTATGCAGAATGGTTGGAAAATTAAATAGGTCTATTAAAGAGATGGCCTACACTATTCTTGTCTATCCTCTTGTGGAGTATTGCTGCACATTGTGGGGTTCGTATCAAACAGGACTGATGGAAGACTCTGAAAAAGTCCAAAGGAGGGCAGCTCATTTTGTATTATCATAAAATAGGGAAGAGAGTGTCACAGATATGATATGAAAATAGGGGTGCCAGTTGTCAAAATGTCTGCCCCCAGTAGCTGAATGGTCAGCGCGACAGACTGTCAATCCTAAGGGCCCGGGTTCGATTCTCGGCTGGGTCGGAGATTTTTTCCGCTCAGGGACCGGGTGTTGTGGTGTCCTAATCATCAATATTTCATCCCCATCAACATGCAAGTTGCCGAAGTGGTGTCAAATCTAAGGACTTGCACCAGGCGAGCGGTCTACCCGATGGGAGTCCCTCGTCACACGCCATTATAGTCACCAAAACAAAGGCATTTTTCATTGTATCAGTATCTCATAAAATTCCAGTCATCAACTTTCCAAATATGAAACTACTTTGTTAGTGCCCTCCAAAACAGAGAGAAATATTCATCATAACAAAAATTTTAAAAAATCAGAGCCCACATGGAAGGATTTAAGTGTTCATTTTTTCCTGTGTGCTGTTCAAGGGTGGAATGGTAGAGAAATAGTTCGAAGGTGGTTCAATGAACCCTCTGATAGGACTTTAATTGAGAGTTGCAGGGTTATTAGATAGATGTAAATGTATATGGTGCTTTATCACAAGCAATATCATTAAAAACAAAATTCAAAAACAGAAGTGCTTCATCAGGTGGTATTACATCCTTGGTACTCAAAAATATGATATATCCATTGTCATTGAACTTATCAAACACTTCTACTATACTTAATATTGTTGAAGCTATTTGGAATACACAAACTTGTTCTTAAATTTTAGACTGGTTTCATGAAGGAGAGGATCAATAATCACATTTGCTTTTCCATGGTCAGAAGGACAGGATTTAATGTATCTAACTGTACATGGAAATATATCATTATCTTTACGGATTTCTGACTGTAACTTAAAACCATGTAACTTCATATATGTGGCTGTTCAAACGGCTGGCCAGGGACAAAGTTGATTGGATGGGTGAGAGAGGTGATGTTGGAGTCAATACATTTAATGCAATGTGCTAGGATTATGACATTGCTTATACACATCACCCAGACAGTTTGTGACACAGCATCTACCAGAATGGATTCTGGCTGAAAGAGCACAGCAAAGAGTGAAAACAAAAGATGCTAAGCTCAGTGAAGAATTAGGTGCTTTAGCAGTGAGAGGAGAAATTAAACTGAAGTTAAAAGGGGAGGGTGGAGGAGAAAAAGAAGTAGTCTGCTTACTCTGTTGATTTCATTTGAGACTGGACACTGCCCTACTATTAGTTGAATAAAACTTCAACTAAACAGCTAATGCAAAATTAACACTAGCTGGCTCAGATAGAGTGCCATTGGAGACAGTACTGAAATGTATACCACCAGAGTGTGTGTCTTTGTGAAGGGTTTGGAGAATATCAAGTGGATTAAGAACTTACTGCCAGAATATGATGTGCCAAATGTTGAGGAGAAGAATTGCCCCCCACCCCGCTTCTGGCAGTCTAATTGAAAATAGTTGTTGATAAATATGAACAAGTCATTTGCAAGTTAAATGTGAAGTTGTTGGAATATGGGTGGTGAGATTGTCAGTTACAAGATTCCTCATCTCATACCAATGATTGGAATAGATCTTGTTGTTAAACTGTGGAAGAAAGGTAATGTTTCTTAATCCAATGAGCTGAATGGACCATGTAGTTGGAAAAAAAATAGAATATATTTTATAATAAAATTTGTATATTAACAACAAGCAAAACTGACCTTGATTTTGAGCAGTGAAAGAAATGTGCTTTTATAATAAAATTTATATCTACAGTGTTTTGGTTTTGTTTTCCCCTCTACCTCTTCAGTGTCTTATATAAAGAAGTACTAAATTCCTGATATTGCATTTATATGAGATCTTTTTCTTACTACTAACCTCACTGTAATCAGCATGACATCTAAAATAGCTGATGAACAGGATCATTCATCATGTAAAGTTTATGTGAGGAGAGTGATTATAATGAAAGTAATTGGTTTACCTTCATCAGTCTGTTCTGGGTGACCTGATTCCAAATTCGAAACACAATAATGGATACAAATGTATATTAGTCTCACAGTAATTGAAATGTTCACAATATATACATGCACTGCTGCTCAAAAGATTAAAACTGGTGCTGAGGTTGCAAATGTGTTTAGAAAAATATACAGAAGAAGTAATAGGATCCCGAATCATATATAAACAGACACAGGTAAGGAATTTTGCTATACTAATTTCAGGAAGCTAAAGGAAGAACATAAAATTAATCACTACTCACCATTTTCAATTTTGAAAGCTTCGTTGTAGAGCAGTTCAATAGAACTCTTAAAGGAAAGATGTTTAAACATTTCACTGCTCAGGAGCCTTTCAAATGAAGTGATATGGTGAAAGATTCAGTCAATGAACATAATCACACAAAACATGATACAACTGATATGAAATCAGTTGATGTGAAAGCTAAAAAACTTTTGTCTAATGTCAAGATGACAGACTGGTAAATTCAGAGTCGAGGTTGTCAGAATTAGTAAACATCAAGCAATTACTGATGACTGTTTCTCCCTCAACTGGTCTACCACATTATTAAAAATTTGAGCTGTTCAGTAGACGAAACCAAGAATGTATCTGATGGGAGATTACAGTCACAGCCTCTAGCAGGAGGTTTCTACAGCACAGAACTACAAGAAACCAAACCACATCCTCATCCAGATAAATAGTTGGAAAAATCATATCAAGAAAAGGAAACAAAGCATTCTTATAATAGCTATGTTTTGATAAAACACACAGTTCCTGGATTACTTTGTAAGCAAGAAAGAGAGAGGAGAGAGAGAGCATATATGTTCTGGCTTCATCTACATCTACATCTACGTCTACGTGGATATTCTGCAAATTGCATTTAAGTGCCTGGCAGAGGGTTCATCAAACCACCTTCACAATTTTCTGTTATTCCAGTCTCACATAGCGTGCGGAAAGAATGAACACCTACATCTTTCCATACAAGCTCTGATTTCCCTTATTTTATGGTGGTAATCATTCCTCCCTATGTAGGTTGGTGTCAAAAAATAATAATAATAATAATTTCACATTCAGAGGAGAAAGTTGGTGATTGGAATTTCGTGAGAAGATTCCATCGCAATGAAAAACGCCTTTCTCTTAATGATGTCCAGCCCAAATCCTGTATCATTTCTGTGACACTCTCTCCCATATTTTGAGATAATACAAAATGTGCTGCCTTTCTTTGAACTTTTTTGATGCACTCCATCAGTCCTATCTGGTAAGGGTGCCACACCACGTAGCAGTATTCTAAAAGAGGATGGATAAGTGTAGTGTAGGTAGTAACCTTAGTAGGTACGTTATATTTTCTATGTGTCCTGCCAATAAAACGCAGTCTTTGGTTAGCCTTCCCCACAACATTTTCTATGTGTTCCTTCCAATTTAAGTTTTTTGTAATTGTAATACCTAAGTATTTAGTTGAATTTACGGCTTCTCTCTCTTCAGGGTAGAAGCAGCAACAACAGTAGTGGCTAGCAGCTGGACCGAGCTAATGGCTATCTCACAGTGATGTAAGGAGTTCTCTCTCTCTCTCTCTCTGTCTCTCTCTCTCTCTTACCCTAAGCCTCGGTCTCTCTCTCTCCTGGCCATCCAGCCTGTAGTTGTACTGAGGTACATACACACTAGTGTGCAAAACTTATTGATGAAAGTAACTTTGCATGATATCACTGCATACTAACACAGCTCAATGACTCTTAGACCATACTTAGCGAAAACTGCTGCAGTATAATACAGTTGAGTATGGAAGGTAACTGGAATAGACATGCAATGAGATGAACAGAAGAGACAATTTTGTTCAAAGAAAATAATGAGGTTGAAGTGACTGTGACTCATGATGGCTACCTGGACATAACAAAAGGTTGGACATGGTTCTTAATAGAATGTCTGATCATCACAGATGGCAATGCATGATGTGCAACATGCTATCATGTTGGCTACAAACTCAGTAAGGAGTTATTAAGATAGGGCATTCCATTCCTCCACCAGGATTGCTGACAACTGTTGAATGATCAACGGCACACATAGATGTGGGGTAATATACCTCCATAACACATCCCACATGTGCTCCATGTGATATGAGCTGGAGGAACAAGCAGGCCAGTTCATTCACCGAACAGCCTCACGTTCTGCAGGCTCCTCCACTTTTGCCGCTAGATGTGTTCTTGTAATGCTATATACAAAAATGTAGCCAGGGCCAAATGCACATATGAAAAGATGCCCTTGGAGGAGTAGTATATTGCCACAATAACAATGACTGGTGAATTTATCATGCTCAAAGATTTGCAGATCAGTAAGCACATGCAATGTTACACCTCTCCACACCATAACACTTGGACCATGAAAACAATCATGTTGAGCAATGTTGGATATACCTTTGTACATCAAGAACTCTTTACAAACATTGTTGGTAGAATGTGAGCACATTACAGAGTGTGCATTGCCAACCTTGCTGATCACATACCCAATTGAGAACCATATCTCATGTTTTGTAATGTTCAGGGGACCATCATAAATCCTGGTGCCTATACATAATAACTGTCTTTGGATAAAGGCATTGTTTCTGATCATCTCATTGAATATTTCTTTCAGTTTCTTCTCTACTATACTGTAGCAGTTTCCCATGTTTCATTGAGCTATGTTTCTTGGCAGTCACACATAATGCAGAAGTTTCTTATTGGCACCAACTTACACAATTCAGAGGCAAATATCTTTGAATATAGTGATAATTCAAGAAACACTTATATATCTATTTGACATGAAAATCTCATAGTATGGACAAATGTATTTGAAAATTACACAGTTTTACACAACTCAGTGGTAAACATGTTTTAATGTAACATAATTTTTATGTAATTGAAGTGACACTTACATATTTTCTTTTTTTAATACAGGATATCTTCCAACATGTCACCATTTTTAAGGAGTTTTTTTTTTTTTTTTTTTTTTTTTTAGTGATCTCCATCTTACTTTGTTAAAAATTCCCCACCATCACCATTCTGCATTTCTTAAATATATTGCCTTCTGCCATTTTGCATTTATAAATTCCTGCTACTGCCATCTTGGATTCCTTTGGCAACTGCAACACTAGCTAGTGGTGGTTCCTTGAAGTATAGCTGAAGCCACCAGAGATATTCTACTCATGAATTATGTTACCTACCTTTGACATACTGTGTGGTTTCCCTTGCCGAGCCTTCTCTTGCTTTGAAGTTTTCCGTTTGGATCTCATCTTCCGTTTGGACCCCATCTTCTGTGTGGACACCATCTCTGATTTTTCAGCCTGAGAATAAAGGGTCAAACTCATTTATATGAGATTGAACATATATACATTCTAATCATTAACAAGTAATAAAAATTGAAATTTTAATCTGAAATTCAAATAATAATGAGAGTTAGAAAACGGGAAACAATTCGGAATGGACAGATTGTAGTAATATCATCTCTGTCTCACTTAGTTGGAATGTGACTTACTGAATTAATCCTGTAACTTGAAGTTTGAGCTGACACACCAACAGTGACAGACACCATTAATGTCCTTGGGAAAGATCCAGTGGTTCAGTAACATTGTCAGAAATTGGCAACAAAAGCAAACAGATTTTCATTACAGATATAAATTAAATCAAAGCCATGTAGATGGGCAGAAGCTGAATGAAGCCAAAATATATGTAAGGGGAGAAGTGCTAGAAGAATTTGATGAATTTTATAGTAAAGTTTTGCTTACCAGTCTGACAAAAAGCTCTAGGATGTCTGACAGTATATGAATACAATAAATGAATAAAAATCATTGATACAGCCACCATCCTGGAAGTGATAACGAGAATGAGACAGACAGGGTTGATACACTGCACTCAGTGAACATTTCATTGCAGAGAGTGGTCATGGTTGTACGTTTACTCATTTCAACCACAACACATGAGTGAGCCATCAGCCTCCATTGGTGAAGCATCAGAAGACTAGGTAGTCACATATTTAATAATGAAAACTATCAATTACTGATTGGATAGATAGAAAATCTATTCACCAAGCAGCGGCAGAACAAACACATAAAAGACGGTTGTAATTGGCAAGCTTTCAGAGCTAGTGGTGCCTTCTTCAGGCAGGCCCCTTCAACCCTTCTGCCTGAAGAAGGAGCCACTGGCTCCAAAAGCCTGCCAATTACAATCCTACTTCATGTGTGTCTTCTGCCACCACATGGTGAGTAAATTTTTTAGTCACGTATTTAGCTACTTTAATTCTTGTTAATAATAGCAGGATTGATACATTGTGTACATGCTTTGAGTATACACAATAGGTGCTGGTCATAGGGTGTGAAGAGCTGAATATGCTTATGGCTGTGGTTAGCTGTCTGCAGGCTGTTTCTTGGTAGTGTGGCAGCAGCAGAAGAGAAAATGTCATTTCACAGGCACTGTTGTCATGGCACCTTCCAGCGTATGAGATATGGGGGGCGGGGTGGGGGGAGGGGGGGGGGTCTGAGCTCACTGCAGACTGAATAGAGGATTGTTATGTAGTTGCCCACTTGAGGCATAGAATTAATGTGGAGCCTGGCTATTTGGCCTTGTCCATTCATGCTGTGAGTGCTGTGGGTGCCCCTCCAGCAGGGTCTGAACAGTCAAATAGGGAGGTGGTTGCTAGTTACTGGGAGCTCCAATGTTAGGTGCATTATGGAGCCCTTTTGGGAAATAGTGTCCAATGCTGGAAAGAAATCCAATATGCACTCGTTGTGTATGTGGGGGTGAGCCTCATCTGAGATGTGGAGGAGGCTCTGCCTGTGGCTATCAAGGATGCAGTAATATGCAAGTTTTTGCACATGTTGATAACCATGATGCCTGTTGCTCTGGTTCTGAGGCCATCCACAGTTTCTATGGGTGGCTAGTGGGGGTTATGAAGATAGTAGATTGGGTTCTGGGGACATCCATAGTTTCTGTGAGTAGCTGGGAGAAGTGGTGAAAAGTGCTGGCCTTGGTCCTGGGGTGTAAGCAGAACTCACAATTTGCAGCATCATTCCAAGAGCTGATTGGAGTGCTTTGGTTTGGAGCTCAGTGGAGGGTCTTAACCAAAGGCTCCATCAACTCTGTGACAGTCATGTTTACAGATTTTTGGTCCTGTGTTATGGGATGGAGAGTTCTAGAATTTTCCTTGATAGGTCAGAAGTGAACTACATAAAGGAAGCAGATACTCATGTAGCAGAGTACTTGTAGAGAGCAGAAGTTTGAGGTTCTGGGATGAATGCCCACCAGTCAACATGCAGAGAGTGAAATCAGATCAAGTACATAGCAAAGACACTTCCACTGTCAAAATTTTGATAGTAAATTGTCAAAGTTGCCCTACAGGAAAATTGTAACACTGGAATTATTATTGGAACCAATAGCTTCATGAAACACAAAATAGAAAGTTCTGAAATATTTTGTGAGGCATGAAATGCATATCGGAAACATAGATTAGGCACCATAGTAGGCGGAGTGTTTATTGCTGTCACAAAAAGTATTGTGTGCATCGAGGTCAAAGCTGAGTGTGACTCTGAAGTTATCTGGATGTGAGTAGCAGGAATAGGTGAATTTAAGTTAATTAACAGATGTTTTCACTAGCAAACTGATTCTGATGTAACACTTGTAGAATAGTTCAAAGAAATTCTATGCTCAATAGTGAAGAAATACCCAGATCATGCATTATTAGTTGGAGAGAACTTTAATCTAATGAGTATAGACTGGGACGTCTATGGGTTCATTGCAGATGGTGGTGACAGACAGTTTTGTGAAGTACATTTGAACAAGTTTTCTGAAAACTGCCTCAAACAACTAGACTGACGATACAAGCACTGGAAATACTTTAGACCTTGTTGCTACAAACAGGCCCAAACTTAACATACAGTGTCAGTAAAGAGCATAGTACAATGTTGGCGATATGAACTTGCCTGTAAACATAAAAATCTGGGCCCCCTGAAAAGAACAGTAACTAATGTAACTGTAGTTACAGTAAGCAGAAGTATGAATTTAATGAAATCCATAGTATAATCCCATGTAACATAAATAAAGGTATTGACCATTCACTATTTTCAAAGTATTAAAAAATATTAATACTGGCAAATGTTACCAAAAATTAAATGCAATATAATGATTAACACTCAATATCAATAAGCTTAGGTCTATGCTACTATCTGTTGTTTGATGTACTTGTACTTCTAAAACCTCATTGCATTCACCTTGATTCTAATGAAACAGGACATGTAACATGCTTTCTATCATGTAGGATATTGGTGATTTCACTGACATCACTAATCCAGCTCTTTCACTTTTGATACTGGGTTCATTAAGTGTGTTTTGTGTCACCGAATTCTGCAGATAGTTCTTTAAAGGTCTGAACTTCAAAAATGAGCATTCAGCAAAAGAGACAGTAAAACAGATAGTTATAAAAGGTAATATGCTGTGTATAAGTCTGGAACACTAGCAGTTACGATTGAATTATCTATCAGTAATAGTTTTGTTAAGTCAACTACAGAGGTTTATGAAGCTATTTTTTTCAGGATATTTTTGAAACCTATTACCTGGTCTGGGAATTCACTGGGTAAGTCTTCCTCATATTCATTTTGGATAACAACTGTTGCATTATGTATCTCTTCATCAGAAGCAGATTTTAGAAATTTTGGGTAAATTATTTTGAAAAAAAAACAAATATTAACATTAGGTCTATGCATAGCCTCACACCTTCTTTCAAACTGGGTCACAATAATGTCTGAACGGCCATTAAAATCAGTGGTTTTTAAATAGATATTTTGATCCACAAGTCACTCATTCTGAAACAATTCATCAATTTTTTTTTCAATCTTTGAATTCTTTTATTTTCAAATCATGGCGAAATGTCACATTTCTTTGCCAAAGATGCAGCTGATGACACTGGTTCTTCAAAATGCTATATCTGCATGTAGATGGGTACTTGTGCAACTGTCAGAAAAACAGGAGAGAAACAATGATGATGCAAGATGGGAAGACCGCCTGCAGACAGGACTCAAACCCATGTCGGAGTCAAGCAACAGACTGACTGAACAGTGGACCCAACACATCAAGAGCACATCAATAGCAACCTAGGCAACAATGAAGGTCTATGAACTATTGACACAATGCTGTCTACAGGTCAAATACAAGTCACAATCCGAATTGAGAGGAAAACCAACACCAAAGTGAAACTGTCAATGAGCAATCAGTAGTATAGCAGAGGAAGTAACGAATACTATCAGACAAAGTACATGATTGACTGAGCATTCAAGGTGTGGCATTATTTATGCTGGCCATCAGGTGTGGTGTGGTGTAGTCATATGATGAGACTCACTAGGTGGTTGCAGGACTGCAGTGACTCTGCCCTCTATTGTCCATCAAGGTTCATTTTCTCTGGAGGGTATTCAGCTTCTGTGCAGCCAGAAACCAGATCCCTCCCCCCTGAGACTGGTGCACATGGGTGGAAACAGCCTGGACTGTGCAGTGGAAGGTGGAATATGGGTGTGGGCCAAGGTCAAATGTCAGCCATTGTGCCACATTGGCACCAGAAGGGGTGGAGAAAGAGGGACTGTGGGGAGGATGCTTGTATCTGAGGGTGAAGCTAGTTGTGGAGATGCTGTTCAAGCCCCTACTGCTTTTTTACTGACACAACTTGTCACACGAGGGTGGACACCACCGTTGCTGGTGTCAAGCTTCAGCACTCACATAGGAGCGTGCTCACACCAACATGCCAGAGGTGTAACTCTGGGAGGGATGCAAGCAAAGTTCTGACGGTAACAGTATCACCAAAAGAAGCAAGGTCTGAGGCTGGTGACCGTGCAGGAGCTCCAAGGAGCTACGATTGTTAATCAGAGTTGGGTCATAAGTGCTGCAAAACAAAGTAAGGGCTGCAGTAGTGGCAGAGGATTCAACAGCCTTCTTTATCTACTGCTTAAAAGTTCAGACCAGACATTCAGCTTCACCATTGGAGGAAGGATGGTACAGAGGTCTACAGATGTGTTTGATGTCATTGGCAGCACAAAAGTCATTTAAGGAAAAGGTCATCAATTGTGGGTCACTGTCAGAGACCAATGTGGGAGCCAACCCTTCGATCACCAACACTTGGGCTACAGCAGTAAGGGTTGCCTTGGCCCTGGTGGATGGCATGGATATGACATAAATTTTAATAAGCATCCAAAATGAGCAACCACATAGAGCCCAAGAATGGGCCTGCAAAAATGAGAAGGATGTGGTCCTGATGGAGGCAATCAGTAGGACAGGGGACAATGAACTGAGGGGGTGCTGTGTGGTGCTGGGCACATGCTGCGCAACTACAGAACATCTTTTTGATGTTGCCATTTATCCTGGGCCAGTATACAGGGTGCCAGTGTTGTCATGCAGGAAATGCCCCAATGATACTGGTTGATCAAACTCAATACCTAATAATGCATTTCCACTTATCAGTTTAGCAAGAGTAATAGGAGGCAGATTTCAGACTACCTAACAGATCAAAACGAAAATCGCTGTTCCAACACTGACAATGTTGAGTGTTTATGGGAAAAGTTCAAGGCAATCATAAAATGTGTTTTAGACAGGTACATGCCGAGTAAAACTGTGAGGGACAGGAAAAACCCACTGTGGTTCAACAACAAAGTTAGGAAACTACTGCGAAAGCAAAGAGAGCTTCACTGCAAGTTTAAATGCAGCCAAAACCTCTCAGACAAACAGAAGCTAAATGATGTCAAAGTTAGCGTAAGGAGGGCTATGTGTGAAGCATTCAGTGAATTCGAAAGTAAAATTCTATGTACTGACTTGACAGAAAATCCTGGGAAGTTCTGGTCTTATGTTAAATCAGTAAGTGGATCGAAACAGCATATCCAGACACTCTGGGATGATGATGGCATTGAAACAGAGGATGACACATGTAAAGCTCAAATAATAAACACCAAAGCTGTTTCACAGAGGAAGACTGCACTGCAGTTCCTTCTCTAAATCCTCGCATGAACAAAAAAATGGCTCACATCGAAATAAGTGTCCAAGGAACAGAAAAGCAACTGAAATCACTCAACAGAGGAAAGTCCACTGGACCTGACGGGATACCAATTCGATTCTACACAGAGTACGCGAAAGAACTTGCCCCCCTTCTAACAGCTGTGTACCGCAAGTCTCCAGAGGAACGGAAGGTTCCAAATGATTGGAAAAGAGCACAGGTAGTCCCAGGTTACAAGAAGGGTCGTCGAGCAGATGCACAAAACTATAGGCCAATTTAGAACTTTAGAACATTTTTTTTGCTCACGTATCATGTCATTTCTGGAAACCCAGAATCTACTCTGTAGGAATCAACATGGATTCCGGAAACAGCAATTGTGTGAGACCCAACTCACTTTATTTGTTCATGAAACCCAGAAAATATTAGACACAGGTTCCCAGGTAGATGCCATTTTCCTTGACTTCCAGAAGGCGTTCAACACAGTTCCACACTGTCACCTGATAAACAAAGTAAGAGTCTACAGAATATCAGACCAGCTGTGTAGTTGGATTGAAGAGTTTTTAGCAAACAGAACACAGCATGTTGTTCTCAATCGAGAGACGTCTACAGACGTTAAAGTAACCTATGGCATGCCACAGGGGAGTGTTATGGGACCATTGCCTTTCACAATATATATATAAATGACCTAGTAGATAGTGTCGGAAATTCCATGTGGCTTTTCACGGATGATGCTGTAGTAGGAAGAGAAGTTGCAGCATTAGAAAATTGTAGCGAAATGCAGGAAGATCTGCAGCAGATAGGCACTTGGTGCAGGGAGTGGCAACTCACTGTTAACATAGACAAATGCAATGTATTGCGAACACGTAGAAAGAAAGATCCTTTATTGTATGATTATATGATAGCAGAACAAACACTGATAGCAGTTACTTCTGTAAAATATCTGGGAGTATGTGTACGCAATGATTTGAAGTGGAATGATCATATAAAATTAATTGTTGGTAAGGCAGGTGTCAGGTTGAGATTCATTGGGAGAGTCCTTAGAAAATGTAGTCCATCAACAAAGGAGGTGGCTTACAAAACACTCATTTTGACTATACTTGAGTATTGTTCATCAGTGTGGGATCCGTACCAAGTCGGGTTGACAGAGGAGATAGAGAAGATCCAAAGAAGAGCAGCGTGTTTTGTCCAGATATAAGAGACTCCTTTTTAGGCAACTGATTGTGCAATGTGAGCTGCCTGGGGTATGAATTCAGCATAACAGCTGAACTAAACTAAAACGCTTGTAATTCAGGTAAGTTTCTTGGGCGACATAAGGAAGTGGTGGTGGCAAATTTCTGATTAGTAGGCCAGATTCCCACTATAGAGAGCCAATTATCCCAATCTTGACTAAAAAAAAATTTGCAGTTCTTCAACCTACAATACAGGACCACATCTCAAAAGTTCATGAACAGGGTGTGGTAGTTTTCCAAATGCTCCTCGTGGGAGGATCCTGTGACAATAAGGTCATCCAAGTAATTGATGCAAGTCAGAATATGCTGTATCAAATGTTTCAGAAATCGCTGAAATATCACAGGGGCTGAGGAAATGCCAAAGGGGTGTTGTTTGTACTTTACAACCCAAAAGTTGTGTTAGGGACGACAGTGCTCTGAGATGCCCCATCTAATGGTAACTGGAGGTGGGCATCAGTGAAGCAAATCTTGGAAAAATATTGTCCCCAAGCCAGTTTGGTGAGGAGATCCTCTTGCTGGGGAATAGGATAGGTTTCTATCTGCGATTGAGCATTGATGGTCATCTCAAAATCCACACACAAGTGAAGAGACCCATTCGGCTTCCAGATGATGACTTGGGGCATGGCCCATGCACTAGATTGGAAAGGTTCAACAGCCCCAGCTGCCTGCAAACAATCGAGTTCCTGCTTCATGGCAGCCTGTAAGGCCACCAGAATTGGTCTGGCATGGTGAAAACAAGACATGGCACCAGGTTGACATGTGATGTGTGCCTGAAAGTCAGAAGCACACCCCAAATACAGCTGAAAGAGAGGCATAAACACTGTGCAGAGGTCATCCAGTTCCTGAAAAGGGGCCATAGTGGAAACCATCTTGACTTCATGCGAGACAGAAAATACAAATGCCAAGAAGGTGTTGAGGCTGAAAATGTTGATAGCCAATGGATGGTTGACAACAAAGAACATGAAACGCAGAGTAACACATTTTTAAGTTGCCACACTACAGTCTGGAACCGGGAGACCGCTATGGTTGCAGGTTCGAATCCTGCCTCGGGCATGGATGCCTGTGATGTCCTTAGGTTAGTTAGGTTTAATTAGTTCTAAGTTCTAGGCGACTGATGACCTCAGAAGTTAAGTCGCATAGTGCTCAGAGCCATTTGTAAGTTGCCACAATTGAGAACTGCCTGTGAAGAGGAATTGCACTGTCTCCATAGGCCACCAAATTATGAGAGGGTGGGGCAAGTCAGGTGAACCCAGTAGGGCACAATCTGGCTGACTGATCAAAGAGACAGTGGAAAAAGATGTCCTGGTGAGACATTCAAAGCATGAGAAACAATTTTGGTGTGAAGGGGTACCCTGAGGGATTACTGTGTGTGGTGCAACCACAACACACTGAGCAGAGGTGCCCCTCCCAGCCACAGAATGTACCAGAACCCCAGAAATCTGGACAGTCTGCTCAGGAGATAGAGAGGAAAAACACTGAGGGCACATAGGATGTCGCCCCTGTAGCCATCATCCATGGGTGACTGCAGGCTCTGAAGCAATAGAGACATCACACAAAGATGATTCATGATGTTGCTGCAACATGGCAGTCATCCTATGTTTACAATGCTGGGATGGTGCATGTGGTGGCATGTGAACTGCAACAACTTGTGTCCTTGGCATGAGTCATTTGTTAGCCACCTGTGCAATTTTGAATGAATGAGCAATGCACAAGATGTCCACTAACAACAGGTAATACAGTTTCAATGCTGCCATGAAAAATTCTAGATCAGGTGCCAGTCCTCGCAAGTCAGTGACCATAAAATGCTATGAATGTCCCAGCTGTTTATGGTATTTATGAAATTCCATCCTGTAGGCAACCACATGGTACTTCTGGGAATAATAATCAATCAGCATAATGCGTATCTCCAGAAAGGAGAGGCAGACAGGGTCAGGCAGAGGCATGAATTTCTGGAGGAGAAAAAAGTGTGCAGCGACGACCAAACCAGAAAGAGCGATCACTGCAATGAATCATCTGTGACTTGAAACATCATGAAATATTGCTTCAGTCAATGCAAATATGTATCTGAGTCCTCCATAGCACCATCAAAAGGAGAAAACAATAGAAGCCAGAATGTGGTGCTGAGTGCAGTAGGTACTGGTCCCTTCTGCACAGCGGTCTCCTGCACATCAACCCTGTCTGCCAAGAGCTGAAATGACTTTTATAACAGGTCCATCCGTATCTGCTGCTAGTGCATCAGCTGCTGCTGTTGCTCAAGGAGGCTAACCAATTTAGTTTCTACGCTATGTAAAAACTTCATTTTCCCTCGGCGCCAATTGCTATATCTGCGAGTAGCTGGATACTGGTGCACAAGTCAGAAAAACAGGAGACAAACCATGTTTACGCAAGGTGGGAAAACAGCCTGTTGATGGGACTAAAATCCACACCAGAGTTGAGCAACAGGGCTGACCACATGGCTGACCCAACACAACAAGAGCAAGTCAACAGCAAAACCAATGCAACTGCAAAGTGCAACAAACTTTTGACACAATACTGTCAACAGGTCAGGTACAAGCTACAATCTAAATCAAGACCAAAGAGAAAAACCAATACCAAAGCAAAGTTATTGATGAGTAGTCAGTAGTAGAGTGGGGACTGAAATGAATGCTACTAGTCAAAGTACACAACTGACTGTGTGGTCGAGGTGTGGCAGTATTTATGCCAGCTGTGACAGACACTGTCGGCCAGTGTATTCACATCATGAGATGCTGGCTCACTCACCAGTTGAGTGCAGAGCTGTTACAAAAGTGCCCTCTATCATCCATCAAGGTCCATTTGCTCTGCCCGACATTCAACTTCCACACAGACCGATACCAGACAAAATTGTTTCAGATACATTATCACCTACATTCTGAACAAGATAATACACTTTATCAAACCCTAATTTTCTGATTGCATAATTTGTGATGCAAAAATAGTACATATTAGAATCTTTGATTGTGTCTCTATCTTAAATATTAATTTCTATTTGTGTAATTGGATTTTCAAAAGACAAGCTCAATCTCTTTCATGCCTTTTCTTAGATATCAATATCATTTTTCACAGAGACTTACGTTCATCAACATAAGCATAGTGATAGACTTTAATAGATTTGTATCTTGAAGATGAACATGTTGGGCAAAGCTTTTTCAAGTTACAAGAACATACCAAAAGTTCCAATCTCTCAACACTATGCCAAAGAGGAGATAAATTGTTTTAACTGTGTCATAAAAGAATCTGAACTCTTGAGTTTCACAGGCTGCATTATTAAGTACTAGACTTACATTATGCACTACACAATGCACATATTTTGCATATCTTTGTCTTTGTAGCATTCTTGTTCTAAATTCTTGGTATATGTCTGACATACTAACCCAACCACTGTATTTAGTCAACAGGAGTCATCTATGGCATTTAGTATTTCATTTTATATTCCTAATGTACTCCAATCTTTTATTTCACTAAAAGCTAAAAAGCTTTCATTTCTCTTCACATCACAAGGCCTTTGAGTGACATCAAATGAAACTGTAGCACACATAAACAACTGAGTTAACTGATTTATTTTTGTAATGTCCTGTGCTGTATCTGTAATAATAGAAAAGAATGGAGAAGATTTAATGTCATTAATAATTTCTTCTGCAACTACATGGAGTAGGACATTTATTAACACATTACGTATGGTAGGAAAAGCAGGTAAGCTGTTGTTAGCGTTCCACTAAGACAATGGATGGACATCATTTAGTTCCAGTATGGTAGACAAAGCAAAACTATGGGCAAAGTTTAAACTGATTGTAAATCACGCTTTGGAGCTGTATGTATCAAGTAAGTGGATTAAGAAAGGAAAATACCCACTGTGGTTTTAATAATAAAATTCTGAAAATGCTGAGTAAGCAGAGGCTGTTGCAGTCTCACTTCAAAAGAGAAGAAGCAAATGTCAACAGGCACCAATGAGTAGACATCCATATGTCTGTAAGAAGATTAGAGTGTGAAGCTTACAGTGACTTCCACCTTCATGCCTAAGCAAAAGATCTTATGGCGGACTTGAGAAAATTCTGGTCATGTGTGAAATCACTAAGTTGATCAAAGGCTTCTGTGCAGTCACTTGTCAATCAGTCTGGGGTGGAAATAGAAGACAGCAAAAGGAAAGCTTAAGTTTTAAATTTCATATTTAAGAAAACACATACACAGCAGGATTATACAAACATACCATTGCTTAACGGTCATGCAGCCTCCCACATGGAAGACATTGAAATAAGTGTCCCTGTTGTAGAGAAGCACCTGAAAGAGTTGAAAACAAGTAAGTCACCAGGTCAGATGGAATCCCAATTTAGCTTCAAAGAGAGTATTCACCAGCATTGACCCTCATGCTTAGCTTGCATTTATTGCAAATGTCTCACCCACCGCAAAGTCCCAAGCAACCAGAAAAAACCGCAGGTGACTCCTGCATATGAGAAAGGTAAAAGAACAGACCTGCATTAATTGCAGACTAATGCCCTTAACATCAGTTTGATGCAGAATTCTAGAACACATTCTGATACTGAATGTAATAAATTTTCTTGGGACAGAAAAGTTTCTGTCCACAAATCAACATAGAATTACAAAGCATTGTTCATGTGAAATTAAGCTTGCCCTTTTCTCACATGATATTATGTGAATTACAGATGAAGGATAAAAACCATATTTTGTACTCCTGGATTTCCAGAAATAATTTTACACAAAGGTCCACTGTAGATTGTTGACAAAGGACTGAACATATGACTGAGTTCTGAAATATGTGGGTTGCTCAAAGACTCCTTATGTAAGAGAACCCAGCTAATTGTCCCCAATGGCAAGTATTCATCAAAAAGAAGGGTAAAGTCAGTGGTGCCCCAGGGATATATGATAGGACCACTGTTATTCTCTACATACATAAATGACCTAATGGACTGTAGGAGCAGCAGTCTGCAGCTGTTTGCAAATGACACTTGTGTATGGGAAGGTGTCATCATTGTGTGACCTCAGGTGCATACAAGATAACTTAACAGGATTCCTAGTTGGTGTGATGAATGGCAGCTTTTGGTCTAATTGTAGAGAAATCTAAATTAATACAGATGAGTAGGAAAAATAATCCTGTCACATTAACATACAGCATTAATAGTGTGCTGCTTGACATGCTTACATCATTTAAATACCTAGGTGTGACTTTGCAAAGCAATATTGTCACAGAAGAAGCTAAGTAGCACTGTGGTGTAGTGGTTATGATACTCAACTGTTGCATCAAGGGTTAAGTGTAGTTAGTGTTCCTCATTCATCTAATTACACCTTCTTCTACATGACAATATGAAATGGAATGAGCATGTCATATTGGTAGTATGGAAGGCAAATAGTTGACTTTATTTCATCACCATAATTTAGGTAATGTGTAGCCATCTATAAATGAAATGGCTTTTACCCATTATGGATGCAGAATGCCGTGACTGTTATGAATAAAGATTTCCACAAATTACTGCAACCGTTTGTCTTTTGTTTTACTCTTCAGTTTTTATTTTCCATTAACGATTTCAAATTGCCTAGTGATTCATCATCAGAGGGTACATATTTACAGTACATTTGCATCTTTGTGGGGGTAGTGTAGAGTTATTAGTATGATTTGGTTTGTTCTTGGTATGCACATTATTCTGAAAATTGTTATGAACGTTTGCCAATGGCAATAATTTTATACTACTTAACAAACTTTGTCACAGGTAACAACTTCCACAGCTTTAATAAGTGTAGATAAAGTCTTTTGAAGTTACTTTCCATTAGGACATTTAAAATAGAGCACTAGCACTAACAGGCAAGTTGGACTGCTGCCTAATGTAATAAGGGGCTAATGTAGAACAACAGGGAAATTATATCAGAATGTTAAGAATAGTCACAATCGAGCACATTGCAGACAGTATTGTAAGGCACTTATAAACTCATTAAGGCAGCAAAAAGCACATAATTTGCTAACAGAATAGCTAATTATAAAGATGAAATTAGAACAACATGGTCAAATGTGAAGGAAGTACCTGGCTAACAGCGCAAGTTTGAGTATCTACATCCAAAATGTAGAAAAGTAGGTCAGTGGCATATTTTCAAAGGATGCAAGATAAGGACATTCAGTATCAACTGGATAACTGGAGACAATGGTGAAATTAATGGAAATATTAAAGCTTAAAAGAATTCCTTACTTGAGTTGACAAATACGATGTTACACAAGTTTTGTATAAGTGCACACTCTGCTGCAGAGTGAAAACTTTGTTCTGGAAACATCCCCCAGGCTGTGGTGAAGCCATGTCTCCACAGTATCCCTTCTTCCAGGTGTGTTATTCTTGCACAGTTAGCAGGAAAACTTCTATGAAGTTAGGATGGTAGGAGGTGAGGTAGTGGTGTAAGTGAAGCTGTAGGAACAGCAGAATGAAATTTCATTGTGGAAACATCACACAGGCTCTGGCTATGCCATGTCTTTGCAATATCCTTTCTTCTAGGAGTGCAGGAGAACTTCTGAAAAGTTGGGAAGGTAGGAGGCAAAGTACTGGTGGAAGTGAAGCTGTGAAGATGGGTTGTGACACACACTTACAGTTGTGGATGGGCTCTCAGTCAGTGCACATTCTGCGAAGATGGGTAGTCATGCCAGCCAGTGTTCACATCACTGAGCAATGCTGAGGTGGAAAGCTGAGCGGCATATATAAGTGTGGTCTACCTTCTTATGTGTACAATTATCTGTAAGTACAATGTCAACAATCAATCAAGCCAACAGTGTTCAATGCGTTTTTGATCACACTGATTTTCAGCTGAGGGCATCTGAGATTTATGAGTGGATTTTTGAGGATATAAAATT
This sequence comes from Schistocerca serialis cubense, assembly GCF_023864345.2. Taxonomy (NCBI): domain Eukaryota; kingdom Metazoa; phylum Arthropoda; class Insecta; order Orthoptera; family Acrididae; genus Schistocerca; species Schistocerca serialis. The sequence goes on from NC_064640.1 coordinate 515,108,939, forward strand.
GCCTGAAGGTATAATAAACATGTTTCAGTTAACCTTTGTGCAGTACTCATCATTTTTTCAAATTTATTTTGAATGATGCTTACAAGAAATTTTTTGAGGAACATGGTGGCATGAGAAAATTCCAACATACTGATTGGGTATTTAATGTGCCACCTGAGTGCCTAATGAGTTCGTTGCATGTGTTGTATTCTCAACAGTGTTGTCTTCTTTGTAAACAATGAAAAATGGACAGGTGCGTACCACTACCAAGTTAACAGTGGCATGACAAGTGTATATGTAGTCACAGGGACTGGAGCACAACCCCAGCAGCCCATACAGGTTGAAAGTAGTGCAAACAACATTTGGAAAAGGATTGGTATCACTTCAGCCCCATCATCTATACTGGGACAGCACTAAGGACACACTGATCACCACTGGAAATATTCTGAGTGAGACACAGGAGCAGGTGGAGATTAGTTTGCCTGAACTAATCTTACTGGAACAGATTCTAGTAAAAACAAAGAAAGAATGTCAAAGGAGAAACAAAGGGCACAGTGGCAAAGAGGAGAAGCCAGACAATTTCGCAAACACAGCCATGTCAAAAAGTTGTAGTGTCCCTGAACCTCAGTCTTCTTGCTCAGTGTAGTGTGAGAACACCAAATGGTAAGTCCATGCTCAAAAACAAACAGAGCACCTGAAGGCATAGCTGAGTGCTGGGAGAGAACAGGGTGTGGCACCAGCTAAGAGGAAAAGCAAGCAGAGCAGTGAGCAACTGCCATAGCATTCACACAGGAGCTAGCTGACATCATCACAGCCCTGCACAGTGGCCAGGTGGATGAGGGCACATTGACAGACTCTGCACATCACACCAGCAACTATGGGATGTAGTGGCAACAGGATGAGGAGATGCAGCAGTAGCCGCTCACTCGTATGCCTACTGCAAAGCAACTCTCTGGAGTTCCTGCAAATAATATAGATTTGATGTTTTGCCTCCTACTATAGATATTACAAAATGAGCTTGGTATGAAGATGTTGGGAAGGTTGATCCCAAGACTCAGATCTACTCTCAGTAAGTACCACCATGTGTAATGTCCAAAACTACAACATTACTACACTTCACACCAATAGGATTCAAAGTGTGGTGAAACTCTGTTCACTGTTGATTTCTTGTATGGTACCAGCATTGACATTGCCTTGCTGCAGGAGGTACTCATGCAGTCTTAGAAGTACCCAGTTATGTAATTATTCATAACATAAATATGGATGATGCTGTAGAATCTGCCATTCTTTTGCATGATGGTATGCTTGATAAATTATGTGCTGCTTAGTATTCCACTCTTACCATGTTCTGAACTTAACTCAAAAGGTTAAGAACACAGAAATCACCATTACAAGCAAGATGAGTTATTTGGCACATAGTCTCCCTTTACACGACCATCTAGCAAAGAGCATGTAGTAAATGCTATGCTGATTTCTTTTAGAGGGCACATTTCAAATTTAGATTTGCTACATTAACTTTATCCATGTCCAAAGGTGGCATTCAACTCAATAAGGTGCACAAAAAATGTGTAACCCTTCTCCTAAATTGCATCAGGAAGGAAGTTGATACCCGGAGGGCTAGTGTCATCACAAAACTCACTAAGCGGTGGCAGTTACATAGCCTCAACCCAATTTATATCACCAGCATTCCATTTTATTACTGATATGTATCACCATGCTAAAGGGAAGTGAGCTACATTCAGCTCAGCATTGTCGATATCAGATGCCTGATAAACAGGTAACTTTATGAACCTTTAACAACAAGTACCCGCAGAAATGGTATAATTCTAGTGGTATTGTTCTAACTGTCCTCCTTCTCTCAAGGAATAGAAGAGACCACTTTACTTCAAAAGTAAATTGATAATTAATTGTATACATGCACTGTGGACCACTAGTTTGATTTTGTCTTCTGCAATATCCTCACATGACAAGCAGCAGCTCAAGACCATAGGAAAATCATCAAAAGAATGTTCATCAACTGGTCACTTCTTGTAAAACTGACTATAGTAGTCATATACATGGGAGGTGATGTCACACTGCTTTGTGATGGCGCTCTGGACATCACCATTCAATCATCATAGCTTTACATCATTTTATCATTCTCATAATATGGTACAGAGACGCTAGTTCTTTGTCAGCAACAGCTTTTGAGTGGGCACCCATGATGATTCATTTGATTTGTTTGCACTGAATTGCCATTATTTTTACTTTACATTCTTTGATCTGTGCATAGATATCATGTGAAGGATTTTTAGTTTAAATATACAGTTCTCTCAAACAGCAGTTATAAAATTCATGGTCTACTTCTGCCAAAAGTTTTTCTATCAGGTATAGCTCATGATGGATGGGCATAATTTTAACTTGGCACACTGAATCCACAACCGTAGAATGCTAGTGTAATGATGTTGGTGGCACTTTAGTTGTTGCCACACTAGATACACCTCCTCTTTAAGTTGCACGTCCTGCAGGACACTAATTCAGTTTCCAGCAGCCTTTGCCATGGTAAATTTGCTGATGCCCTAGGTTAAGGTATCATTGATACACACAATGGTCGGAGATGTTGACTTGAGCTATTCCAGAGTTCACAATGTGTCACCGGAGTGCATCAGACACGTAGAGGCATTGCAGATGACTGACAGAATGACTGGTTATGAAGATTTACACTACTTCTTCATCATGTAGTATTTACTATGTATCGTGAAGATGCGTGCATGAATTAAATGTTCTTCCCATTTGTTTGTGTTATTAATTTGGTCTCTGTCACTAAGCACAAAAGTGACAGTACCACCAAGAATTAGATGTGACTATCACAATCAGCAGTTAACTAATTAAGATGGTGACTTTGCTCTGTATGTAAGATACATAGTAGCTTCAGGGACCTTCAGTTGTAATCAGATCTCTAAGGAATTACTGCAGACATTATGCAATGCAGAAGATGGTTTTATTTTCATTTTCGGGATCTTACATTTCTTTTTCTCTCAAAGAATAGGAGAGACAGCTTTCCTTCAACAATAAAATGTCAATTATTTGTGTACCATATCGTATATTTTGTTAATAATTGGAAGAGAACAAGTATCAAGATACACTTCCCTTTCTTAAATTGCATAAGAGAAGATTGGAAACAATAAATTTCCTTTGTCAATCTATTTCCATAAAAAATATGGAGAAAATGTTTACTTTCCTTTTCATCAACGAGCCTTTGTCTTTCATTTTAATTACAATGTAATGGTTAATTTGCAACTGAAGCTCAGAAGCTAGCTGTAGAAGGCAACATGGGTGAGAGAATTGCTGTGCCATAAGGGAAGGAGGGAGGCCCAAAAAATAATAAATTAATAAAACATAAATAAAAAGCCAGTAGAGCTCTTGCCCATAAAAGAAAAAATTCCCAAGTTCAAGTCCTGGTGCAGTGAAGAGTTTTATTCAGTAAGGAAGTTTTGTATCAGTGCACATCCTGCTACAGATTGAAAAATTCAGTTCCCTAGACTGTATCTGAGGGATGTCTCCACAATATCCTTTCTTCCATGAGGGCTAGTCTTACAAGGTACACAGGACAACTTCTGTGAAGTTAAGAAGTTAGGAGATGTACTGATGGAAGTGAAGCCATGAGGATAGGTTGTGAGTCATAGCTGGGTAGCTCAGTCAGAAGACCACCTGTTCACAAAAGGCAAAGGCCCCAAGTTGAAGTCTCAACCCAGCACAGAATTTTAATCTGCCAGGAAGTTTCATATCAGTGCACACTTCACTGCAGAGTGATAATTTTTTTCCTTGAAACAGCTCCCAGGCTGTGGTTAGGCCATATCTTCATGGTATCCTTTCTTGCAGAAGTGTTAGTCTTACAAGTTTTAAAGGAGATGGTACTGATGGAAGTGAAGCTGTAAGGACAGGTTGTGAGGCATGCTTGGTTAGCTCAGTCATCGGAGCACTAGCCTGTGAAGGGTAAAAGTCGCAAGTTTGAGTCTCAATCTGGCAAGACAGATTGTCAGTACTGCCAGTGTTGTAACTGCCATCTGCTTCACATCTCCTGTGCAGCAAGCTATGTAAATTTAAGTATTAACTGTGTTTTTCTTACTTGACACTTCTTTTTCCATGTGTTTTTGTTTTTAGGAAGCTTTAATTTTCAAGTACCAGTAATAGTGTTCCATAGATTTTGTGTTTGTTTTGAATGTAGTCCAGAGACAGTTAGTGCTTATTTTGATTGTTTCCAACCAGAAGTGTCTAGTAAACACAGTTTAGTCAGCTATCAGCCGCCTTTAGTGAATTAGCAGTCTAGTTAAAAGTTGATTATTTAACTCTCTACAGTAAATTGTTGATTTCTTAGGATGGAAAGGATGTGTTACTGCTGTGTATGGATGCAGGAGGAGCTGGCCACTGTTCGCAAACAGCTGAACATGCTGATGGCCACAGTCGCCGTCTTCAGGCTGCTGCCTCATAGTGTAGTGGCAGTGGGAAGTCTGGTGCGTCACTTGGTATGCCCCAGGTGTTACATACTTCACCCACAGTCCCTGCTGTCGAGACGTCTTCGCAGGTACTGGGCGTGGTTGGGCCACTCTCTCCCCAAGGGGAGCGGCTGGTTAAATTGCATTCTTGTAGCACAAGGCAAAGGGGCAATGAAGAGGCTGGCCGTGTGGCATTGCCCGCTCTGCCTGTGAGTGGACATGTGACTGCTCCTTCAGCAAGGTCTGAGCAGGCACATGGAGGGAGGGGTTTATTAGTGATTGGGAGCTCCAATGTTACACAGGTGATGGAGCCCCTTAGAGAAATAGTGGAAAGGTCGGGGAAGAAGGCCAGTGTTCACTCTGTCTGCTTGCCGGGGGGTCTCCCGAGATGTGGAGGAGGCCCTGCTGGAGGCGATAGAGAGCACTGGGTGCACCTGAATGCAAATTGTTGCTCATGTTGGCACCAATGACTCCTGCCATCTGGGTTCAGAGGTCATCCTCAGTTCATACAGGAGGTTGGCAGAGTTGGTGAAGGCAGAAAGCCTTGCTCGCAGGGTGGAATCTGAGTTAACGATTTGTAGTGTCGTTCCTAGAACCGATTGCGGTCCTCCGGTTTGGAGCCAAGTGGAAGGCTTAAACCAGAGGCTCAGATGATTCTGCAGAGACCTGGGGTGCATATTTCTTGACCTCCACTAATGGGTGGAGAAATGTAGGGTCCTCCTGAATAGGTCAGGCGTGCACTACACACAGGAAGCGGCTACAAGATTAGTGGAGTATGTGTGGAGTGCACATGGGGGTTTTTTAGGTTAGAGAATTCCCTTCCTAGGCTCAACAAGATGCCTCCTGAGATGCATCACGGTAGTAGTAGGCAAAACACAACAGGAAATGACAATATTAATGTTGTAATAGTAAACTGCAGGAGCGTCTATAGAAAAGTCCCAGAACTGCTCTCCTTAATAAACGCTCACAATGCCCACATAATACTAGAGAGAGAAAGTTCACTGGCACCAGATGTAAACAGTAATGAAATTCTAAACTCAGATTGGAATGTATACTGCAGAGACAGTATGGACAGTGAAGGGGGAGGCGTGTTTATATCTATCAAAAGTGCAATAGTATCAATGGAAATTGATGGAGGTCTCAAATGTGAAATAATTTGGGAAGGTCATGGTTAAAGCAGGCTCAAACATGGTAATTGGGTGTCTCTATAGGTCCCCTGGCTCAGCAGCTGTTGTGGCAGAACATCTGAAGGAAAATTTTGAAAATATTTTGAGTAGATTTCCGATGATGTTATAGTTTTGAGTGGAGATTTTAATTTGCCAAATATAGTCTGGGAGACTCAAATATTTATAACGGGTGGCAGGGACAAAGAATCCAGTGAAATTTTTTTAAGTGCATTATCTGAAAACTACCTTGAGCAGTTAAACAGAGAACCAACTCATGGCAATAACATATTAGACCTTCTGGTGACAAACAGACCCGAACTATTTGAAACAGTTAATGCAGAACAGGGAATCAGTGATCATAAAGCGGTTACAGCATAGGTGATTTTAGCAATGGACAGAAATATTAAAAAAGGTAGGAAGATTTTTCTGCTTAGCAAAAGTGACAAACAGCAAATTTCAGAGTACTTGATGGCTCAACACAAAAGTTTTATCTCAAGTATAGATAGTGTTGAGGATCAGTGGAAAAAGTTCAAAACCATCACACAATATGCATTAAATGAGTATGTGCCAAGCAAGATCGTAAGACATGGAAAGGAGCCACCATGGTACATCAACCGAGTTAGAAAACTGCTACGGAAGCAAAGGGAACTTCACAGCAAACATAAACATAGCCAAAGCCTTGCAGACAAACAAAAATTACACAAAGCGAAATGTAGTGTGAGGAGGGCTATGTGAGAGGCGTTCAATGAATTCAAAAGTAAAGTTGTATGTACTGACTTGGCAGAAAATCCTAAGAAATTTTGGTCTTACGTCAAAGTGGTAGGTGGATCAAAACAAAATGTTTACACTCTGTGACCAAAATGGTACAGAAACAGAGGATAAGAGACTAAAGGCCAAAATACTAAATGTCTTTTTCCAAAGCTGTTTCACAGAGGAAGACTGCACTGTAGTTCCTTTTCTAGATTGTTGCACAGATGACAAAATGGTAGATATTGAAATAGAAGACAGAGGGATAGAAAAACAATTAAAATCGATCAAAAGAGGAAAGGCTGCTGAACCTGATGGGATACCAGTTCGATTTTACACAGAGTATGCGAAGGAACTTGCCCCCCTTCTTGCAGCGGTGTACTGTGGGTCTCTGGAAGAGCGTATTGTTCCAAAAGATTGGAAAAGGGCACAGGTCATCCCCGTTTTCATGAAGGGACGTCGAACAGATTTGCAGAATGATAGACCTATATCTCTAACGTCAATCAGTTGTAGAATTTGGAACATGTATTATGTTTGAGTATAATGACTTTTCTGGAGACTAGAAATCTACTCTGTAGGAATCAGCATGGGTTTCAAAAAAGACGATCATGTGAAACCCAGCTCGCGCTATTCGTCCATGAGACTGAGTGGGCCATAGACACAGGTTCCAAGATAGATGCTGTGTTTCTTGACTTCCGCAAGGCATTTAATACAGTTCCCCACAGTCGTTTAATGGACAAAGTAAGAGCATACAGACTATCAGACCAATTGTGTGATTGGATTGAAGAGTTCCTAGATAACAGAAAGCAGCATGCCATTCTCAATGAAGAGCAGTCTTCCGAAGTAAGAGTGATTTCAGGTGTGCCGCAGGGGAGTGATGTAGGACCATTGCTATTCACAATATATATAAATGACCTTGTGGATAACATCGGAAGTTCACTGAGGCTTTTTGTGGATGATGCTGTAGTATATTGAGAGGTTGTAACAATGGAAAATTGTACTGAAATGCAGTAGGATCTGCAACGAATTGACGCATGGTGCAGGGAATGACAATTGAATCTCAATGTAGACAAGTTTAATGTGCTGCAAATACACAGAAAGAAAGGTCCCTTATCATTTAGCTACAATATAGCAGGTCAGCAACTCGAAGCAGTTAATTCCATAAATTATCTGGGATTAGGCATTAGGAGTGATTTAAAATGGAACGACCAAATAAAATTAATAATCAGTAAAGCAGATGCCAGACTGATATTCATTGGAAGAATCCTAAGGAAATGCAGTCCTAAAACAAAGGAAGTAGGTTACAGTACACTTGTTTGCCCACTGCTTGAATACTGCTCACAGGTGTGGGATCCGTACCAGATAGGGTTGATAGAAGAGGTAGAGAAGATCCAGTGGAGAGCAGTGTGTATCATTACAGGATCATTTAGCAATCGTGAAGGTGTTACGGAGATGATAGATAAACTCCAGTGGAAGATTCTGCAAGAGAGATGCCCAATAGCTTGGTACGGGCTTTTGTTGAAGTTTCGAGAACATACCTTCACCGAGGAGTCAAGCAGTATATCCCCATATGTCTCACGAAAAGACCATGAGGATAAAATCAGAGAGCTTACAGCCCACACATAGGCATACTGACAATCTTACTTTCCACAAACAATACGAGACTGGTATAGAAGGGAGAACCGACAGAGGTACTCAAGGTACTCTCCGCCACACACCGTCAGGTGGCTTGTGGAGAATGAATGTAGATGTATATGTAGAGAGTATTAATCTGCTAGGAAGTTTCATATTAGTGTACGAGTCTTGTTCAAAATATTCCGGGATATTCATACTTTTGCACCAATGGTGTGTTGGAACGAAATGCAGTTGGCATCCCTGCACATGCTTGTGTTTAATGTGTAATTGCCAGAAGTTTCATTTTTGTAGTCTGTTAGTTATTGTTCAGTGCTGTAATGAGTAGAACATTTTGTCACACAGTTTGCAAATTTGAAGATGGCAGAGTAAGAGGAGCAATGCATCTCCATCAAATTTAGTGTGAAACTCAAGAAAACCTTTACAGAGATGCACCAAACGGTGCAGGGAGTCTGCAGTGATGAGTGCTTAAGCCATACTCATTGTTATGAATGATCCACAAGGTTTAAAAATGGTCAGGTGGGAGGTGAAGATGACTCTGATTCAGGATGCCCTTCGATGTCTACCAAAGATGCTCATGTCAGGAATGTCAATAGAATTGTGTATGCAAATCAAAGACTGACAGTCAGAAAGATAGCAGAAGAATGTAATATTTCATTTGGTTCATCTCATGAAATCCTGACACAGCATCTTGGAATGCATAGTGTTGCCACCAAGTCCGTCCCATGGCTCAAGAGTCAAGACCAGAAAGACCTTTGACTCACAATCAGTGAAGAATTTTCAGATCGTGCAAAATAGAATGAGATGTTCCTTAAGAGAACCATAATTGGTAATGAGATGTGTATGTATGGTTATAATGTTCAAACCAAGGTTCAGTCTTCACAATGGGTCAGGAAAGATTCTCCAAAACCAAAAAAAGCTTGTCCAGTCAGGTCAAACGTCAAAGCTGTGCTGATAGTTTTCTTTGTATTTTAAGGATTAGTTCATCATGAATTTGTGCTAAAGCGACAACCTGTTGGACAATGTTGTGATGCCTGTGAGAAAATGTGAGATGGAAATGGCCTGAACAATGGTGAGACCATTCATGGCTCTTGCATCACAATAATGCACATGCACATTCATCCTTTTTGATGCATAACTATTGCCAAAAAAATGAAATCACTGTGCTGCCTCATCCTCTGTACTTTCCAGACTTTCCCCTATGAAATTTTTTTATTTCCAAAGTTGAAAATCCCATTGAAAGGTGAAGATTTGCAACTATAGATGAGGTAATAAAAAATTTTCTGACAGCTGTTTACACAATCCAGCAAGAGGCACATCAAGACTGCTTCTGGAAGTGGAAACTGTAATGGATGTAGTGTATCAATTGTGAAGTAGAATATTTTCAAGGAGACCATGCTCAATAAGTAAAAGGTAAACAGAGAAAAAATTGTGGACAAAGTTCTGGAATTTTTTGACAGACCTCATACACTGTGCTGCAGAGTGAAAATTTCATCCCGGAAACATGTCCCAGCCTGTGGCTAAGCCATGTCTGCACAATATCCTTTTTTCCAGGAGGGATAGTCTTTCAAGGGTCACTGGAGAACTTCTGTGATGTTAGGAAGGTGGGTGATGAGATACTGGTAGAAGTGAGGCTGTAAGGATGGGCCGTGAGTCATGGCTGGATAGCTCAGTGCCAGCCGGTGTGGCCGAGCGGTTTTAGGCGCTTCAGTCTGGAACTGCGCGACCGCTACGGTTGCAGGTTCGAATCCTGCTTCGGGCATGGTTGTGTGTGATGTCCTTAGGTTAGTTAGGTTTAAGTCGTTCTAAGTTCTAGGGGACTGATGACCTCAGATGTTGAGTCCCATAGTGCTCAGAGCCATTTGAACCATTTGATAGCTCAGTCAGAAGAGCACCTGCCCACAAACTCTGACATCAATTTGGTCTGGCACACAGTTTTAATCTGCTTGGAAGATTCCAAAGTTGAAAATCCCATTGAAAGATGAAGATTTGGAAACATAGATATATTTTCACAAAGGTCATCATGTTATTTAGATGTCAAGAGACTCATGTCCAAGTCATTGATTCCTTGGCACATCAAAGATTTACCATCTGATATTCTTTTTTCCAAGTGTTGTATGTGATAAATTCCTTTCAAATTTTTCCATAAAACCATAGGAACAATTTTTGTACCTTGACAAAAAATCTTAAGTATGTATGGTTTTCAACATTGTTGCTATCTATTGACTCCAGCATTTCACAATGACTCTCCAAGTTTAAATAAAAGAATGCCCTTCAATTGTCGTCCTGGAGTTCCTAAATTCCAGCTGTTGGTGCATCTGCTAATTTGATCTAGATAAGATTTGATGTTCGAACACCATGAAAATAAACTTTTAACTTACCTTTGAGAAAGCAGATTGTTCCCCTTCCTGTGTCTCCTCCAAATTTGCAGCTTCCTGGATAGGTGCCATGCCTGGTTCTTCATCCTAATAATGGAAAGTTAATTCCTCCAGTTCTTAAATTTATAAATCAAATTAAAAATGTGTATACTCGCCCTAACTATAAAATTAAAGTAATCTATACATGATGCAAAATGAATTGTACCACAATGAGCTAATAAGAAACATTTAACATATTTACTAACTGTTATGGTCCCTTAACCATTACTTCTTATTAGAATCAAACAGTAATGTACTCAAATTGCATTTTAAGAATCTGCACTTTGTGTCTTGTGTGCACCTACTTACACTGGCAGTCATGATCTTCACTCTATGCTGAGTATTTCACCTCCAGTAGATGAAAGACCAGCTTTACTTCAAAACAAATTTCCTAACAGCACACTGCTAACACCAGCATTGTATGACATCTTGATTTGGATCTTCATTACATTTACTGCTAGTTTCCAATGAAGATAAAAAGTTCCTAGATGATTATTACTGCAGTGAAATATATGTTTTGAAAGGACTTGCAAATAAGGTTCCAGTGTCAATGCTTACAACATTTATTTATTATTACGACAGCTGTTTCAGAAGATTTCCATTTTAAGTACATCTGTGTTGTCAAGACTTAAACAGCTGGTATGATTATATCTGTTGTCTGTTCTCATTATATTTCATATGAAATTGTAAAATACTGATTCCATATCAATTTTATGCTTTCTTATACTCTGTGGCATAATATTTTGATATATTTCCAGTAATTTTTTGACAGTTCATACAATACATGTTTCATATTTACACAGTTCATTGTAATTATAAAACATCCATGGTGTAAACTGCCAAAAATTACATAGTACTGTGTAAAAATGAAACATCTATGGTGTGAACTGTCAGAAAATTACAGGAAATGTTACATCAAAATTTTATACCACACTATATAAAACAGTGCAAGGTCTATGTGAAATCAATATTTTAGAATTTCACATAAGATATAATAAGAACAGTCACCAGATATACTCACACCAGATGCTGCATATATGTCTGAACAATCTAGACCTAATGTGAATCTTCAGGTTTTGGTGGTGCAAAAACTGTTCCGTTAAGTTTCGGATGTGAAGCCGCAAGAATTCTCCTTTTTCTTCTTCTAATATCTCGGCCGTATAACATTCAGCTATCTTCAGGGTGAGTCGCAAGACTGCCACTCCAGTGCTTGCTTTGTCCCTTTATACTCGTGTACCGCCCAACTGCACATGCGGCCGCAGATGGAAGTGCACCAGAGATGTTGGTCAGCAGCAGAGACGTGCACAATACTCGAGTTACATCTATGACTCTGCAGTCGATCCGAGTTGGCATATTCATATATCACTGTGAGCTGCACTGTGAATCTCTATTAATTAAATTCGACGTCAAGCAAATTTAAATTGCCTGCTTGACTATTGAGTCTCAAAAAGATGATGTAGTTGCCAAAATTTTGACATTGTCATACAACATACTGTGACCAGTGTCAATACAGTGCTCTGCCATGGCCAACTGTGTACCTCCGGTGTTCTGCACATCTTTCTTGGACAGTATGAGTTGTTTGTCCAAGGTAAGAAAGGCCACATTCACATGGAATTTTGTAAACTCCAGATTCATCTTTGACGGAGCCCATGAGTGCAGCTGTCTTGGGTGGAGGATGAAAAATCACTTTTACTTTGTGTCTGCTGAGAATCCATCATATTTTTGATGAGAGGCTACCCCCATATGGCAGAAAGCCCATCCATTTAAAGGTTTCTTCATCTTCATCCGCTTTCTTTGTGGTCTCTTCCGGTTTCATTTTCAGTGCCTTCTGTATTTGCTGTGGGGAGTACCCATTGTCTTAAAACGCTCTCTGTACATGGGAAAGTTCATCTTACAGTCTGCTTTTGTCAGAGATAATATGCAGTCTGTCGGTCAAAGTTCAGAGAACACTCATCGTCTGGGCAGGATGGTGGCAACTATTTGCAAGTAAATACAAATCCGTGTGCACCGGCTTCCAATACACATCATGTCCCAAAGTGCCATCCTCTCTGCGTCAAACCAGAACATCCAAGAATGGAAGGGATCTCTCCTTTTAAGATTCCATTGTGAACTTTATTTGATCATGGAGGGAGTTCAGATGTCTAAAGAAGTCTTGCAAGTTATCTTCACCATAGGGCCAAACTACCACGGCATCATCAACATAACTCCAGAGTACCGAGGGTTTCAAGTCAGTGGATTCAAGCGCCTTCTTCTCAAAGTCTTCCATAAAGCTGGTTCTGCCATTGTTAAGGAAAGGATCCACTTTACTCACTGAAAATTAGACCTGGCTTTTGAAGAACTTTATCGCCTGCACCTGAAGATGTCTGTGGTGATACCCTATGATTCTTGGAATTGGATTGATGGTACAACTTGGGCCAAATCAGACTGGATTTGTGAGGTGGCCACATCCAGACAGACTGCAAAATATAGTCGACTGAAGATGACATCACATTGAGAAACTGTTATTCGACGCCCTGTCATTAACATTAGAAGGCAGATTTCAGACTACCTAACAGATCAAAACGAAAATTTCTGTTCCGACACTGACAATGTTGAGTGTTTATAGAAAAAGTTCAAGGCAATCGTAAAACGCGTTTTAGACAGCTACGTGCCGAGTAAAACTGTGAGGGACGGGAAAAACCCACTGTGGTTCAACAACAAAGTTAGAAAACTACTGCGAAAGCAAAGAGAGCTTCACTGCAAGTTTAAACGCAGCCAAAACCTCTCAGACAAACAGAAGCTAAATGATGTCAAAGTTAGCGTAAGGAGGGCTATGCGTGAAGCATTCAGTGAATTCGAAAGTAAAATTCTATGTACCGACTTGACAGAAAATCCTAGGAAGTTCTGGTCTTACGTTAAATCGGTAAGTGGATTGAAACAGCATATCCAGACACTCTGGGATGATGATGGCATTGAAACAGAGGATGACACATGTAAAGCTGAAATAATAAACACCAAAGCTGTTTCACAGAGGAAGACTGCACTGCAGTTCCTTCTCTAAATCCTTGCACAAATGAAAAAAAGGCTGACATCGAAATAAGTGTCCAAGGAATAGAAAAACAACTGGAATCACTCAACAGAGGAAAGTCCACTGGACCTGATGGGATACCAATTCGATTCTACACAGAGTACGCGAAAGAACTTGCCCCCCTTCTAACAGCCGTGTACCGCAAGTCTCTTGAGGAGTGGAATGTTCCAAATGATTGGAAAAGAGCACAGGTAGTCCCAGTCTTCAAGAAGGGACGTCGAGCAGATGCGCAAAACTATAGACCTATATCTCTGACATCAATCTGTTGTAGAATTTTAGAACATGTTTTTTGCTCGAGTATCATGTCGTTTTTGGAAACCCAGAATCTACTCTATCAACATGGATTCTGGAAACAGCGATCATGTGAGACCCAACTCGTTTTATTTGTTCATGAGACCCAGAAAATATTAGATACAGGCTCCCATGTAGATGCTATTTTCCTTGACTTCTGGAAGGCGTTCGATACAGTTCCGCACTGTTGCCTGATAAACAAAGTAAGAGCCTCCGGAATATCAGACCAGCTGTGTGGCTGGATTGAAGAATTTTTAGCAAACAGAACACAGCATGTTGTTATCAATGGAGAGACTTCTACAGACATTAAAGTAACCTCTGGCGTGCCACAGGGGAGTGTTATGGGACCATTACTTTTCAAAATATATATAAATGACCTAGTAGATAGTGTCGGAAGTTCCACGCGGCTTTTTGCAGATAATGCTGTGGTATACAGCGAAGTTGCAGCATTAGAAAATTGTAGCGAAATGCAGGAAGATCTGCAGTGGATAGGCACTTGGTGCAGGGAGTGGCAACTGACCCTTAACATAGACAAATGTAATGTATTGTATGATTACATGATAGCGGAACAAACACTGCTAGCAGTTACTTCTGTAAAATATCTGGGAGTATGCATGCGGAACGATTAGAAGTGGAATGATCATATAAAATTAATTGTTGGTAAGGTGGGTACCAGGTTGAGATTCATTGGGAGAGTCCTTAGAAAATGTAGTCCATCAACATAGGAGGTGACTTACAAAACACTCGTTCAACCTGTACTTGAGTATTGCTCATCAGTGTGGGATCCATACCAGACCGGGATGACAGAAGAGATAGAGAAGATCCAAAGAAGAGTGGTGCATTTCGTCACAGGGTTATTTGGTAACCGTGATAGCGTTACAGAGATGTTTAGCAAACTCAAGTGGCAGACTCTGCAAGAGAGGCACTCTGCATCGCGGTGTAGCTTGCTCGCCAGGTTTCGAGAGGGTGCGTTTCAGGATGAGGTATCAAATACATTGCTTCCCCCTACTCATACCTCCCGAGGAGATCACGAATGTAAAATTAGAGAGATTCGAGTGCGCACGGAGGCTTTCAGACAGTCGTTCTTCCCGTGAACCATACGCGACTGGAACAGAAAAGGGAGGTAATGACAGTGGCACATAAAGTGACCTCCGCCACACACCGCTGGGTGGCTTGCGGAATATAAATGTAGATGTAGATGTAGAATATGAGAAGTAGAGATCTGGATGATGCTATGATGATGGTTTTGAGTAAGGGACTGAATTTTGCACCCATGCCACAGGTTCTGCCATTACCTTCATTTATTAGTGCCACTGAAGAAGCGGTTTGACCGCTTCCCTCAGATTCAGCAGAGGAAATAAGACATGAAACATGTCGTGCAATTATGAAGGCTTGCCCACAAAGGAGCAATTTATCTGTGACAGAGAGGGCTGCACTACATAAGCTTCGCCAGGATACTCAGACGGTGGTACTCCCAGTGGATAAAGGTAATGCTACTGTTTTATTGTCTTGGGACAAATACCATGATAAAATGAACTATTTATTGAGTAACAGCATGTACTGGAAGGTCAGCAGGGATCCCACTAATCGAGTGGCGAAGAAAACTGCTTTGCTTCTGAATGATACTCCCTTCCCACCAGAAGTTTTCCAGAGATTGAAACCAAGAGGTGCGGCACCTCCTAGATTTTATGGACTAACAAAGGTCCACAAGAAAGACGTTCCTCTACACCCCATAGTAAGTAACATAGGCTCTCCAACTTATGACGCTGCTAAACACTTGGCATCATTGTTGAGGCCACTTCTGGGAAAATGTGTTCACCACATAAGAAACTCTGCTGATTTTATTAGTAAACTGAAATCATGGAAAATGAACCCTTCTGATATATTAGTTAGTTTTGATGTGGTGTCTTTATTCACAAGGGTTCCCCTTTCAGAATCTCTACAACTTATTGAAAGAAGTTTTGATAAAAAGATTTCAGCTTCATTCAAAGATGTTCTGACCTCTATGTATTTCTTATTGAACAATGAATTTTTTGAACAGATGGATGGAGTTGCCATGGGTAGTTCCTTATCCCCTCTGGTGGCCAATTTATTTATGGAAGACTCTGAGGAGAAGGCGCTTGAATCTGCTGACTTGAAACCCTTGATATTCTGGAGGCATGTTGATGATACCTTCGTAGTTTGGCCCTATGGTGAAGGATAACTTGCAAGACTTCTTTAGACATCTGAACTCCCTCCATGATCAAATAAAGTTCACAATGGAAATTGAAAAGGAGTGATCCCTTCCATTCTTAGATGTTCTGGTTCGGTGCAGAGAGGATGGCACTTTGGGACATGAAGTGTATCGGAAGCCGACGCACACAGATTTGTTCTCCGAAATTTGACCCACAGAGCACATATTATCTCTGACAAAAGCAGACTGTAAGATGAACTTTCCCACATACAGAGAGTGTTTGAAGACAATGGGTACTCCCTACAGCAAATACAGAAGGCACTGAAAATGAAACCGAAAGAGGCCACGAAGAAAGCAGAAGAAGATGAAGAAACCTCTACATCAATGGCCTTCCTCCCATATGTGGGTGACCTCTCATCAAAAATACAATGGATTCTCAGCAGACACAAAGTAAAAGTGATTTTTCGTCCTCCACCCAAGACAGCTGCACTCGTGGGCTCTGTCAAAGATGATTTGCTGCTCCAAAAATCTGGAGTTTACAAAATTCCATGTGAATGTGGCCTTTCTTACATTGGACAAACTACTTATACCATCCAAGAAAGATGTGTAGGACACCAGAGGTAGACA
Organism: Schistocerca serialis cubense; assembly: GCF_023864345.2. Lineage (NCBI taxonomy): Eukaryota > Metazoa > Arthropoda > Insecta > Orthoptera > Acrididae > Schistocerca > Schistocerca serialis. Next base: position 515,125,513 of record NC_064640.1, read on the forward strand.
CGACTTTTACAACCTAACAAGTTGACAGCAGTAGAGGACTGCATTGACACTGTCACAGTATGTTCTATGACAACGTCGAAATTTTGGCAACTACATAATCTTTTTGGGACTCATTAGTCAAGCAGGCAATTTAAATTTGCTTGATGTCGAATTTAATTAATAGAGATAGTGGTTTCAACCTTCATAAATCATGGAATCTGGCACTTGCTGTAATAAACTCAAAAAGACGCTGTCACTGTGCAGCTCACAGTGATATATCAACATGCCAACACAGATCGACTGCAGAGTCATAGATGTAACTCGAGCATTCTGCATGTCTCTGCCGCTGACCAACATCTCTGGTGCACTTGCATCTGTGGGGGCATGTGCAGTTGCATGGTACGTGAGTATAAAGGGACAAAGCGAGCACTGGAGTGGCAGTCTTGCCGCTCACTCTGAATATGACTGAACTTTATACAGCCAAAATATTAGAAGAAGAAGGAGAATTCTTGTGGCTGCACACCCAAAACATAATGGAACAATGTAGACCTACTTCAAAATGGAAATCTTCTGATACAGCTGTGATAATAATCAATAAATGTTTTAATCAGTGATACTGGAACCTTATTTACAAAAATAAAAGTCTCACAAACAGCCAGTGCTACTGAACTCCAGAGAAGGGATTCCTTTTGGGAATGATTCAATTTTGTCAACAATGAGTTCAAGCACATCATATGGGACCTGATCAATCTGGTGAGCTACAATAATATCCCCTGACAATATAGTATGTTCATGCACAATTTATTCACTTTTTACTTTTTACTTTATTTAGTTATTACTGGAATTTGCTGTTGAAGAAATCATAAAGACAAAAAGTTGACCAAAGTGAGAACTGTTTAGATGTTGACTTGTGCAAAATGATAGTTTTTGCGCAGTTATTGAGCTGTAACTTGTAATACAGTTTACCAAAAGGATTTTCTGTTCCAAGGCAAAGTTTATTAAATATGTAAGACTTTTTCTTATTTTATCTGTAAGAAAGAAGGTAAAGATCTTCTACACACAGGCTGATTTGAGGACTACAGTGTATAGTCCTATTAGATATGGTATTCCTTACACTTCCTCTAAGTTCAGAACTGATTGTCAGTCTCATTTGAGTAGGATTTGTAGTCAAATGAGGTTGCGAATTGTGATGTAACTTGGAATTCTTCACTTATTTAAATCATTGCCAGAGGTGAAAAAGCCAACAGTGACAGAAAAAAAAAATATAGAACTGACAGCGCTGGACTTTCAGACTTGTGGTTTGACATTAAGCCAGAAAACGTTTGAAGGAACAAAGGCAAAAAAATTTCCATCAAATGCCTTGAAGAGCAAAAGGATACCATTATATCTGTAGCATGGAGAACAGTGATACAACAGATCTGTTACCTACAGATAAAATAGTAGTGCAATGGAAAACAAAATCAAGCAGAAAAATGTGCTGGATTTATGTACATCAAATTCTGAATATTTAAACACAATGACCTCTTTCAGATACATTTGCTGGTATATGAACTAGAACTAACTTGCATCCTTCACTACAAAATCTATCCATCAAGATGATTACAGTTGTTCACAAGAGGCATATACAAGTGCATGGATTTAAATTCTACGAGATAACCTGCACTTCAATAAATTTTTGTTCCTATTTATCAATGAAGAGATTCCACATAAATGAAAGCAATTCAATTTTATAACTACCTGGCTATTTTCTACAAATATTATTACTGACCAAAATCACTTGACTGCAGTGTCAGGGTTTTCAGTGTCCATCTTATCTAATGACTGAAGTTAAAAGTATTCCATTGAGACATAGGAAACAGTTGCTTAAAATATGCAGTACACACACACACACACACACACACACACACACACACACACACAACATACACATGGGAGAGAGAGAGAGGGGGGGGGGGAGTGAAGGAGGGAAGAGGGATGGGGGGAGTGATATACACAATAAACTGAGGTTCATAAAGAGATAAACATCAAAACTTCTATTATAGCTAGATCTGGCTCAGAGATCACTAGACTAAATTCTTATGACACAGATACTCACAAATGCAATGCTGAAACTTAAACAAGATTTTTGTTGTAAAATAACCAAACTAAACTGCCAATTTTATTATTATTCTGAAAGTAGTTTCAACCAAATGTGCACCATCTGACAGAACTTCCCAAATTACTCATTCTGATACAAAGTAACCAACATTATTTATCACTGCACAAACTGTGTGGCCCTGTACATTGCTCATTATCATCAGACTTAGTACTTGATGATGTCAAACCATATGCAAGCGTCACATATTTGTATAGTAATAAGCAATTATAAACTGCTTTTCAAAGTTATAAACATAAGGCATCCACCTGAAGAATTTTAAGAGCTCTGCCAGATGATGCCAACTATATCAAAATTAGTGGCAGAATAATAAAAAAAAATTTCAGGAGCTTGCTTTCATAATTTTAGAACGAAATGATATTTACATAAGCTGTGCTGCATAATTTTAAGAAGATTTTATGGACTTAGAGATGAGTTCTAATACGTGGCAGATTATCAATATGTGTACTATGTCTCTGTATTACCTAAAACACTCAACATATCTCCACATAACATCACAGCTGCATTCTTTTCAGCAAATAAAGTTCACTGCACTTTATTGAAACTTGGCGTACTGCAATATTTGTGCCAAAAGCACTGATGAGTACTTTCAGCAGAAAGTAAAGCCATGTATTACTGTACACCAAGTACTTAAAAAACCACAGTCTACTAAATACTAATCAACATGGTTTTTAAACAGGAACACGAACACAAACAGCAATAATAGATTATGCAGATGAAATAGTTGAAAACTTGGATAACAACAATAGTGGTGTAGGAGTTAATTTAGACATTTCTAAAGCTCTTAATACTGTTAGTCATGAAATTCTTTGAGATAAGATGGAAGTAATGGGGATAAAAGGGGCTGAAGACAAGTTGTTTAATTACATTTGCACAACAGATCACAGGTTGTGGAACTCACATCAGCTTCCTGTAATTATAAAATCAGTAAAATCAGATTAGCATCTTATGTAAGGAATGTTAAAACAGAAATGTTGTGGAACTCATATCAGCTTGTAATTACAGAATCAGATTAGCATCTAATGTAATAAAAGTTGGAACAGGAGTACAGCAGGGGCCCTTCTGTTCCTTATTTATGTAGTTGGCATACACAACTCAGAAACTGCAGCTAAGATCATGGTGTTTGCAGATTACACTAGTATGTAAAGGAATATTTGTCCACAACAACTGATCATATCCTCAAGTCCTTGCATTCATGGTTCAATGCCAACAGATTGAATCTTAATGCTAAGACGATAAGTTGTATTCAATTTGCAAATATTAATCAAATCCAAAATCACCAACTGGTACTGGGCACAAGTGAGTTAGTAAGGAGATAATGCACAAAAGTTTTGGGAATATATGTTTGATTATGATTTAAACTGGAAAGACTATATAACTAAACTCTGCTAGAGACTCAGTTCTCCATGTTTTGTTCTGAGAATTATTTCTAAGGTTTGCTCCTCATATGGTGCTAGAATGTCTTATTTTGATTACTTCCAGTCCCTTGTAGATTATGTGATGATTTTTGGGATAAAATAAATAGTCAATTAATGAAAATTTTACATTGCAGAAAGGGCTGTTCATATCATGTCACATAGCTCTCATAGGGTTCACTACAATTCCCTGTTTAAAAACTTTGTTTGCTTGCTGTAATCTCCCACTATGGACACAAAAGTATTTTGATGACAAGGGATAGACTTTGTGAGGTGTGAAACAACCATTATTACCACAGTTATACTACTCACAGCTGTGATCAAGTAAGAACAAATCATACTCAAAGACAGGTGAGACATTTTGGTGTCATTCTGTACAATGCACTGCTGACTTAAATAAAAACTTCAGAAAGGAAATTGCTTTTAGAGCAGAACTAAAAATCATTTCCTGTTGAAAAATGTTTCTAATATGAAAGTGAAAACAGCAGTTTACAATAATACTAGACCCTCATTTTTGGTTGAATTCTTTTGATTCAGTTAACTAATGTACCATCTACGCTGCAATACAATATTTCTGCTGTTAGTTTTCTGTTGTATTTGTTTCAGATGCAGTGCCATATGCCTTCTCAGACAGGTTATCTGACACCATGTTAGTTATGATACACACAGTAGTGACAGGTTTTTCATTTGTCAAACTTTTCAGCATTGTTATATTATGTGCTTTTATTTTTCCTGAAGTGTTTCATATCAAAGATCCATATCCTAGTCACAGCACTGATTTACTTCTTGTGTAAATTGTTATGTAATATGTATATGTCTTTTCATTTTTTCAAATAGTTTTATATCAAAATTTCATGTTCTAGCCTCCATAAAATCTTTAGAATGTCCTTATTTGAGCTACCAAATTTTAAGTGCCCTAAAAATTCTTATTTTTATGTGTGTAATAAGAATAACAGTTGTCTGACAGATTATTTCATGGTGTGATTTCTGTATCTTAATTTTACTTTATTACTTCTGAAAAGGACAGTTTGACATGGCAAGTTTACATATTACATGGGCGGCACAACATAGTTTTAAGCTACCATAGGAAAATCTATATGCACTACATGATGTCACTCAAAAAGTCACTGGTCTTGTTAAGAAATTTTGAATTACAGATGTCCATCAGTTTGTACAATGACTTCTATGTAAATGCAACTTATCTATGCTTTTATGGGTTAGGATTGTGCCACATGCAATTAATTTTGTTTTATTGTTTTGTTCATTGTGCCGGATGCTCGGTGTGTTTTTAATATATTATGGAGTACAAAAGAAGAGTAGGGAATATGGATGAAGCCTCATTCCTGCAAGACAAAAGCAGTGTGTGTTTTCCACAATAAAGAGCTAAATGTTGGAGATGGGTGAAAGTGCACTGAAGGTTCACATGATAGCACTACTTTTAAATATTAGATGCAAAAGTATACTAGCCTGGCCATTTACATTCTCCACCATACATTTTTTCACTAAAGGAAAAAAACACCAGTTAATAAAGAAAAAGAGTGTCCTGATCAACAGAAACTACCACAAATCCTGATAATATGATTTCTCCTTACGTTCCTGAAAACCATACTCTTAAGGCTGAAAGTCTGTGGTCTATGAAGTGCCCAAATTTAAATTATCCCTAAAATACCTGCTCTGTGTTTCATGATAGACAAAATGCATAAAACTTTTCCTGCAGTGATAAAAAGTTTGCATGTGTATGCTGTTTCAGGGTAGCTCTCCATTTTCAGAAGATTTTAGTGTTATGAAGGTAGCTCATATTTGTTTTATTTGATGAGACCCTTTCATTCTTCACCCCAAATTAAGCAAATGGATATTTATTTGTGAGTTTAGCAACCTGAGCTGAACAAACTGTACATCAGGCTTCATGGGACATGCAACTTCAGAGGATATATTTAAAAATTTCAGACATTATACAGAAAATCTCAGAATTTGAAAAATTTTGCAACTATCAGTGGATGGTCCAGTCATAAACTAGAAATTTTACAACCAGTTACAAACTGAAGTGAAAAAGGTTTTTGGAAATTATATCTTAAACGTTGGTACTTGTGATCTTCATGTTATGCACACTGTATTCAGGAAGAGTGGTGGTGGTGGGGGGGAGGGAGGGAAAGGGGGAGAGGAGACAGCTTGAACTTGGAATGTGGACTTCTTTTTAAGTAGTCTCCATAACTCATTCAATGTTTCATCTGCAAGGTGTGAAGATTATGTTTTATCTTCAAACAACAAAAACCTTGGGTTACAATTTTGTGCACACCGATGATTGGGGTATGGTCCAGCAGTATCAAGAGCCACATAAATCTGGGATAACAGGAAAAAGTATATGTCCCCTTTTGAGAAAGAAGAGGTGACTAGGCTATGTTGTAAGTCATGCAGAGTTATACGCAATGCTGTAAAAGATAAACTTATATCTGTTAAGTTACACTTCTTTCTTTGCTTGTTACTGAGCCATTTTCGACTTACTATGAAAATGACAAGCCCTGGTTCCATCTTTTACTGCAGATTTGACAATCTTAATCTGCAGTATACTGTCAACAATCAATGTGGTAAAAGGAGAAAAAATTACAGCAATCAGTTCTCCAGTAAAATCAGCAGAGGTCACATTTGAAAAAGATTCTCATAATGACACATCAAAATTTAGCTTGTCAGGGACTGATTACTGAAGGAACTTCTAAACAGCAACAAAGTCATTGAGGGTGATGAATAGGAAGTAGGACATGAATTTATGAAGTTTGTAGTCGCATTTGTTAAATAGGTTGTAGAAAAATCTCCACTAAACTATTCTCTAATGATCCTTTTTTCTTGTATGTAGCCAAGAAATACTGTGACAAACAAATAGTTCTGTTTCAAGAAAATGAAGATGATTTTAAGCAGCTCGGTGGACAGCAATTAGGTTCGTCCATGTGAATGTGGCAGCTTGCTCCTGCAGTATAGAAATTTTATAGAATCTGCTCCATTACAGCACTCTTTCCAGTTTTGATCCCATATCCCAAAATTCTAGATTGGATAATTTTTCTAAAATCCTTGTATGAGGAAGAATACATCTAAATATGGGTTGTTCATATTAAAACATGGGAAAGCCTCCATAAAAAGAGGGTCCCTAGTAAACAAAAAGTAGGCTGTAGAAAACCTATAGGAGTCTTATTATATCTCTTTGAAAATAATCAAAGATAACATCAGCTTTCATGGTGGTTAGCAAAAAGTAAATGCTTTTGTCCCCAGCAAGTAATGCTACACAGAGATACATGCTATATCTTGACAATAAAACAGCCGAGGAAGATGAGTATGTCTCTATACAAAAGAGAAAACTGAAAGAAGACTTGGAATCATTAAAGAAGAATAGACACTGGAAAGTACCTTTATTAACAGTATGCAATGGGGCACCATATCAAATGCTTTCTGGAAATATAGAATCAGCCTGTTGCCCTTCATCCACAGTTCACATTACATCATGTGCGAAAAGAGTAAGCTGAGTTTTGCACGAGTGATGCTTTCTAAAACAATGCTGATTTGTGGACATAAGCTTCTCAGTCTCAAGAAAGATTATTATATTTGAACTAAGAATTGGTTCAAGGATTCTGCAGAAAACAAAAATTAGGGGTATTGGTCCTCAATTTTGTGGGTCTGTTCTTTTGCCCTTCTTATATACACTAGTCACCTGTGCTTGTTTCCAGTTGCTTATAACTTTGTGCTGGGCAGGAGATTCATGATAAATGCAAGATAGGTAAGTGACCATTGCCATAGAGTACTCTTTGTAAAACTGAACAGTGATTCCATCCAGACCTGGTGATTTATTTGCTTTAAAATCTTTCAGCTGTTTCTCTACCCCAGGGACGCATATTAGTATCTCTTCCATATAGGAGTCTGTCAGATGGTCAAATAACTCTATGTTTGTATGATTCTCCTGTGTGAACAAGTTCTTGAATGCAAAATTTAAAACTTCAGCTTTTGTTTTGTTATCTTCAACTGCTACACCAGACTGGTCAACGAGGGACTGCATGGAAGCCTTATACCTGCTTAGTGATTTTACATATGAGCAGAATTTTCTTGGGTCCTCTACCAGATCTTTTGCTAAGGTATCATAGTAATTGTATGTTTCATGCAAAGCTCTCTTCACAGACATAAAAAGCTGTACTAAGCTGTGCTTGCCATGATTTGTGTTCTCTTTTGAACCATGAGTGCAACAGATTCTGCTTCCTCAGCATCTTATGAATTTCATTATTAAACCATTGTGAGTCTTTTCCATTCCTTATCCACTTACTGGGCTTATATCTCTCCATACCACAATTTACAATCTGCTTGAACTTTGCCCATAACTCTTCTACACCCACCTTACTGGGATTAAGTGATGTCAGTTTCCTGACTAAGTGAGATACTAACAACTGCTTATCTGGTCTGTCTAGCACAAACACTCTAATAGACTTCTTGAATGATTTATTAATTTTCATAACCATAGTTGCTATAATGATGTGATCACTGATCCTCATTTTTATACTGACACTCTCGATAAGGTCCAGATAATTCATAGCTACAATGTCTAAGATATTTCCACTGCAGGTGGGCTGCCTAGCTAGCTGCTCAAGACATTTTCAGAAAGTGTGTTGGAAAGTATTTTCCATGAATGTCTGTCTGTACCCCTCACAATGGATCCATAGGCATTCTGGTCTATAGCTGGCAATCTAAAGTCTCCTCCAACTAGTATTACATGATCTGGGTGTTTACACACTACTGATCATAGACTATCATGACTCTAGAACTGTCACAGCAGAATCAGGTGGCTGATAAGAACATCCAATAATGAACTTGGTTTCACCAACACCTGTTACACATGACCAGATAACTCCACTGTTACACTTAACTTCAACCTCAATAGACAAAATATTTTTGTCAACTGCAATGAACACTCCTCCTGTGTCCTCTAATCTGTCTTTATGATATACATTCCATGACTTGATAAATATCTCAGACCTTTCCCTTTTGTGTTTCAGCCAGCTCTTGGTTCCTAGAATGATTTAAGTGTGAGAACTTTCCTGGAGGACAATAAATTCAGAGACTTTTATGAATACTTTACACTTCACTGATAAAATTGTGACAGTCAAACTGTTTTTACTCTGAATACAGTCTGACTTCCCTTGCTGCATACTGAGTGCTCATTAGAGAACGTCAAACCACCGAGGAAAAAAACCAAATGGCTCTGAGCACTATGGGACTTAACATCTGAGGACATCAGTCGCCTAGACTTAGAAATACTTAAACCTAACTAACCTAAGAACAGCACACACATCCGTGCCCGAGGCAGGACTCGAACCTGTGACCATAGGAGCAGAGCGGTCCCAGACTGACGCGCCTAGAACCGATCGGCCACAACAGCCGGAAAACCACCAAGGAGCATGAGATTTTTGAGCCTGCTAATTGTGATTGGGGTAGGCCTAGAAGGGAGAGGTAAACATCTTGAGGAGACAGTACATCACGCAGATGATGATGACCCTCGAGTCAGGTTAATACAAGTAGCTGCAGCAAGCAATATTCACCACATAGCTATCTAGTGAGTATTAAATGGTAACCTGCTGTATCTATACCACTTACAGTGTGCCCAAGGACCACCAGCAGCCATTTTACCTGCACTGGAATTGTCCTATTCAAGAACATGACCTCCCTTGTTTTAGTGAAACTGTGGTAATTATGGAAGAGATATAATTTGAACAAGATCAAATCATAAATATTTACAATCCGAATATGTGGGTTGATATGACTCTTAATATAGTTGTTGAAACATATTGTCACCAAAGATTTTCAGTCACTATTTCATAGAGCTTTGGTTGTGACAATTTGTTGGAGACTCATGCTCTTACATCCTAACTCAGCAGAAGAATAGCAATGCTTCCTTTGAGAATACCCTAATCTGCTAGAACACACACTTTTCACTACTGATGAAATGTATACAACATGCATGATGGAGCTCATACTAGTTTCAGTGTTATTTCCCATTGGTTCCTAAAAAACTGTTACAACTCCATGAGCTGAGGGTTGTAACATGTCAGAATGACTGAGGGGTGTGGTTTGGGAGAGAAGGGTGACTCATACAGAAGTGTGCAGGGAAACACTCTCTCATTAACTTCATTCCATCGAAGGTACACAGCACGACTTCCACTGATTCTGGTGACAGCACTGCATGGTGTGCATGCATGGGTTAGCACCAATGCTGATGCCAAAACCTGCTGCACTGGTTTGCTGGCCACCAAGCACTGCACACAGTGCTTCTAATCATGCCACAGTTAAGTGGCTGCCACACCTACTGGCTGTGCCAGTCACCTGGGACATGACTGGCTACTCCCTCAAGCACAACTCATGGACCCCAGACACAGCACTGTAGGAAAACAGCTGACAGCCATCATTGTAGTGGGCCTTATCATCTCTGGCCATCTGCCCAGGGCAGCTCTGTCAGTTACTGGAGGCAGCTCTGCACCTGGGAGGTTGTGAGTTCGTGCCCTGGCCCAACCTCTGCGGACGTTAGCTTGCAGTCCGCAGGACGATGTCACCCAAAGAGCGGAGGCTACTAGCCCACTCATTCCTACACTGGTGCAGCTCAAAGGTGTGGCCTGCCGAGCCACAGCTATGGCATGTCCATGCAGCAGGGATTGGTGGTAGTTTCAGTGGGCTGGTTGGCCCCCAATACATATCAGCAGAAGGTTGTCATCGCTGGTCTGCAACTTGAACAATCGTCATTCTCTCCAGTTCTAGATGTGGACAGAATGGCAACACAACTGCCACCATTTGAGCCTCCCAGCTCATTTATTTATAAGTCTTTTCCCTTCACCTCTGATGTAGTTCATGTGGAGGGGGGAGGGGATAATTACCTCATCAGATTTTCTCAGTCCATTTTCAGCCCTATACACAGGTCACTTTGCGCTGCTGGAATTGCAACACATGGGTTTTTCCCAGCATGTCAGTGCCCTGCACTGCCCTGATTCCTCTAAAAGTTGTATACAGCACCCGTCAGGTCATGCCTTCACACCTGGAGTGGTGCTGTAAATCTGCTTTGCTGAATCACTTTCTAAATATCGACAATGCCAAGATCTGCAGACTGACATCTTTCTGAATCTGTTTAGTATATTCATCTCTTGGTCTCCCTCTACAATTTTTACCCTACATGCTTCCCTCCAATACTAAATTGTCTAAACTATTTATCATCCACGTGTCACTTCCATACAAGGCTATACTCCATACAAATACTTTCAGAAACGACTTCCTAGAACTGAAATCTATACTCGATGTTAACAAATTTCTCTTCTTCAGAAATGCTTTCCTTGCCATTGCCAGTCTACATTTTATATCCTCTCTACTTTGACCATCATCAGTTATTTTGCTCCCCAAATAGCACAACTCATTTACTACTTTAAGTGTCTTATTTCCTAATGTAATTCCCTCAGCATCACCCGACTTAATTCGACTACATTCCATTGTCCTCGTTTTGCTTTTGTTGATGTTCATCTTATATCCTCCTTTCAAGACACTGTCCATTCCGTTCAGCTGCTCTTCCAGGTCCTTTGCTGTCTCTGACAGAATTACAATGTCATTGGCGAACCTCAAAGTTTTTATTTCTTCTCAATGGGTTTTAATTCCTACTCCGAATTTTTCTTTTGTTTCCCTCAGTGCTTGCTCAATATACAGATTGAATAACATGGGGAAGAGGCTACAATCCTGTCTCACTCCCTTGCCAACCACTGCTTCCCTTTCATGCCCCTCGACTCTTTATAACTGCCATTTGCTTTCTGTACAAATTGTAAATAGCCTTTCGTTCCCTGTATTTTACCCCTGCAACCTTCGGAATTTGAAAGAGAGTATTCCAGTCAACATTGTCAAATGCTTTCTCTAAGTCTACAAATGCTAGAAACATAAGTTTGCCTTTCCTTAATCTATTTTCTAAGATAAGTTGTAGGGTCAGTATTGCCTCATGTGTTCCAACATTTCTACGGAATCCAAACTGATCTTTCCCGAGGTTGGCTTCTACCAGTTTTTCCATTTGTCTGTAAATAATTCATGTTAGTATTTTGCAGCCATGGCTTATTAAACTGATAGTTTGGTAATTTTCACATCAGTCAACACCTGCTTTCTTCGGGATTGGAATTATTATATTCTTCTTGAAGTCTGAGGGTATTTCGCCTGTCTCATACATCTTGCTCACTAGATGGTAGAGTTTTGTGAGGCCTGGCTCTCCCAGGGCTGTCAGTATTTCTAATGGAATGTTGTCTATTCCTGGGGCCTTGTTTCGACTCAGGTCTTTCAGTGCTCTGTCAAACTCTTCATGCAGTATCATATCTCCCATTTCATCTTCATCTACATTCTCTTCAATTTCTATAATGTTGTCCTCAAGAACATCGCCCTTGTATAGACCCTCTATATACTCCTTCCACCTTTCTGCTGTCCCTCCTTTGCTTAGAACTGGGTTGCTATCTGAGCTCTTGATATTCATGCAAGTGCTTCTCTTTTCTCCTAAGGTCTCTTTAATTTTCCTGTAGGCAGTATCTATCTTACCCCTACTGATATGCGCCGCTACATCCTTACATTTGTCTACTAGCCATCCCTGCTCAGCCATTTTGCACTTCTGTCGATCTCATTTTTGAGATGTTTGTATTCCTTTTTGGCTGCTTCATTTACTGCATTTTTATATTTTCTCCTTTCATCAATTAAATTCAATATCTCTTCTGTTACCCAAGGATTTCTATTAGCCCTCATCTTTTTACCTACCTAATTTACATATTGAGGACAATCTCCTGAATTCATCATATGGACTTCCACTCACACTTTACTACTACCACGTACTCCTATATCATACCCTTATACACTAATTAATACCTTAAAACTAATTGCTTCCCTGACCAATGCCAATCAACCATTCTACTGGTAATTGGTGTTTTGGATGTCCACAGCCTGTGCCCTTTTTCATCTTACCCAGAAATACAGTATGCAAAAGCCTGATAGAAACAAGCTACAACTGGTGGCCAATATGCTCAGCACTAACCCTTTGTGCTCCTGTTCTTCCCAAAAACTCCTCTTGATAAAACAGTGTGAACTATGCAGCTCTTCATTGTTTAAGTGGAGTTCAACCATACAATTATAATGTACCCTCAACAAATAAGTATCTATCTTTCCCACAGCTGCCATTATTTTATTCTGCTGATCAATTTTTACCAGAAATGTACACAGTTTAGTTGGTCTCAATGATTACAATCTATTATCATCAAACCCATGTACCCCATACTGTGGCGGTCCCAGTTTTCTCTTTTCCACAGGGTTTGGACTGATAACAGATTCATTTGCACCTGTATCCACCAAACATCTCTGTTTCATGCTACCCACTAAGCCCACTAAGCTGCATTCTGTCTCAGCACTAACTTTTTGTCATGTTACGGTCTATTGGGACTGCCCTCTGATGGTTGAAGCAATCCAGTTTACATTTAACGGTTGCTTCTGTTGCCAGTGCTTTCCACCCTTTCTACCTCTACACCCAAATGCCCACTATGCCACATGCATAGCGCTCTGGCTGCTTACACTGCTTCCTTCCATGCATCTTCCTGACCATGTCTATAATACTTGGCTTCAGAAGTGAACACATGGTGGTTCGCTTTCTGCTTTGTAGCCATATCCATCTCCTCTATAAGTGTTATGATCCCAAGAGCTGACCCTAAGTGCTCCGGATTCTCCATCCATACCCTCCATGACATTTCAGCAGGTATACCATGCAAAAAAAACATCCACTGCTCTATTTTCTGCATCCTGTAACAGTATCGTATTAGTTTCTACATTCTGGCTCTCCACATACGTCTTTGCATTTAGTCTATAGAGTCTATCTGAGAATGTTTCCACAGGCTCGTTGCACTGCATCAAGAGCATACTTTTTTCTTCTTGAAAAAATCATGCACTGTTCTGCTTTTGTACCACAGGCACAAACCAGCAGCTCACTCTTGGAACACATATGCTTTATTCAGTGTCTTATGGTAGACAACACATCTTTCGGCATCCCCCTCCAAACGAATATTAGTAACATACAGGGTTACTTCATCTGACCACCCATGTGCTTTCGCAGCATCCCTAACATTTTAACAAAAATTGTCAAATCCTCCATTGCCTTGCCCAAGAAGGGATTAATCAGTGTAATAATTTCTGGGCCATACAGAACAGATGACACTCTCAATTCAGACTTATTTTCCCAGGACTCTGATTGTGAATGATCATGACTCTCTTAATGAGCCTCTAACTCATGATTAAGTTCAAAATTTCTCTGTTTTATGGCCTCAAACTGCTCTGTTAATGCTTGTACTTTCTGAGTTGAAGCAGCAACTGCATATGAGGTAGTAGCACATGTATCCACCATTTTGTGTACTCTACTCACACCTTAATCCAACTGACAAAAAACAAATCCAACACCACACAAAAAATTTAATCACAAATTAATTCTTCCAGCAAATCATTGGCCATCTTCAATCAGTACAACTACTAGGCACGTGACCAGTACTCCTACATACAGAACAAACAGCTGCTACAGCTCTGGTACATGGCAAATTGCAAAATGAACACCTCATTTGTACTAAATTTTCATGTCCACCATTACCTCTAAACAAAGATGAGTCCACAGGTTCCTGTGGCTTCACAAAAGTAAATCCAGATATCATGCACCCTAGCTCACACAACTAACTCTGACAATGAGAGCAAACTTCTTTAGAGGAGCTTTCTTGAGATATGAACCATGTAGAGCTGCTCATGATAGGCAGTGCACCACTACTGATGAAGATATTGGGCCCTTCAAATAGCAACTGGGATTTCGAGTCTGCTTCGACCAAGTTAAGCAGAGTCGAGAAATCATACAGCATAGGACATTGCAAAACAACTAAGTTTACATCAAGTAAAAGTATAGATGAGATGCCATTAATTCATAGCTGATATGTACATGAAACTTGCTGTTATCCCAATAACTGCTGTGTTGAACACTGACTAATCATGGTGTATGAAGCAAACCACACTTTATCATTTTGAGGGAAAAAAAATAGAAAAACACTTTCTCTTGTGCAATCGACTGATGCTATAATGAATTCATATACAGCATGACAGTGGTAAGTATGAGTGGATTAGTGTTTTCCCACAACTTTATATCTGTCTTTGGGGACCTCAAGGCTTATTAGGACCAAAAATTTAAAAAAAAGGACTGTTTAGTGGCAAAAATATCGATGATGATGATGAGGTCCCATACTCAGGAGCATAGGGGATGATGTGGGAGACCCGCACCGCCAACTAGGCAAGGTCCTAGCAGAGGTGGTTTGCCATTGCCTTCCTCCGACCATAATGGGGATGAATGATGAAGACGACACAAAAACACCCAGTCATCTCGAGGCAGAGGAAATCCCTAGCCCCTCCGGGAATCGAACCTGGGACCTCGTGCACTGGAAGCAAGAATGCTACCCAAGACCACGAGCTGTGGACAGTCTTATAACTGACATATCAAAATCTTTAAAAATAGGAAAGAGTAACTGACATATCAAAATCTTTAAAAATAGGAAAGAATAATTTTTAACATTTTATTCACAATGGTTTCTAACCAGTTTCAGACATTAATTCATTGCTTTTGCTGGACCCTTGGCCTGAACATAACAATACCTCAAAGAAGTTTTTTTACTGTCAAAAGTATTTTTAAGGAAATTGTAGGACAATATAGTGTCCAGCAGCTCTGTGTCATTTCAGGTTTATCACAAAAGTATTCATAACTTACAGTCATTTTGGCATTATCAGTTTGCATCAGCACCTCTTACTAGTTGCTATAATTATACTCGGTATGCAGCACAATAAGCAGAGCAATGGCCAGGACCATTTCTTACTCCACCTCACTTCTGTCTAAATAAAATAATTAATTACTGTGATGTGTCTAAAAGCATTAAGTTTTCTGTTTCCAGGTGTGCTTGATGCAAGGAAAATGTTCATTTCATCATTCAAATGTCACTTCAGTAAAAAGTTTTTGATGACATAGAGCCACAGTCATGCAATACTTTTTAAATGAGTAAACTGCCATTTGACTGAGTATTATTATGTTTATCTTTTGTACAATCCATATTTCAGCTTTTATGCTACTATCACATACAATGTTAAAAGTTCTTAGACCATTATTAAGTCATATCTTAAGACAGTCCAAAGCAGATGAACAAGGCCTTAAAAAGTATGGCTTAATAATGGTCTAATACCTTTTAGCACCATGCTTGATAATGGCATAAAAGTCAAAATATGGAAGGTACGTAAGGTAAATATACAAATACACAGTCAAATGGTATTTACTTTTTTTAAAAAATGTCACTTCACTTTGTGATTATGCTCTTCACAGGTATGCTGCCGGATATGATTATCTTCATAACACGATATTTCGGCGATCCATCTGGCTGCCATCTTCAGGTGCAATCACTGAGACACAATCACTCCGGAACTGAATGAACATGAGAAATGGCAGCTCACTTATACCCTGGGTCCAGGCCAATGTGCTTGCATAAAAAGAGGAAGAGCTTCCCCCTGCAAACAAAGAATTGCAGCGCCGCCGGCAGTAGATACTGGTGAAAGTGATAAATCGCTAATTAAAATGTAGCGGGTCGAAAACCGGACTGTTGTTGTTTTATATCAGATAAAATAGGGTTCCGTATCTTGCTTAAAGGAAAACCTCTGTCTCTATTAATAGTGTCATCGGATAATCTTATTTCAATGAATTCCTTGAGTAGTCAATCCCAGTAACGAAAAGCCGGAGCAACAATTTGCATCTCTTTAAACGACCTGTTATGCCCTTCATTGAGACAATGTTCAGTGATGGCAGATTTTTCAGGCTGGAGCAAATGTATGTGAGGCTGATGTTCTGCACATTGGTTACAAACAGTGCAAATAGCCTGTCCAATATAGGCCTTTCCACAATGATGTTGAACTTTATAAACTCCAGGTTTTCTCAATCCCCATCTTTAACAGAGCCAAACAGGGCTCTAGTCTTGGCCAAAGGCAAAAAAAAAAGTTTTAATATCATTTTTCCTGAGAATTCTAGAAATTTTTGAAGAAATACTTCCAGCAAAGTGTACAAAAGCAACTGATTTACTAGTATCCAGTGCTGGTTCACGTAATGATCCAAACTGGCAAGTACAATTAATTTGTTGATCGGTATATCCATGGAGCTTGAAGACAGTCTTAAGATGATCCAGTTCCTGTGTCAAACTTTCTGAATCAGAAATGGCATCAGCTCTCTTGACCAATGTACATAGAACTCCCATGCGTTGATGTGGTGAATGGCAGCTCTTAGAATGAAATTAGTGGTCCATATGTGTGGGCTTATAATATGCACCATGCCCCAAGGTACCATCTTCTTTCTTGTGTACTGAAACATCCTGCATGGCCACTCCTACCGGAGGTTCGAGTCCTTCCTCTGGCATGGGTACGTGTGTTGTTCTTAGCATAAGTTAGTTTAAGTAGTGTGTAAGTCTAGGGACCGATGATCTCTGCAGTTTGGTCCCTTCAGAACTCACACACATTTGAACATTTGAACTAAAACATCCAAAAAAGGTAATTTGCCATCTTTTTCGATTTCCATAGAAAATTTGATGCATGGATGAAGACATTTAAAATGATCTAAAAGCTGATTAATAGCTTCCACTCCATGTGGCCAAACAATGAAAATATCATCCATGTATCTCCTGAGTGCGATATCTCCAAATCTTCCATAAAAGATTGGCAACAGTAGGGGAAAGAGGACTCCACGTAGCCACATCATCAGTTTGTTCAAAAAATATGTCATTAAATAAAAAATAGGTTGATGTCAACACATGGCAACGCAGCTCAGTAGTTTTATCATCCAAAAGTTGACCAATTAACAACAGGGACTCTTCCAAAGGTAGCTGGGTAAAAGGAGAAACCACATCAAAACTAACTAAAAGGTCAGAAGTTGAAGTGCACAAAGACTTCAACCATTGAATAAAAGCAGTTGAGTTTGATAAATGATGTTCACATTTCCCAGCGTAAGGGCTGAGGATAGAAGCAAGATATTTAGCTAAATTATAAGTGGGAGTGCCCAAATTACTGGTGATAGGTTGAAGAGGAATTCCAGGTTTATGCACCTGCGGTAAACCATACAAGCTGGGTGGTACTGCCGCTCCTGGATGAAGTTATTTGATGGTGTCCTTTGGCAGTGAGCTCTTCTTAATAAGAGAAATGGTCTTTCACTTTATCTGGTCAGTAGGATCACTCCGAAGTTTATGGTAAATAGAATCATCCAATAAACAGGCCATTTTCACCACATAAACTTCCTGAGTCAAAAGAACAATGGTGCTATCTTTATCAGCAGGAAGAACTAAAAGATCCTTATCTTCCCTCAATGACCAAATGGCCTTCCTTTCATTGGAAGAAATATTACTCTGTGGTGGCAGTGCACAGTGAAGATGATAAGAAACTTCCTGTTTAATTTGTGAATTATCACTTTCGCCAGTTTCTACGGCCGGCGGCACTGCAATTCTTTGCTTTGCAGGGGGCAGCTCTCCTGCTTCCTGTGCAGGTGCAGTGGCCTGGACCTGGGGTATAAAGGACCCACCGTTTCTGATGTTCATTCAGTTCCAACGTGATTGTGTCTCAAAGATTGCACCTGAAGATGGCAACCAGATGGATTGCCGAAATATTGTGTACTGAAGACGATCATATCCGGCAACATACCCGTGAAGAGCATAATCATATAAGACACCGGGAAAATCTGCGGGATCACGTCACTTCACTTTATTGTAACAAACAAGGAACTGTTTCATTGTTACTAAAATATATATTATCCAAAATTATCCTAAGCTTATAATTCATGTGCAAAAAGTGTTTCATTTCAATAAATTAGTGTTCTGTGTAGCTGTGAGTGCATTAGCTGAGTCAATTTCAACATGGCCAAATTGCTGGTGCACATGTGATAGGATTTTCTGTAACCAAGGGAGCTAAAGTGTCTGGTGATTCAAGAGGAACCATATTGAAGATTTATGGCTCATACTGGGAAAGTGGAAAAAATAGTTGACTAAGTCACAAAGTGGGCAATAGAGGGTGTCTAGTGATTGTAACAAATTGTGATTGAAGAGGATTGTGACAAAAAATAAGAGAACAACAGTTGCAAACTTCACTGCAGAACTGAATACCACACATGTGAACCATGTCAGCACCAACAAAACATGAAGGGAGTGCCAGAAGCAGGGAATGTCAGGGCGAGCTGGAATTCCAAACACACTCATCAGTGATTCATTTGCTCATAACAGGATAGTGTGCTGCCAAAGCCATGAAACCTACACTATACTATAAAGCAATGGAAGGAAGTTATTTGGCTGGATAAGTTTTGTTTTACACTGTTTCCAACTTCTGACCAAGTTTGTGCACCAAGAGTGAAATATGGCAGGAGTTTGATGATGATTTTGGCAGCCATATTGTGGTGCTCCAGGGGCCCCATCATTACTCTGCAAGGTTGCATTACTGTCAAGGTTTATGTGACCATTTTAGCTGTTCAGACCCATCCTATGGTGCAGTGTTTGTTCTCCATTGGTGATGCTGTGATCCAAGATGATAGTGCCCCTGTTCACACAGCTTGGATAACCCAGGATTGGTGTTGGGAGCACAAGGATGAATTTTTCCATCTCTCCCAGCCACCACAGTCACCAGATCTTGATATTATTAAGCATTTGTGGTGTTGTGGAAGAGAGGGGTGGGTGAGCACTTTCAGATTTTCTCCAGTGTCTTACTTCATTTGATGCAGAACATTAATTATGATGTATTATGAAACTAAATTCAGTCCTCTATCAAGCAAAGATATCACGTCTGCAGCAGCATCACAACATTTTTTTTTTTTTTTGTTTAGGAAATGAGAATAATTTTATTGATTGACTCATCATTCAGTGCCGAGTTTCTCAGTATCTCTTACCAAGTCTTGAAGATTCACAACCCAGATTTATAATGTGTAACAAAAAGATTGGCCATAACTTTTGCCATGCAATCCACACACCTAGAGAGAGAAAATGTGTTATTTGTACATGGATCTCGAAACGTGCTTTTTTTCTATGTTAGAACTCATTTTCTACAACTCTTCATGTCCTCTTCTCTGTTTGATTCCTGAATTTTGAGTTGGAACATGCCTTTCAATTTGGGATACACTAATGTGGCTGTAGCAATTAAGATTTTGAAGGCTTCCACACCACTGGCACAAAGCCAGTCAACATTTCCACCAGGATTCTAGAAACAACAGCTTTCAAATATTCTAGTGAATTCATCACCACCAGCTGGAGTGGCCGAGCGGTTCTAAGCGCTTCAGTCTGGAACCACACGACCGCTACGGTTGCAGGTTTGAATCCTGCCTTGGGCATGGATGTGTGTGATGTCCTTAGGTTAGTTAGGTTTAAGTAGTTCTAAGTTCTAGGGGACTGATGACCTCAGATGTTGAGTCCCATAGTGCTCAGAGCCATTTGAACCATTTTTTGAATTCATCACCAGTGAACATGAAGACCAGAGATGTTGTCCTCCTACATCTACATCTACTTCTACATCTATACTCTGCATGCCTCTTGATAGTCTGTGTTGAAGGTTATTACCACTATAATTTTCTCCTTTTTCTGTTCTATTTGCATGCTGTACATGGGGAGAATGAATGTCAGTAAATTTCCATATGAGCTCTTCTTTCTGTGATGTGTACATTGTTGCCATTTTGCAACACATACGTGGAAAAAAGTAATATGTTGTCCATCTCTTATTTAAATGTACGCACTTAAACTTTCACCATAATCTTCTGCATGATACACAAGACTTCTCTTGTAATATTTTGCACTGTTAAGCCCCTCCGCGGTAAGTGTCCCAGGCTGAACAGTCAAACAAGTGTTTTGTAAGCCATTTTTTCCATAGATAAATTACATTTTTTTAATATTCTCCACTGAATCTCAGCCTGGCGTCAGATTTTCTTACAATTTGTTTTATGTGAGCATTCTACTTTCAGTCACGCCATTTTCAATAATATAATCAATCAGTAACAGATCTTTTGGTCTATTTACCCACATTGTATTAGATTTATTTATGCGCGGAGTCTACAGAACCAGTCATCCATCCTCTGCAGGTCTCTCTGTAATTTGCTGCAGTCATCTGCCATTGTAGATTTCTTGTAGACAACAGCATCACCTGCAAGAAGCCTCATAGAGCTTATGATATTAGCTGATGTATCAGTAATGTACAGTGTTCACAGTAATGGCCACATAACATTTCCATGGGCTACTTCAAAAGTTACCATTACATTTCTCAGTTTCATCCCATTAACAATGACATAGTAAGTTCTATCTCTTAGAAATTTCTGAATCCAGTCACAAATCTGGTCCATTATTGTCTTATTTTGTTAACTAAATGACAGTGTGGAACTTTGATGAATTCCTTCTGGAAGTCAAGGAAGATGGTATCAATGTGACAGCCATTGTGTGAGGTGTTGTGTATTTCATGGACCAACAGAGTGATCTGTATTTTCAAGATCTTTGTTTAAGAAATTCATGATTGTATTTATAGAGGACATTTTCAGTTTCCAGAAACATCATGGTGCATCTCCACAGAACAGAGTTCATAATCTTCCTACACATTGACATCAGCAACGTAGGCCTAAAATTTTATGCACAAGTTTAATTATCCTCCTTGAAAGTGGGAATGACATGTGAATTTTTCCAACCACTTGATACTCTTCATTGTTATAGTATGCTAAAATACAGGCTGAGTCAGAAAGGTCTTTAAAACTTTGGAATGATAAACAAATTTATTAAGATAACTTACCAGACCGGTAGCTGTGTCATTTTGTAGCAAATAACTCCAAGTTTCACATAAAACCATCAAGTGTCATTTTCATTTGATATGACTACCATTCATGATCCAGCAAACATCCCAGCACTAATTAGTTTCTTTCTGATCTCATTGCAGCAAATTGGACATAACTCAGGCAATGGCATCATATATTTGATTTTTCAGGTCTGCTAAATGGTTTGGTAGGGCAGAAAGAAATCCAGTGGTGTCAAGTTTTGGGAGTGATGTGGCCATGCAATTGGCCCTTTATGGCCAATCCATCGACCTGGGAAGCGATTATCAAGGAAAACTCGAACTTCTGTGAGGAAGTGAGGTGGTGCACCATCTTGCTGGTGATAAACCATCCCATCTTCATTGATTTACACCAAACAGTTGTTGCAGAGTTTCTTTCATGAAACCAAAGCATACAGCAAGCACATTCCACGCCATTTTAACTGTGCATTATGCTGATGCACCTGTTAGCAGAATGGAGTACTGATGCAAAATGTGGATCACACTTGATGATGTATTTTCTTAGCTTTCTTAACATTTCTTGTAACACCTGTATCCAATGATGTTATAACAGCCTTATGATCACTAATGCCATCGTCAACATTAATTGATTTGAAATGCTTGCTTCTGTTAGTTACCTTAAATTCCAAGATATTACCCTTACAGGTCATCTGTCAATCTGTTCAGAGTATTCTTCAGCTAAGACATTCAAAGTGATCACACACAAACCCCTGTCTCTGGCACTAATTTTGACTCCATGACTCTCCCATAACATAGCTGGAAACCTGAAGTCCTACGACCCCATTAAAAAGTCATGATTCAGGAACTTACAATATTCCCCAACTTTTCCCTGGAATATTCTGTCATTATGACTCCTGAGGCAGATGGTCTATTAGAGCATCTGATCACAAAGTTTGACCCAGCTTCGATGCTTACTGATATTCAGATTATTTCACATTCAGATTCTGTCATAACTTCACAGGTATTATAGGGTTCTTTACAGGAATCAAGATTGGCATCTAGCCTACCATTTTGATTCTAATTTGAATTCAGAAGTTATTGTTATTCACCTATGGTTTGAGCCAGCTTTCTATTCCTAATAATATTGGGACATTATTACTTTTAGTAAACAATAATAATTCTGGGCATTACCATGGATATTCCTGCAGTTTACTGAAATCATATTGTCATTTTCTCTTTCTGATCTGCAAGGATAAAAATTCTCCTCTCAAAGCCTCTCTCTCTGTATTCAGCAGGGAACTCATTGTCCAATCTTTAAAAAGCTCATTTTGCATGACACACATACTACTCTGAAACCCTAGTAGCCACATCTAGTCCATATCCATCTGTGATGTAACCTGTTATACTGTGCCACAAATAAGTACAGTCATGGATTTGGGGAGTACCTGTAAATATTACACAGCTATGGCTGGAAGGTAGTAGTTAAGAGATTGATTGTCAAATTTAATGGTAGATGCAAGCAATTTTGATATTTAGCAAACAATTCTGTGAGGGTGGATTACAACACCACTCACAGGTGAGAAGGCATGAGCTGACAGGCACTGTATACAAGTGTGAAGTAATCAGGACAGTACAGGGCACTGAAATGCTGTCAAGACCCCATACATTGTAGTTACAACAGCACCTAGTGACCTGTGTGTAGGGGCTGAAGTGAACTGACGAAAGCTGATGTTGCAATTATGAAAGAGCGCTCCACTTGTCCCCTCCAGAGGAACTATGTCAGAGGCATAGGGAAAAGACATATAAATAAGCAAGCCCTGAGGATCAGAGGGGGCAGTTGTGTTGCCATTCTGTCTCTGTCTAGAACCAGAGAGAATGACAGTTGTTTAAGTTGCAGGCCAACTACTATGACCTTCTGGTGATGAATATTGGTGGCTAACCAGTCCACTGAAACTACCATCAACCTCCGCTGCATGGACATGCCACAGCTGTGATGGGGTGGGCCACACCTTGAAGCTGCACCAGAATGAGGAGTGAGCAGGTTCCTATCCTCTGCTTTCTGGGTGACATCGTCTGGCAGACTGTAAGCTGCCATCCACAGGGGCAGTGCAGGGGCATGAACTCATGGCCTCCTGGGTGCAGAGCTGTCAGACTGTCTGCATTCACTGACCAAGCTGCCCTGGGTGGATGGCTGGAGATGCTAGGGCTCACTACAACAACAGTGGTCAGCTGTTTGTTTTTGTTTGGTGCTCTACATTGGGTCCATGAGTTGCACTTGAGGGAGCAGCTAGCAATGACCCAGGCTGCTGGTAAAGTCAACATGTGCGATGGCCACTTAGCCGTGGTCTGTGTAGGAGCACTATGTCTGCAAGGCTAGGCAGCTAGTACCCAACCCAGCAAACTCTGCCATTGGTATTGGCACTGATCCATGCATGTGTGCCATGTGGCACCATTGCTGGGATCAGCAGAAGGCCCACTGTGTACCTTCGATGCAATAAAGTCAGTGATACACTTGCTAGTGTTTCTCTGCATAATTCAGCAGAGTCCCCCTTTTTTCCCAAACTGTACCTCTCCATCATTCTGACATGTTATACCCTCTGAGGTCTGGGGATTGTAACAATTTGGTGTCTGAAGTGGTCATTTTGCTTTCCAAATAATATATTGTGTCAGAAAGTGTTCGTCCATGTCAAACACTATGTTTTGGTGAGTGAGTTGAGTTTGGTGAGTTGTGAGTGAGGCAGTGGCACTTGATGTATCTTTGGTGGTACTAGATCAGCACAAAGTGGTGTGGTGAGTCTAAATTTTATTTATATTATTATTTTTAATGTTTGCTCTCATTGTCAGAGTTAGTTGTTTGAGCTAGGGTACATGATATCTGGATTTACTTTTTTGAAGCCACAGGAACCTGTGGACTCATATTTGTTTAGAGGTAATGGTGGACATGAAAATTTAGTACAAATGAGGTGTTCATTTGCAAGTTTCCATGTACCAGAGCTGTAGCAGCTGTTTGTTCTGTATGTAGGAGTACTGGTCATGTATCTAGTAGTTGTACTGATTGGAGATGGCCAATGATTTGCTGGAAGAATTAATTTGTGATTAAATTTTAGTTTTTTTATGCTGGTTTTCAATGGGGTGTACCAGCACTTTGTGGTCACCCTGTAAAGTGAATTTTTGGGACAGTTTTTCTTTCACAGTTCTGAGAGTTTCGTTTTGTTTCAGAGAAACTGTCAATGAAAAATGAAACTCACTTTAAAAATTATGATCACTCTGAGTAGTGTTTTCTGTTTACTGATGCACTGTCAACAAGGGATATGTGCCTACAATGTAGTGCATGTGCAGTCTGCTACAGCTTCGGTGGGGTTGCACAATTATCCAGGCACCTGAGGAGGTATGAATTTGGTAGTTTTCAACATTTTTTAATAAGTACAATAATTTTGAAGGGATCTGTCTTTCATTGTATTCTTTCGGTTTGAAAAGTTTCAGGGCATGTTTTGACATGTTGGATTGGAGCATCGCCCTTGTGAGTGCAGCCATGTAGTTTCCTAGATTTCAATTGCAGATTAGATACAACTATCTAAATCTCCTAAAACAGTTGTATTTTACCAGTTTCAGAATTATTTCTGATGTTTTAAAAAGTATTACTGCTTGTAAAAGTTGCCCTTGTGTTTGCCACAGTCATATTTACACTGTCAAGTGTATGTGACTGTTAAAACTTTCTAAATGTTGATACTGAAATTACACTCTACAGTGGTTAAAGTTTGCATAGTTAGCTACTATTTACACATGTGCTTAGACAGTTCATGTGAAAAAACTGCACAGTGTTCCAGCTCTTCCAAATTGCAGCTGTAGCTGTTAAACTTCCCAGTACTACTATAGTAATATGTTCAGAGATCATATGTTGAGTTCTTAATTACCTGGGAATTACTAAGGTGTTCCTTTTGCAGAACTTCCTCCTCTTGTGATGCTTGCTGTATAGGTCCTACCATTGACTGTTCAACCTAATAAGGAAAATACAAATTTTCTTAATTCTCAAATTTATGAGTTAAATTTATGTAAGCCAATAACAGAAATAAATACTATAGTTTGATTCTCTCTGATTTACAGACAGCATACAAAATTGGAATATTTAAAAACTGAGATGACTTTTGATCTGCTGCATAGAAGTATTCCCACAAAATTAAAATAAATTTAATTAGATGCAGCATCTGTCTGCCATGTGTCATCATGAGTCTAAAAGAGCACTCTTTCAAGCTAATAGTCCACTCTTCATTGTTGGAAGTTTTCTCAGTCAAACAATATTTTGTAAATGAGCTGAGACAGTTCAGCTGTCACCATTGCTCAGCCAGCCAACTGTTCCAGTTTTCACTTTCCAGTTCACACAGTTTCATCTTCTGGATGGACTGTGGAAACACATGTTTCTGCCAATAAGTATGATGATAAAACAATGAAAGTAGTATATCTATGGTAGCATTTATGTCACAGTGGGAGAAACTGCTGCTAGTCAGCACTGTAGTCACCAAAATTTCCAAGATGGTGCCAGTAGGAAATTTTTAAAAAATGCAGGATGGTTTAAATTTTTTAAAATGCAAGATGGTGGTGGTTGGTAATTTTAAAAAATGCAAGATGTTGAGGGTGGGAACTAAGAAAATGCAAAATTGTTTAAATTTTTAAAAATGCAAGATGGTAGCGTTCGGTAATTTTAAAAAATGCAAGTGGTTTCTACCCCCTCTCTCTCACACATCTCTCATCGCTCCAACCAGTCACAGGTAATATTTTGGCAGGTATTAATATGAAGCAGCCAATCACTAGATTTGTATAAAAAAGGTGTCATGTTCAAAAGTATTTGCCTCTGAATTGTGCAAATTTGTTCCATTCAGTATTCTCTCTCTCTCTCTCTCTCTCTCTCTCTCTCTCTCTCTCTCACACACACACACACACATGCACACACACACACACACACACACACACACACACACACACACACACACACTACATGACATTTCACCTCTGCATCTCACGTCTCTCCTTGTTTGTGTCATACAATGTACCACCTAATCATTAAATTAAATATCATCTCACATGTTCAAGCATAACACCAAAAATTAAGTACAGTATTTCCACATCTGTGCCATCATCATCTTCTTAATCAGTTAAATAATACGAAGCAGCCAATCACTATAACTGTATAAAAAAGGTGTCATGTTCAAAAGTATTTGCCTCTGAATTGTGCAAATTTGTTCCATTTAGTATTCTCTCTCTTTCTCTCTCTCTCTCTCTCTCTTTCTCTCTCTCTCTCTCTCTCTCTCTCTCTCTCTCACACACACACACACACACACACACACGCACACACACACACACACACACTACATGACATTCCACCTCTGCATCTCACCCTCTCTCCTTGTTTGTGTCATATAATATACCACCTGATCATTAAATTAAATTTCGTCTCACATGTGCAAGCATAACTCCAAAAATTAAGTACAATATTTCCACATCTGTGCCATCATCATCTTCTTAATCAGTAAATTTTATGCACCACAAATACTGTACTGCTTCACATAATTTCTTCTCTCTTGTTATGATTATTTTAATAAGGCATAAAATTTTTAATATATTACAGAGGCAGTGAGAGGAAAAAACATTAACAAAAATGCTGTAGGTTTAAATCTATGTATGTAGCATCTGTTCTTTTGGACAGAAACCACACAAATAAATCTATGTGTCTTGAGGGCAATTAATGATCATTCAGTGCAGATACACTCTTTATCCAAACTCTTGTACAAACCAACATAAGTGTGTGAGCAATGAGGGTAATGGGCAGGGGACACTATGTCTGTGGTGTGCAACAAGTTGGGAATTTGGGATGAAAAAAAAGGAATTAAGTATATTTATATGTGTGATGTCTATTCTTTGGGACACTTCTGAAAGAATAGACACCACTCATACAGATATATGCATCATGAACACAATTAATGATCATTCAATGCAGATGCACTCCTCATTCTTGCAGGAATCAGTATGAGGCAGCAAACAATGAGGGTGATGGACAAAGTGGGATGTGAAGTGTGCTCCGACAGCCAAAGCTGTTAATGCAAAATTTGTTTTGCAGCACAACCCACTTATCACAAAGTGGAAACATATGACTTTCACAAATTCCAATTCATCTTCAACGCTTTTTTGAATATCATCTATTATCAACAGTAACTTGTTGCAGTTTGAGTAAATACTTGAGTTATACATCCCTGACATACTCAGTCTGGATGTGATCTGTGATCTATGATAACTGAAGAAAACTTTGCAAACCAAGATAGCAAAGAAAGCATTTCATAGGATGGCCAGTTTTGACAGAGCTATGCTGTCATCATCAGATCTTATGCTTGTTTACAACATATTCTCCATCAGTGTTACATGTTGCTTCACACTTCACAAGCATTACATCTGATGATGACAGCATAGCTCTGTCAAATCTTGTCATCAAATAAAATGCCTTTTCAGCAATCTTGACTTGTGAAATTTTCTTCAATTACAATAAATATTTGAGGCATATCCATTAGATAACCAGCTTTTGGTTATCAGTATCTGCCTTAGTAAAAAGAAACACCACTGCATTGCATTTTGTGGGCAAAATGTATAAAATATGAGTAATATATCCTTAATGTAACAATCAACCAGTATGTCATACTGTAACAAAAAGTGTTCGTGCCTTTCAAAAGCAACAAAGTGTTCAGAATCTGCAAAGCAAGTGTTACTGCCACATTCACTTCCACAAAAGAATTTAGATTATAGCCAACACCAATGACTTCATATTTGAGAACTTAACATTCTTGTCTTCTTTTAGAGAGCATATGACCATGAAGGCTCTATGATGTATGTTTCAGTACAAATGCAAAAATAATGAAAAAGATCCTATGGTAATCAAGAATTTGCTAATAAGAGATGCAATGGACAAGGGACACTGCAGTGACTTGTAATAAGTTCAGAATTTGGGTCAGCAGGGCTGCATGTGCAGGTAGCTGAGACAGTTAAGATAACCATTCTAGAGAAGTAGAGCATCTGGGTTTGAATCCCACTCCAGCACAAATTTTAGTGTTCCTGTTACTTGGATTATCTCTACATTTTTCAGTCAAACACTTTGTTCCAGTACTAAACGGATGATCCCTTGGAGCCTCACAATGTGTCCTAACAACCAAGGCATTCTTTTACTCAAGTTATGCCACCAATCTTTTTCTACTCTACTCTGTTCATTATTTCCTCATTAATGATTTAATATAACCATCTAATCTTCTTACTGCAGCAACACATTTCAAAATCTTCAGTTCTCTTCTTGCTTGAACTATTTATCATTCCCATTTCACTTCCATACAAGGTTACACTCCAGACAAAAGCCTCCAGAAAAGACTTCATGACAAATAAACTTTTTATTTGATGTTAAAAAATTTCTCTTCTTCAGAAATGGCTTTTTTATCATTACCAGACTACAATTTATATCTCTTCTTCTTTGGCCATCCCCAGTTACGTTACAGCCCAAATAAGGAAACTCATCTACAATTTTTAGTTTCTCATTTCCAAATCTAATATCTTTAGCAACATTTGATTTAATTTGACTACATTCCACTACTCATCTTTTCCTTTTGTTGATGTTCATGTTATATCCTCCTTTCAACACAATGTTCATTCTGTTCAACAGCTCTTCCAAGTAGTCTGCTGTCTGTGACAGAATTACAGTGTCATCAGCAAACCTCAAAGGCTTTATTTCTCCTCCCAAAATTTCATTCCATCCCCAAATTTTTCTTTGATTACCTTTATTGCTTGCTCAATGTACAGATTGAATAATATCAGGGATGGGCTGCAACCCTGTCTCATTCCCTTCTTGATCACAGCATCCCTTTCACACCTTTTGACTCCTATAATTCCTGTTTGGTTTCTGTATAAATTGTAAACAAACCATTGCTCCCTGTATTTTACCCCAGATACCTTCAGAATTTTAAAGTGTTTATTACAGTCAACATTGCCAAAAACTCTCTCTTAGTCTGAAAATGCTATAAATTTAGGTTTCCCTTTCTTTAACTTGTGTTATAGGTTAATTCATAGGGTCACTGCTGCCTCATGTGTTCCTACATTTCTCCATAATCAAAACTGATGTTCTCTGAGGTTGGCATCTACCAATCACTCCATTCTTCTGTAAATAATTTGTGTTAGTATTTTTCAACAATGAAGTATTAAACTGATAATTTGATAATATTCATACCTGTGTGCGTCTGCTTTCTTTGAAATTGCAATTATTAATTTTTCTTAAAGTATGAGGTCTTTTCCCCCCTGTGTCATACATCTAGCTCACCAGGTGGAGTAGTTTTGTTGTGGCTTGCTCTCCCAAAGATATCAGTAGTTCTGAGGGAATGTCATCTGTTCCAGAGGTCTTGTTTTGAGTCAGGTCTTTCAGTGCCCTGTCAAATTCTTCTTGCAGTATCAGATCTCCAGTCTAATCTCCTCTCTTTCCACATCTATTTCTCATAATACTGGCACTGTAATTCAGCCCATATATTCAGTTGCCTATATTTTCACTTCTCCACTGAAATAAAATATGATCCCTCAGCATCTCTTCGCAAGGTTCAGTGCTTCTCATACACAACTTCTCACTCTGCATGCAGGTCTTAGCCTTTAATTTTGGAAGATATCATAAAACTCAAGCAATTACAGATTCTTTGTGAAGCACTTCATCTTTAAATAAGATTTCATTATCATAAAAATTATTGTATACCACTTTTGAAGCTAGCAAGAAAGCTAATAACGCCACAAATTGGTTTGTATTATTCCAGTGAACAAAATCGAATGTGCTGGTAATGTGGTAGAGACTGTCTTTCCACTCACAAATGTCAGGCATATTTTCAATCCCAGACTGATATGTATATCATCATCTGTCAGTATCAATTCACCACCCTTTTTTTTCTGAAGTAGGCTGAACAATATTGATCCATTTATTACCTCTGCAGGAGAAATAGTTTTGTTTATGAACATTGTTAGCCCTCATAATGGTACCATACTTTTGAAGCTCTGGTACTGTGCATCTTCTTTCAGGATGATTAATTTTAAACAACAGGTTATATGATAGCGTCACTGCCCGATATATTACACTGTGAATTATTAAATCGTCTCCTTTGAATCTAACTGTAAGTCACCAATGAACCACACTTTTGTTATCAGATTAAATCTGATACTGTATTCAGTATCACACATTTTGTCTGTGGGTTTACTAAGAAATAATGTCCCCAATTTACCTCATGTCTTTGCCATAATTAGTTTTTGTGATTCTTTTTCATCACTATTTTTCTTGATGTATTCTCCTTCTTCTGCTTCTGCTTTCAGAAATACTTTGTTTTCTTAGGCCCCAGCACCTTCACCTTTGTCTGTCATTCATCTTATCCATTCAGACCAGATGCCCTTCCTGAATCAATTTCTTTAGTGGCTCAGATTCGGTTCTAAACACACTTTTCAGTACAGACTCATCTTCAGCTTGGCTTTTCTGCAGAAATGCCAGTTTCCTACAAATATCTCATCAGTATTTCAACATCTCACTTTGAAAACTAATCTTTTGTACAGTGGAACAGAGAGGCATTGTGACAACAGCAATGCTCAGTCAACCCTTGAACTGATTAGAAGCAAACATCTCAAGTTATACCACACTACCAAATCATTCATGTGAAGCAGATGATGATAAATACAAATATAATATTTGAAATTGATAGTTTTGCTATTTGGGGAGCAAAATAACTGATGATGGTTGAAGTAGAGAGGATATAAAATGTAGACTGGCAATGGCAAGGAAAGCATTTCTGAAGAAGAGAAATTTGTTAACATTGAGTATTGATTTAAGTGTCAGGAAGTCATTTCTGAAAGTATTTGTATGGAGTGTAGCCATGTATGGAAGTGAAACATGGATGATAAATAGTTTAGACAAGAAGACAATAGAAGCTTTAGAAATGTGGTGCTACAGAAGAATGCTGAAGATTAGATGGGTAGATCACATAACTAATGAGGAGGTATTGAATAGAATTGAGGAGAAGAGTAGTTTGTCGCATAACTAGACTAGAAGTAGGGATCAGTTGGTAGGGCATATTCTGAGGCATCAAGGAACCACCAATTTGGTTCTGGAGGGCAGCGTGGAGGGTAAAAATTGTAGAGGGAGACCAAGAGATGAATACACTAAGCAGATTCAGAGGGATGTAGGCTGCGGTAGGTACTGGGAGATGAAGAAGCTTGCACAGGATAGAGTAGCATGGAGAGCTGCATCAAACCAGTCTCAGGACTGAAGACCACAACAACAACAACAACCATAATGGCCATTATGTAAGCATCATCTTTGCTTATAACTGGAATATTGTGTACATTATCACTATACCTGCTAACACATTTCAAGGAATGCATTACAATTGACATGTGACTTAATATGATCACTGAATACATGATTTAGATTACATTTGTCTTATCTGGAAATAATAATTCCACTAGCTAAGCGTGTAAATAACTTTTTTGGAATTTTGCTATGTGTTTCACATATATAAAAGCTCTGCACACCATTATCGAAGCCCATAAAAAGTTTGCTGTGAGTAACTGAGATGTTCTCTGTGTAGTGAAGCAGTTTAAATCACCTAATAAAGACAAGGCATTCAGACTAGATTGTATACCAGTTAGGTTCCTTTTAGATTATGTTGACACAATAGGTCCATACTTAGCAATCACACACAACTGCTCGCTCATCAAAAGATTCAAACCTAAACACCAATAATCAAAAAAGGAAATAGGAGTAACCTGCTGAATTACAGACCCATATCACTATCATCAGCATGCAGTATGATTTTGTAACATATGCAGTGTTAAACATCATGAATTACCTCAAAGAAAAAGATTTATTGACAAATAGCCAACACATATTCAGAAAATATAATTCTTGAGAAACACAACTAGCTCCTCATTCTCACTGACAGGGGATATCACAGTGATTCCATATTTTTAGATTTCTAGAAGGCTTTTGGCTCTGTTCCTCATAACCAACTTCCAATCAATTTATGTGTCCATGGAGTATCATCTCAGTTGTGTGACTAGATTCATGACTACCTGTCACAAAGTAACAGTTCATAGTAATACACAGGTAGTCATTGAGTAATATCAGGCATTCCTCAATGAAGTGTTATAGGCCCTCTGCTGTTACTGATCTATATAAATGACTCAGGAGATAATCTGGGCAGCTCTCTTCGACTGGTTGCAGATGGTGCTATTGTTTACTGTCTCGTAAAGTCATCAGATGACTGAAACCAACTGCAAAACAATTTAGACAAGATATCTGTCTGAGGAAAAAAGTAGCAATTGCTTTATTTGGGTGTATAAGTGGACAAGGAAAAAAATTCCCAGATTTTTCCCGGATTTCCCGGTTGAAAATACACTTTCTCCTGGGTGAAAATACACATTTTCCATGTTAAATGACAGTATACTTTTCCTCGGCACTGTAAAACTTATCAATCCTTAGAATGTTTATGGTTTTCTACAGAGACGTAGAATTTGCCGGCACTTTAGGAAACCAAACCCAGGGGGAAAAAAACACGTTTTGGAAAGATCTTTGATGTGCAGCAACATGTAGGCTGCATTTCTTTGTTTTACGGATGTATAAATTCGAATTCCACCAAACACTGCATGTTACTTTCCGAAGCAATGAAATCGAGATTGTGACGCGCTTTTGTAAGCCAGTCATAGCTCATGTCACGTGACCTCGGCAGCTGATGAGAGCACAGGACACGTAGGGTAGTCAACCAGTAGCAAGATCACTCTTAAGTAGCACGGACACACAAAAAGAAAAGTTAATGGTTTAAATTAATGTACATAGTTTTGCTAGAAGAAAAACAAAGCTTTCACAAATAATATTGGTCTCGAAGATTAATAAGCTACAAGAGAAGCTAAGCTTCCACATATAATGCAGATCATTTTGCGTGTGTTACACTTTAAGATACATCACACAAATGTGCCAGTAAAATTTTTAATAACGACGTAAAGGTTTGATCTTCTGGGCTTGAAATTCTTCTACATGGTCATCCTCAAAGAGTTGATTTTTAGATGTGAGTCAAACGCTCTGTGATTTAAGAAATTCATCGTACATTCTCGCACATAGTTCATCTTGCGTAAAAGGAAATTTACTTTGAAAGTAACACTTTTCAAACCACCATTCATAATATTTTTCCGTGACCTGCTAGAAATTGGTTCATTTCAGCAGTTGCCAGAGAGCGCCAGATAACAGCCGTCACTGTGCCTGCGCAGCTACGGTGACGCAGGAAGCCCGCACGTTCGTACGTGTAAAACATTAAAAGATCTTGCATCATGTCATAAAAGAAACAAGACATCAAAGGATACTTCAGGAGCATCGGAATTTCGTGAACTATACTAAAATGCATAATTCGGCTTAAAGTGCACAATCGTATGTCCAGATTCGGATGTAAATTTTCTTGAGTACCAGTACTGTATTATCTCGTGTTTGGTTCTTTATTATGGCATAATGCATTAATATTATGGCATATGAGCCAGAAGATGGAAAACGTGCACTTGAAATGAAGCGAACAGTTGAAACTATCCAACAGTGTGAAATTAAACACTTTGTTTCAAATAAATTGACTGCCTCAGCACAAAATATTAATAAAAGCCAGATCTCTTTAGGAAACCGACAAAAATAACTTCATTGTTCTGCAATGTGATTAATGCTTGACCCTCAGAAAGGTGAAACTAGTAACATATTTTAGCCTTCCGTAACTATGCAAATGTATTTTAATTCATCTGGTAGCTCCCGGCCACAGAAATCCGATTTTTGTTTTCATTTAATGCGAGAGCAATAAACGAAGAGGAAACAGCAAAATCAGGAAACGTAAACACAGGTCACGTGGAGACTACCCACCTCCCCACTACAACTCAAGACTGCTCTATGGATCAGCCCTGGATCTACAATGTTTCCGAACTGGAGCAATTAGATAGTGGCGCCCAGCCACACATCTGTAGCCAGAAGTGGGAGAACGTACTACTCACAGGCGACTCAACTGCGCATGCGCAAGAGCCCGCCCGCAGCTGCTCAAATGAATCAAATGTAAATAGCTGTCATGTCACCTCATCAGAGGCAATTTGTTGTTAGGAAGCACTGAATATTCTTCCTAAAGCCTTTGACACACTTTGGTTGGCAAACACTTGTATGAATACTGTGTTTTGTTGTTGTATATGGCGCATTTCCTTTGCAACTTAAGTTTTATTTTCGTTTTTTTTTCTCTCGTTCATGTTTTTTTGGTGCAGCATTATTCTGCAGAAGCGGGATACAGTAAAATCCTTCGTTAGAGTATTGGTTCTTACCAGTCAAAATAACAAACATTTAATTGGTGACTAAAACAAGGAAAAGTTCCCGGAATTCTAAAAAATTCCTGGGTTTTTCCCGGTTTTCTCCCGGACAAAAAAGTTCCCGTGTTTTTCCTGGATCTCCCGGATGTCCTGGGTCGTATACACCCTGTAGTACGAAGTCATCCAAATGGGTGCTAAAAACAATCCACTAAATTTTGGTTACGTGATACATCACACAAATCTTAATGCTGTGACTTCATCTAAACACTTAGGGATTACAGTTATGAATAACTTAAACTGAAATGATCACATAGATAATGTTGTGGGGAAAATGAGCCAAAGACTGTCATTTATTTGCAGAACAAAATGCAATATTTCTACTGAAGAAACTGCTTACACTACACATGTCCATCCTCTTGTAGAGTAATACCGCATGGTCTGGGGTCTGCATCAGACAGGATTTGCTGAGGACATCAAAGAAGTTCAAAGAAGGGCAGTTCATTTTGTATTATTGAAAAATCAAATGCATTTTTCACTGCATCAGGATCTTCTCATGAAACTTCAGTCACCAACTATCTCCTCCGAATGTGATAATATCTTGCTGGTGCTCACCAAAGCAGGGAGAAATGTTCATCGTAATAAAATAAAAGAAATCAGAGCTCACAAGCAAAGATTTAAGTGTTTGTTTTTCCCACATGCTGATCGAGAGTGGAATGGTAGAGAAATAGCTGAAAGGTCGTTTGATGCACCCTTTGCAAGACACTTAATTGTGAGTTGCACGTTTGTCATGTACATGTAGATGCAGATGATACCTTCATATGATCTGGCTTATCACAGGCAATCTCATGAAAAATTAAATTAGAAAACAGTAGTGCTTCATCATGTGATATTACATCCTCATTACACGAAAATGTGAGACATCCAATATCATTCAAGTTTTCAGATACTTCTAGAAATTTATACTTACATTGTTAGAGCTGTTTGGAAAAAGATGCTAAGCTCAGTGAAGAATCAACTGCTTCGTCAGTGACTGGTGCAGTGAAACTGAAGTTAAAAGGGACACAGGTATGAAACAGATGGAGGAGAAAAAGAAGAAGAAGAAGAATACAGAGTATGTAATGAATAGAATAATGAAAACAGTTCAAAGCATTCTGAAGTGTATGCTGATGAGCAGCAATCTCACATCAACTGTGAAAATGGATCAATTTGCTTCACAAGTTGCTCCAAAAACAAAATCAGTCTGCAGAGAGCATATAACATCCATCCCAGGGGGAGATGGAGAATTAGCTCTCATTCAAATGTTTGCTTCATTATCAGTACTTTGAGGATTAGCTGATGGTGCAGCAGGGATTCTTAAGACAGCTCTGATATGAGGGCCACTCCCAAACATCTAGCTGAGAAGCACAATGGAAGAAACAGCACATCATGCAGAGAAGGGATTATACTTAGAACCATATAGGAAAAATGGGCTTTGTCTGTAAGTGATCAAACCAAAAAAAGTTATCTTTTAAGTCTTCCAGCAGGAGTGTATTACAGTAAAAAACTGGAGATACCACATTTTCGGGCTGCGTTTATGAGAGATATTTTACCCAAAATGCCTGAAATATATGTGACTGCAGTTTTTAACCTCCAAACGTGAAGTGAATGTGTTTCACATTGAGTATCATACAAGATGAATGGTAACATTGTTTATTACTTCGACGAGCTCAGCAATTTACTGCCTCCAGAATTGGTGAGATATTTAAAAAAACTATGCCGTAAAGTATAGCTACAATAAGTTTCAATCATCTAAAACTCAGAAATGGGAACACCTTTGCTTAAAGGTTCTGAGCTCTAGATAAATTAGCATGTCTTTTAGCACTTACTGACAGTATCATAATGGATGTCATTGAGCATGGTCTAACATTTAGCCTATTTGGTGAAAACTTTATTATAGCTTCTGCTTTTAGTGACACACAATGTTTATCTGATCACACATTCGAGGTTGCCTTGTTCAGTTTATTTACTTACAATTCCATACTGAATAATCTACATCTACATCTACATACATACTCTGCAAGCCACCTGACGGTGTGTGGCGGAGGGTACCTTGAGTACCTCTATCGGTTCTCCCTTCTATTCCAGTCTCGTATTGTTCGTGGAAAGAAGGATTGTCAGTATGCCTCTGTGTGGGCTCTAATCTCTCTGATTTTATCCTCATGGTCTTTTCGTGAGATATATGTAGGAGGGAGCAATATACTGCTTGACTCCTCAGTGAAGATAAGTTCTCGAAACTTCAACAAAAGCCCGTACCGAGCTACTGAGCATCTCTCCTGCAGAGTCTTCCACTGGAGTTTATCTATCATCTCTGTAATGCTTTCGCGATTACTAAATGATCCTGTAACGAAGCACGCTGCTCACCATTGGATCTTCTCTATCTCTTCTATCAACCCTATTTGGTACGGATCCCACACTGCTGAGCAGTATTCAAGCACTGGGCGAACAAGTGTATTGTAACCTACTTCCTTTGTTTTCGGATTGCGTTTCCTTAGAATTCTTCCAATACATTAAGAAACAATGATTTCGCCTTTTATAATCAGAGAGGTCATAAGGACATTCTGGATAGAGTTACTTCAACATTATTTCTGCCTTGTTGAGAGAGGTAAGACATTCTATGAATTGACTGTAACATTCTGGGAAGTTCTTTTCATAATGCTGCTCCTATACACATATTACATCAGTTCTGGCCTGCAATATTATCTGGATAGAACATTGTGAAATCACCAGATCCACCTATTTATATACCAGTTGATGTAAGATACAACAACAGCCTTGCTGCAGTGGTAACATCAGTTCCTGTCAGATCACCAACGTTGCACACTGTCCTGCATGACTAGCGTTTGGATGGGTCGACATCCAGGTCTGCCAAGAACTGCTGGTAAGTGGGGTGCACTCAACCTTGTGAGGCCAATAGAGAAGCTACGACTGAAAAATAGTGGCACCAGTCGCGTAAACTAATGATGGCTGGGCCACATTACCTTCCAAATTTGTATCTGGTGACATGTAAGGGCTGAGGATGACATGGCGGCTGGTCAGTACCTTTTGGTCTTCAAGGCCTGTATGGATGGTGTTTGTTCGATTGGTTTGTAGTAAGACACATTTGAGAATTTGGTACTGAAATATCAATTAGAGATCAATTCCAATGCCGGCCGCGGTGGCGGTGCGGTTCTACGCACTCCAGTCCGGAGCCGCGCTGCTGCTACGGTCGCAGGTTCGAATCCTGCCTCAGGCATGGATGTGTGTGATGTCCTTAGGTTAGTTAGGTTTAAGTAGTTCTAAGTTCTAGGGGACTGATGACCACAGCAGTTGAGTCCCATAGTGCTCAGAGCCATTTGAACCATTTTTTTGATCAATACCAATATCTTGTGGATTTTGATGGTGAGGAAATAACTGGTTGATTGCGCTAAAGGAAACATAATAGGCATTGTATCCAGCCAGCATGTTGTTTCTGAAAAGAAAAAAAATGGAGACAAAGAAGAAGAGGAAGATGAAGAATGAGAAAGGAAAGCACACATTCACTCCCCACAATCAACAAGTGCTACCAGCACTAGGATACACAGTGCTATAAATACTAACACCATTCTCTGTGAGCTCTCATTCAATGTTGTACTGCATGAAGAGGAAGACAAAGAAGAAGCAGAAGATGAGTTGTATACCAAATGTGAGAGAAACAGTTCTCATTGATAACTAGTGCTCACTTCAGATATCACAAGTATTAAGCACTTTCTCAACCTGTTTTTGCTCACAATGGTTCCATATCAATTGTGATACAAAATGAGAAGACATACCTACTGTCACATCAGAGTCAGCTGTATATTGAAGGCAGACTTGTCAATGAATGATGGCAGCAGAAAGCTATGGACATTGACTTAAATAGAAATTGCACACTTCACTTGTTTTTGGAAATTCAGTGTTACTTGAACAACCAAATCATTACTCATGTGCATAATCTGGGAATTACAATGCTACTGAGAAGATATACATCTCTTACACCAAATGATGCAATCACATTGCAGAATGCTGGCTGGAGACAGTGAAATGAACAAAAAGAATTTGCTGATGATGAACTTCTGAATTCTCTATCCTGGTCAGTACAGTACTTGCTTTCACAGAGAATTACAGGAAGATTATTTTCGACACTCACCATCAATTTCTGCTGATATGCAGTAGACATGGCATGAAATGTATTATCTCAGGTGGAGTAGACACAAAGCAGAAAAACTTGATCGAAGAAATGTACTCAGAAATGTCACAAACACAAGCATGTGGGAAAATACAAATATCATTATACGACATCTTAAGACATAATAAAAACCTGACTCTAACATTTCATCCATGGAATTTACTATTTGTTGTTCTAGAAATTAGTATACAGATGAGTTGTGTTAAATTTAACACAGCACATGAAAAAGCAAGATATGCAATTTTAGCTTTTGAGACAAATAGCTAACATATTACCAGTGATTGCACAATATTCAATGCATAATACAGTTGATGGTATATGTGAATTCACCTAAATGTCCTAAAGAGAACTATTCAGTCAATTTTATAACAAAGAATACTGTACAAGCATTTAAAATAAACTGCAGTTTTAGTAACTTTATTATGAGTGAGAGGGCTAAGGAGAAATCCACTCTTGAGTCATACTGAGTTAGGGAAGTGTCCCGTACATTTCATCAGTTATACATGTCAAGATGAAGAAACACTGACATCATCCTTCAGTGACATGGAAAATTAAGTGCAAACAAAAACAAGGTTACAAAAAAAATGATAGCATACTGAATGCTTATTCATGATTCTTTTGCAGAAATGACACCTTCAGCAAATTGTGCATGAAACAGAGCAAATAGCAAATAAAAGCATACATGGGAGTTTTAATGCTGTATCCATGAAAGGAAGCTTGCAAGTTCTCAACTAGAAGTGATGTCACTACCACATGAGCAGAAATCAGGCCATCTTGGATCTTCAGAGAGTATAACAAGATTTTACACCCACAATTGACCAATAATCTGTAATTCTTGTCTGATATCTTACTCAAGGTGTGGGGAAATCTTCTCTCATGCTTAGAAACTAAGGACCTTTTCCCCTGGCATATGACTGCACAGTGCCATGTTGTCTTTTTCTTTCCAGAACCACATAATGTCCTCTCTGATTTCTGAGGATTCCACACTCACTCACAATCGATTTGTTCTGAAGGAACTTACATTTCAGATGTTGGTGGTGCTTGAAGTAGTGTGCTTGTACTGTGCTTGGTCTTCTGATTTCGTTTGAGAGTGGACAATCCCCTACCATGAGTTGAATAAACTTGAACAAAATGACTAATGCATAATCACCACCACCACCAGCTGGCTCAGCAGGTATGCGACTGGAGACAGTGCTGAATTGTATATGCTCATTTATTTCACCAGTGTGTGTATGTTTGTAAAGGTTTTGGGGACTATCAAGAGAATTAAGGACTTGTTGCCAGAATGTGATGTGCATAATGTTGAGGAGACGGACTGCCCCTCACTTCCAGCACTCTGACTGTAAATGAGTTCTCTCACCCCCCCCCCCCCCCCCCCCCCCAAGGTCTGTCTCTCTTAGCCATCCAGCCTGTAGCTATACTGAAGTCCATGGTACACTGGTGTGAAAACTTGACAATTATGTCACTGTCAACTAACATGGCTTGGACCATGTCTAGTATGTAAGATAACAGAAAGAAACATGCAATGAAATGAACATAAGTGACACTGTTATTCAAAGAAAATAATGAGACAGAAGTTGCTGTGGTTCATGATAGCTTCCTGGACATTACAAAAGATGGGACATGGCTTTTAACAGGTTGTATGATCATCACAGATGGCAGTGCATGATTTGCAACATGTCCTCTTGCTGGCTACAAGGTTGGTAAGGAGTTCTTGAGGTAGGGCATTTCATTCCTCCACCAGGATGGTTGACAGCTGCTTGATGATTATTGCTGCATGTGGACATGCTGCAATATGTCCCCTCAACAGATCCCACATGTGCTTGATGGGATTTGAGTCAGAGGAACAGGCCGGCCAGTCCATTCACTGAATATATGCTCATTCGAAGAGCTCCTCCACCTGCTCTGTTCAATGTGTTCATGCAGAGTCATCCATAAAAATGGAAACAAGGAGGCAAATATGTTTGAATGTGACACACTTTTTATGTAATTCATGTGAAGCTTATAGATTTTTTTAAATGCTGAATATCTTTGAACATGATGCCATATTTACACAATTCAAGTGCCTGGCTTTCTCATTTTAAGACCTGCTAAAATGTCATGCTGTAATTGGCTGGAGAGGAGAAAGGAATGGGAACAAAGCACCACTGAAACTAGTTCTAAAATCTGCATTTTTTAAACATTTCCAATGAAATCCGTCCTACTTTGGTAAAAATCCCCCCCCCCCCTCCCCCCCCCCCCCTCGCATCTGGCCCTTTTTTTAAATTTATTGGCTTCTGCCATCTTGCATTTATAAAGTTCCTGCCAGCATCATCTTGGATCTTTTGCCAGCTGCAGCACTGGCTAGTAGTAGTTCCTTGAG
Organism: Schistocerca serialis cubense; assembly: GCF_023864345.2. Taxonomy (NCBI): domain Eukaryota; kingdom Metazoa; phylum Arthropoda; class Insecta; order Orthoptera; family Acrididae; genus Schistocerca; species Schistocerca serialis. The sequence goes on from NC_064640.1 coordinate 515,166,846, forward strand.
CTATAACCCAAGCCTCCCAGACATATTCTATTAATGAATTATTTTACCTACCTTTGGTGTACTCTGCAATTTTCCTTGTCGATCCTTCTTTTGTTTTGATGTTTTCCGTTTGGACCCCATCTTCCTCTTGGATCCCATCTCTGTTTCTTCAACCTGAGAAGAAAAGGTCAAACTCATTTATATGAGACTGGACAGATATACAGTATATTCTAATTATGAACAAGTAATAAAAACTGAAATTATAATCTGATTTTCAAAAATATTGATAGCCTGAAAAATAGGAAACAATTCAGAATGGAAGCATTGTGATAAGATCACAATTAATTTTTTTGAAGTATACACAACCCCTTTTAATTTGGTTAGAATGTGATTTTCTGAATTACCCTCTAACTTGAAGCTTGAGCAGACACACCAACAGTGACAAACATTATTGTCCTCTGGACTGATCCATTGTGGTTCAGTACCATTGTTAGAAATTGGCAACAAAAGCAAATAGAGTTTCATTACAGATATAAATTAAATCAAAGCCTTGTTGACAGGCAGAAGCTGAATGAAACCAAAATGTAGGCAAGGAGAGAAAAGCAATAAGAATTTGATGAATTTTATAGTAAAGTTTTGCTTCCCATTGTGACACAGAAGTTCTAAGGCATCTTGCATTATGTGAAGACAATGAATAAAAATCATCTATGCAGCCATCAAGGAATCATAATGGAACTGATATGGAGTATAACACAGATATGGCTGACATACTGAATTCAGTCATCATCTAATTGCTGAGAGTGATCATGGTCGTACAGTTCCTCCTTTCACCACACACCAATGAGCAGTAGCCTCCACTGGTGAAGCAACAGGGGACAAGCTAGTCACACATTTAGCTCTTTCTGTTTGTTTTCATAGTTTAATTCTTAAATTAGTAGTAGCAGAATGGATACAGTGTGTACGTGTTGTGTGCATAAGCAGGACCTGGCTACAGTGCACAAACAGATGAAGACACATGGCTGTGGTCAGCCATCTACAGGCTGTTTCCCTAGGCAGCAGAGAAACTGGAATATCATACAGAACAACTCTGTCACTTGTTTCACCCGTGAGCTCTTCTGTCACGGACCTCCCAGCACATGCAATGTGGGGGGACTGTGCCTCCTGCAGTGTGAGTGGCGGGTCACTATGCAGTCATGTCACTCGAGGCAGAGATCCAACGTGGAGGCTGGCCATCTGGCCTCACCCATTCACTGAGTGGGCAGGTGACCACTCTTGTAGCCAGAATCTGAGCAGGCAAACAAGGAGGTGTTTACTAGTCACCGAGAGCTCCAATGTTAGGTACAACAAGGAGCCCCTTAGGGAAAGAGGGTCCAGAGCTGGAAAGAAATCCAGTGTGCACCTGGTGTGTCTGACAGTGTGCCTCATCTGAGATGTGGAAGAGGCTCTGCCTGTGGCTATCGAGGGTGCAGAGTGCAGTGGCCTGCAAGTTGCTACTCATGTCAGCAACAGTGACACCTTTCACTCAGGTTCTAAGGCCATCCACAGTTTCTATGAGTAGTTGGTGGGAGTGGTGAAAACTGTTGCTTGGGTTCTGAGGCCATCCACAGTTCCTATCGATAATGTACTGAAGTGGTGAAGACTGCTGACATTGCTCATGAGGTGCTAGCAGAGCTCACGATTTGCAGCATTTTACCGAGAGCTGATTGGAGTCCTTTGGTTTGCAGCTGAGTGAAGGGTCTCAACAAAAGGCTGCATTGATTCTTTGATGGTCATATTTGCAGATTTCTGGACATTTGTTATGGGATGGTGAGTTGTAGGACTCCCCTTGACAGGTCAGGGGTGTGCTATGCAAAGGATGTGTCTACTCAAGTAAATAAATGTTTTGTGAAGTATGTGGAAATAGGTACCTGTGGCAAAGCTTATGAAGTACTGTGAAATTGACATCACTGGAAAACTTACATTATGTTTTGCAGAATAATGTGCAGACCAAGAACAAACCAACAGACTCTTATACTCTACACACACCCACAGTCGTGTAAAAATCCAATAAATATGTACCCTCTGATGGTGAATCGCTAGGCGATTCAAAATTGGTAACGGAAAATAAAAATTGAAGAATAAATCTCAAATAACTGGTTGCAATAATTTCTGGGTAATTGGTACATTTCAAATATGGACTATGAAAATAAGATCATAGAAGTTACGGATTGTGTGAGAGCTTGTAGACAGTTTCTTCCCTCTCTCCATTTGAGAGTGGAACAGAAAGGAAATGACTATCAGTAGTACATGGTACCCTCTACCATGTACTGTACAGTGCCTTTCAGAATATGTATGTATGTATGTGTGTATGTATGTATGCATGTAGAAACACTAAATAATACTAAGAAAAATCACTCAACAGATGGAAGACAACAGGAGCTGATGTGATATTTCTGTGGCTCTATATAGATTATTCAAAGGAACTTACTACACTCCTACCAGCAATGCATCATAGTGCCTTGGCATAATGAAACACACCAACTAGTTGGAAAAGAGTACACGTCATCCTCATTTTCAAAGAGGGCCTTTGGGCAGATGTGTGTAACTACAGTCCTGTATGAGTGACATAGGTCTGTTGTTAAATGACAGGGTGTCTTTTTTGTTCATGTGATATGTTATTTCCGGAAACCAAAAATATTCACTGTACAGATCAACACAGACTCTGCCTTCAGCATTCCTATGAATCTCAGCTTGGTCTGTTAATACATGAGGCACTGAAGCCATTAGATAATGGTACCCAGTCCTATGCCATGTTACTTGGCTTCTGGATGACTTATCCACTGACATCTAATGAAGAAAATATTAGATCATGATATGTTATAGCAGCTATCTGACTGGATTAACATCTTCCTAATAAATACAACTCTTCATCATGTCATTCTTACTGGAATGAAACTGTCAGATGTAAAAGTAAGTTTGGGAATGTTATGGGCCCATGAGTGTTCTCTATGTGATCTAATGGTTAATGTTAAAAATTCAATAATGCTGTTCACAGATGGTACTGTTGTAACCTGGAAAATTACAATACCAGAAAACTGTAACAAAATGCAAAATGACATGCAGAGGATAACAACTCGGTGCAGGGACCACCAGTTGAACCTCAAAATAAATGGCTGTAACATGCTAACCATTGTTGTTTGATTACATGATTGGTGATCACAAGCTCTGAAACTAATTGAAAAATTTGTATATAATTATGTCTGACATGTAAGGTTTTCAGTGTTTATTACAGCTCTAAAGACACTGACATGCCAAAGAAACTGGTATAGGCATGCATATACAAATACAGAGATATGTAAACAGGCAGAATATGGCGCTGCAGTCAGCAATGCCTATATAAGACAAGTGTCTGACACAATTGTTAGATCATTACAGCTGCTACAATTGCAGGTTATCAAGACTTAAGTGACTTTGAATACGGTGTTATAGTCGGCACATAAGTGATGGAACACAGCATCTCCAATGCAGCAATAAAGTTGGGATATTCCCATACAACCACTTCATGCATGTGACAGAAGTGAAACCCTTCCGGGAATTGATGCCAATTTCAATGCTGAGCCACCAACAAGTGTCAGTGTGCAAACCATTCATTGAAATATCATTGATATGGGCTTTCAGAGCTGAAGGCCCTGTCATGTACCCTTGATGACTGCATGACACAAAGCTTTATACCTTGCCTGGGTCCGTCAACACTGACATTGGGCTGTTGATGACTGGAAACATGTTGCCTGAAATGAGTCTCACTTCAAATTGTCTTGAGCGAATGGATGTGTACGGGTACGAAGACAATCTCTTGAATCCATTGACCCTGCATGTCAACAGGGAACTGTTCAATCTGGTGGAGGCTCTATAATGGTGTAGAGCACGTGTCGTTGGAGTGACATGGGGCCCTTGATATGTCTAAATACAACTCTGACAGGTAACACAAATGTAAGCATCCTGTCCCTGATCACCTGCACCCATTCTTGTCCACTGTGCATTCAATGTACTAGGGCAACTCTAGCAGCACAGTGCAACACCCCACACATCCAGAATTGCTACAGAGTGGCTCCAGAAACACTCTTCTGAGTTTAAATACTTCCAATGGCCACCAAACTCCCCAGACATGAACATTATTGAGCACAACTAGGATGTCTTGCATGTGCTGTTCAGAAGAGATCTTCTCCCCTTCGTACTCTTATGGATTTATGGGCAGCTCTACAGGCTTCATGGTGTCAGTTCCCTCCAGCACTACTTCAGAAATTAGTCGAATCCATGCCACATCATGTTGTGACCCTTCTGCATGCCTGCAGGGACCCTACACGATGTTAGGCAGGTGTACCAGTTTCTTGGACTCTCCAGTGTATATTAACAGTGACATTATTTGTAAAGTGGCAAAAAATTAAAAAAAAATGCACTTAAAGAACAGAGTGTAACCAAATTTTGGTGCTGTTACAGCATCAAAAACTAAAGCTACCTCTACATTTACAAAAATTGCCATTTCAAGCAAATGTTACTATAAAAAACATGCTACTAAAAGTGTTATGTGCTTCAAATAATAAGTTGTTTATAATTTTAAGCATTAAAATGCCATTCCAACACAGAAAGTGTTGTTATGTGTAAATGGTACAAATTACAAACATTTAAGCCTAAATGTCTACAAGCACAAGATTTTAATAATATTAACAAAGGAAGTTCAATCATGCAAAACAAAGTAGGGGAAGTTACATCATAATGGGCAAATTACACCTGCAACTGGGGGAAAATGCTCTGGAAATCATTTTCCAAGGTGAAGTACATAACAGAAAGACAATACGGCCAGTGGCTGATCACTGCAGTTCTAGTGTTCCAGGTAATAGAAACTCCACATGTGAAACAAACTCTTTTGCTTCTCTGGAAGACAGAATAAGACAAAACATGAAGTGTATGAAAAACTCAGGCATCATATTTCTCAACAAAACTAACAATGGAGCTGCATAACTGCCTGATGGACACTGGCATGAATGTGTGCCTCTTAAAATGTGTTTCAATGATACACAGTACAATCTAACATCAATTAAGTATCTAAATAAGCATCATGGGAACATGATCAAAGAAATTATTGAGCTTTCTAGAAGCAAAACTGACCATTTTAATAGTCTAGCTAGGACCAATTACAATGAACAAAATCTAAATAACTACAGGGTTATGGCAGATAATGTACTACCAGTGACATGTCATATGAAATTAATCCTAAGGGGGAGGGGAAGGGGTAATGTCATCCTTTGCAGATAAGATGAACTGGAAGTAAAACAACTCATACACTAGATCACATTCAATACATTTATTCATATAGATAAAGTCAATATTTTTTTAAAAGAGGAACACACCAGGTATGCAGTAATTTATAATAGAACAGCAAAGAACAAATTATTCAAAAACTTGTGGCCATAGTCAAAAATACATTAGAATAACAGGACAGATAAACTGACACAAACATACCAGCAATGCATTCAAAAAAACACCATTGGACAACCATAACAATGAAGCAACTTTCATACATTTACTCCATAAAGGAGATTGGAGGTTTCTTTATAGTGCCTGTGATGTTAACAGAAATATAGGTGAATTGATGGGTACTCTGCAGTACTGTTATGAAATAGCATTTAAATCAGGTTTACATCTACATAGTATAGGTTTCTTTATAGTGCCTGTGATGTTAACAGAAATATAGGTGAATTGGTGGGTACTCTGCAGTACTGTTATGAAATAGCATTTAAATCAGGTTTACATCTACATAGTATCAATCCGAAAACTCTAGTGAGCAATTATTAACTTAAGGAATACACATCTCTTGCAAAAATTTAAGAAAATAGTTGCTTACTTACAGAAGATCTAAAGACGATAAGTTTTTTCATGACTACTTCAGATTGTATACAAAATTCTGACAGAGGTTATTTGTGAAGCCGAGAAACTGTACAATTAGGAATTTATAGTCCACCCTAGGAATAAATCTGAAGCCATGTGGGAAGTTACCAATGAGATAGTTTGTAACAAAAGTAAGGGCCATTAAATAACAATATTAAGAATGAGGAGAGTGTTACCTATGACCCTAGGGAAATAGGTGAAGAGTTCAAGGACCACTTCATAAACATTGACAATGAAACTCATGCTCCTGCACCCTATTCAGACCTAAAGTTGCTACCCAAAACACTGTTTCTGGATCCAGTCACACGATTAGTGTCATATCTGATTGCCTTCTCAAAAAAATCCACCATAATGCTTCTTGTCTTCTGCCAAATACACGGACAGAAAAAAAAGTTTGCAACAACCAGAAGGAGTTGAACAACTTGAAAGAAAGTTGGAAGGTGTGTTTCTACATCTGAAAGTTGAGGCACATTCAAATTTGACACCATCTGCATAAGAGTCATGCTAATAGTGCCACTATGAGGAAGCAAATCATGTTTGCTTTAAATACATGCTGCAATGGTTGTGAGCATTAGCAACTTTTGAGATGGTATGTGATAAGCTGATGTTAGTCAAGAACACCTTTAAGACAAGAAAGAAGCAGTTATCAACACCTCACTGAGTTTGAATGAGGTTGTGTAATAGGGTATGATAAGCTCGATGTTTCTCCTGTGATACTGCAGAAAAACGTGGCAGGAATGGAGCTACTGTACAACTGCTCACAGTGATGATCATCAAAATGTGTGGTTGCAAGAAGACTGATCTCCTGATGGTCATGTGGCTCTACTAAGAGGGAAGACAACCATGTTTTGCATATGGCTCTGTTGCATTGAACTATATCTGCTGCAGCAGCAATATGGCAGTAGAGCACCACATGGAGAACAGTTACAAATCGGTTACTTCAAGGACAGCTCTGAGCCAGATGATCTGTAGCATGCATTGCACTGACCCCAAATCTCTGTCACTTCTGACTTCAGTGTTGTCATGAGATAGCTCATTGGAGGGCAGGTGGAGGTCTACTGTCTTTTCTCATAAAGCTGGTTTTGCCTTGATGCCTGTGACAGCCGTGTGTTGGTTAGAAGGAGGCCAGTCAAGGACCTGTACCCAATCTGTCTGCGTGATAGACAGCCTACAACTACTCCTGGAGTTATGGTCTGGGGTGGAATTTTATGTGATAGGTGGAGCACTCTCATGGTTATCTCACGCATCCTGATTGCAAAATTGTGCGTCAGTCGGTGATTCGACCTGTTGTGCTGCCATTTATGAACAATATTCCAGGTGGTATTTTCCAACACAATAACACTCACCAACATACCACTGTTGTAACTCAACATCTCTACAAAGTGTCAACATGTTGCCTTGGCCTGCTCAATCACCAGACCTGCCTCCAATCGAGCACATATAGTACATCATAGAAACAACAACTCTAATATCATCCACAAATAGCATTAACTGTCCCTGTATTGACCAACCAAGTGCAAAAGGTGTGGAACCCTATCCCACAAATTATTAGGACAAAATTAAAACAATATAGTTTGTTGTGAAGAAGTATCTGGACAACAGCATACGGTCGAGTATCTACAGCCAACGGGTATTAAAAATGTTTTTGTTATTGGTAAGTCAGATCAGTGCTGTGTATTCAGTGGACACAAGGTAAGCACTGCTTATCCAGAATTAAGTGGATAACTGGAAACAACAGCAAAACTAATGGAAACATTGAAGTTTAAAGGCATTTATTACATGGATTGGCAAATGTGATACTACACAACATTTTTGGATTAGTGCTGCTGATTTTCATGATTCTCAGCAAAATTGCTATGAGCTATGACTCAGGCAGGGATTGATGTTCTCTGAGCAGGCTGTGCAACTGGCAGCTCAAACTGTGAGACATATCGCTACCTGTTAACCCCTGGCTACTGGGAGCCGCCATGGATCAAGTGTGGTCCATAGTGTGAGGTTATAACAACTAAAAGTTGTAATCTCTTTCTTGGTACCACTTTTAGGAGTCTGAGAATTCTGATTTTATAACTTTTCCTTAATGTCATTTGTTGTTAACAATTTGAGCTCATTCCCAAGTATCATCATTTTTCACTCAGTTAATACTAGGCAAAAATCCAGTTCACATTTGGATTGCACCTCACTGGCTCTTGTGCAGTAAGGCATGCAATATTCTGCTGCTTCAGTTTTCAATAAGCTAGTGCAAGGGAAAAAAGTCTGAGCAATAATTCTCCCACTTTAAGTCTAAAGTGAAAAATTCCCTTGTCAATAAGTTCTTCTGTTCTGCTGGAGAGTTGCTGGGAAAAAAATATGCAGGTCCCTAAATACTGTAAGTTTTCAGCTGATTTATTTCATTTTAAGATGTAGCTGTAGATATTTTCTTGTTATGTGTTAAATGTAACATTTATAAAAATTGTAATTGTTACTTGTGACATTTACATGCATAACAACATGCAACTGGATTTCTGGAACCAATAAAAACAAATTCAAGTCAAAGACATGAAAAAATCTTCTCTTCCAAATTTAGTACTGATTATTCCCACATAAAAAAAAGAAATCAACAGAGGATCATGCACATGCTCTGTAGTATAGTTTAAGAATGACAATTTATAGAAAACCTATCAGCTAGTGTGGTATTTCCTAAGTCAGCTACATTCTTGGGATAGAGGGGGACATATTTCAACAAATTTTAGATTCAAATTTTTTTTCCTATGAAACACTTTATTTTTTTGTATTTAACACTGTTAGTTACTACAGTATGTTGGGCAATATGTAAATTTATATCATAGTTCCTGGTGATAAAGAGAAGATCAAATTTTACATTTCAGTTGAAGCATATGTTTGTCAGAAAATATCCCCAATGTGGGGCATTTCTCAGCACTGTATGGGGTACCTAAAGAACAAATGTCTGTAAGAAAAATTACTGATACAAAACAGGAATCGTCACTTGAATTTTACATTCTAATTGTTTCTTCTTTCACTTTTGCTTGCCTTACAAACGGAACATTGGTGTTCTTTCCTACAAACTTCACTGCAAATGCAAAGTCTTTTATTTGTAGTCCTTTCATCTTAATCATGTTAAGTCCATATTTTCTTTTAGGACTAGCAATTATGAGTTTATCTAGATCCACACAATAAACTGTATCTTATAAAAGTGCTTGATCTTCACTGTCAGAAGGTTATCATATAATTATAATTTTTTTTAGTCTTTGATTAAATTTTGATCTGTGATTTCAGATATCATTTTCCTTAAATTCACTTTTGTCTTTTGTTCAGCATTTTAAAGGTTTCCAGGTCAACCCCACCTTTACTTCAGTCTCAGTTAATACTGATGGTTTCACTCTTTTTTGTCCACCAGATTTACTCTCTGCTTTGCTAGACATCTTGAGGTGTTCTTCACTCACACTTGCTTTACAGTTCTTTGTTCTTTATTCTGTTGTAGGCCTAGGACTGTAGCTAAAATATGCTGGATTTTTGTTTGGGTATGATAGGTTTCCATTCATTTCTGTAGTTCTCATCAACATATAAAGAACCAACTACAACACCCAGCCTCTTTAACTGAGAAAGTGGCAAGCGTTTTATCAGAAATATTAGTGTTATTTTTGCCTTCATGAGGAAATATGTGTAATGAGCATACTCTTATCTTGGTGTGTATATTCAGTCTACTGGAAACTATGCGAATACTGTAGTGAAACAGTAAATGCTACTCTACTGTTTGCCCTCTTTCCACTGGTCTAGCCTGACAGCTTTTGGCATTTAACTGCACTGGAATTGTTTAATCAAAACACTTTAAGCATTTGCTGGCTCACTTCATAGACACTGTTAATGTTCCATAACAACATTTGTTTATTTTTGGCAGAAATTGATAAATGAAAGCTACTACAAGGCAGATATCAACATTATGCATTTGTGTATTCCTCATATTCACTGCTGTGACATGTCGTCCTCCATACCAATGAATCAAAACGATGTGAAGTACATTGGCCACTCAAGCATGCAAAAGATATGTATGCAATCACAGTGTACTGAGTGAGGTCTGCAGACTACTGGTATGAGTAAACTTCCGTTCAGGATATTCAGTAATTCTTTTCATTTTTGTTAGAATGTGGTTTTTGTTATTGTTATTGTTGTTGTTGTGCTCATCAGTCTGAAGACTGGATTGGTGCAGGTCTTCATGCTATTCTATTCACGTGCTCTTCCAATTCCTTTGCTGTCTCTGACAGAATCACAGTGCCATCAGCAAATCTCAAAGTTTTTGTTTCTTCTCCATGGATTTTAATTCCTACTCCAAATTTTTCTTTGGTTTTCTTTACTGGTTGTTCAATTTAGAGAGTGAATAAAATCTGGCACAAGCTACCACCTTCTCAACTACTGTTTCCCTTTATGCCCCTCGACTCTTATAACTGCCATCTCATTCATGTACATGTTGTAAATAGCCTTTCCCTCCCTATATTTTACCCTGCTACCTCCAGAATTTCACAGAGTATTCCAGTTAACATTATCAGAAGTGTTCTCTAAGTCCACAAATGCTATTAATGTAGGTTTGACTTTCCTAACCTATCTTGTAAGAAAATTTGTACGGTCAGTATTGCCTTGAATGTTCCTACACTTCTCTGGAACCCAAATTGATATTCCCAGAGGTCAGCTTCTACCAGTTTTTCCATTATTCTGTAAAGAATTCATGTTGGTATTTTGCAACCATGACTTACTAAACTGACACTTCAGTAATATACACACCTGTCAGCACCTGCTTTCTTTGGAATTGGAATTATTACATTCTGATGGTTTTTTTTTTTTTTTCACATACATCTTGCACATCAGATGAAAGTTTTGTCATGGCTGGCTCTCCCAAGGCAAGGATAGTTTGGATGGAATGTCATCTTCTCCTGGGATGTTGTTTCAACTTAAGTCTTCCAGTGGTCTGTCAAATTCTTCCTGCAATATCATATCTCACATCTCATCTTCATCTACTTCGTCTTCAGCTTCTATAATATTGCCTTCAAGTTCATCTCCCTTGTATAGACTCTCAATACACTCCATCCATCTGTCTGCTTTCCCTTTTTTGCTTAGGAGTAGTTTGCCAACTGAACTCTTGACATTCATACAGCTGCTCGTCAGTTCTCCAAAGGCCTCTTTAATTTTCCTGTAAGCAGTATCTGTCTTTCCCCTAGTGGAACACACTTCTAAATCCTATTATACTTTTCCTTCATTGACAGTAGCTAAGCAACTTTATCTATTGATTGAATGTTTTTTATTTGGTCCCCTTTGATTACATTATGAAAGTTACATGGTGCATACTTGTAATATAGGAAAAGTCAGCTTAATCTACATTCAATTTTGAATAAACCAGATTCATAATAGCCAAAAGATGTTCATCATTATTTGCTATAGAACCTGAACATTACAGATTATTTAAATGGATATATTTGCTGAATGTTTCTTGTCTGCCTTAGTCATGCTACCAAACCATGACCATGGCTAGCATAGCAATTCCTGAACCTCATAAGTTCAATAGAGAAAAATATAGCAGGGTATTCCATAATAATATGTACCAGGAGGGAGTGATTTATCCTTCAAGGATGAAGTAATTCCTGCTTAGCATCCTTAACAAAGCTGTTTAACAACAAATGTTAGCGGTGGTAACAGAATTATTTGAAGAGGTATTCCACATAATGACCTATTTTTAACATTTGTTTCAGAACTACAGTTGTAAGTCTGACATAGTTTTCAGAGTAAACTGACACCACAGAGCATACTCAATAGATCTCAGATGGTACTAAAAATGAACAGATCTTAAATAATGTACTAATAAATAATGTAGGCATCTTACAGAGTTTGTTAGGCAATGCGAGCAGTACGAGAATATGCACATTTCTAATGTATATGGTAACAGAGATAATTATGCTATGACAAAAGCAACTGCAATCATCATCACAGAGTTCATTCAAAACCACTGGATTGTCATATGCAGAGGCATTTTAGGCCTTGGCAAACTAGGCAGCTGCCTAGGGTGTCTGGTTTTAAGGGGTGGCTTATAAGCTGTTACTGTTTTTTAAAACATTTTACTCACATCTCTTGAAACAAGAGTGCAGACTTAATGGATATGAATAACATTGGCAACATTTGGATCAAAATTCATGAAGGATCACATCTGGATCAAAATTCATGAAGGATCTGGTCAGGCAATGGAAAAGTGGCAGGTTTTGTTTTAATAAAGACGCTACATCGTGATACTGTGACCATTATTCGTTTTATTCAGTGTCATGTCTTCTCATGGGGTGTATGTTAGATAGGCAAATCTTTACACTAGCGGTAAAGCTTTATTATGGTAGATGCCACTAACATTGTCACAGAAGTGGCCAGTGTCAACACATAACAATGACCACTCAAATTTCAAATTCAAAGGAAATACCACCAGTCGTTCTTAACACCAGCCACTTCACTAGCAGTTCTATTCAGTTTGAAAGTGTAAAGTGTGCAGTTGTCTAGTGTTTAATTTGCGGTTTATATTTTGGTATTAATTAAAATGAGTGACCATGAGAGTAAGAGGGTCTCGGATCCAGAAATTCTTGAAAGATATGACAGTAAAGAAAGAGGAAATTGAAAGAAAGAGAGCAAAAATTGATGTGTTATTAAAATCCAAACACAGACACCTATCTTGAGCTCGAGTCTAGAAACCCAGAGTGTAATAACATCGTAACAGTATTGAATATTAAAAACAATAATAATGGCCCAGAGAAAATTATTTCAGTTGACGCAAATGACACATATAAAGTGAATGATGATGGTGATTCAGTTTTTCATGATCCTGTGAACTTGATAATAAATGAACACGGTAACTATGAATTTGTGTCCATACATTGCAGAAGTTCTGTGATGGCACTACAACTAATAGCAGAATTCGATCATTTTCTAAAGCTGTCTTTCGTTATAAGGTAATTGTCAAAAGGTAGCCTATATTTCCTGTTGAAAGATTTATCTGTTTTGTCTTAAATTCTTGGAACAAAACAAAAGAATTAGTAGATTCATTAGTAAAATTATTAAGGTTATATACTTTGGACCAGTGGTTCTCAAACTTTTTGAGCTCTGGGAGCATTGAAAAGGCCGCAAATAAGGAATATTTTACAACAGTCAATACAGGAATTAAATATTGTGATAAAATAACAATTAAGACATTTTATTTTGAATTTCGCGTCCAGACTACAGAAAATGGTACTTATGTTAATAAAAACATATATTATCAGAATATGAACAAATAATGTTTGTATAAAAAATGTGACATTTATGAAGCACCATTGTCATCCAAATACGACTTCCGAGCGCTGTGTTGTACATGTACATGTATTTTAAATTGTAAGGTTTATTGACAAGTCCTATGTCATTTTGATGATGTACTACAAAGACGCTAATAAACTGAATTGAATTGAATTGAGTAGATACAACTGCCAGTTCTTCTTCTTCTTCTTCTGTTAATGTTAAGCCCAAATCACGGGAAGTTTCCATGAATGGGTTTCAAATCCAGTCGTTCAGTGTTGAAGGATGGAAAAAATGAACTCAGTGTCTCTTCTAAACTTATTAAATAATCAACTACTATTGCAAGTATTTTATTTATGCACATGCTCCTTACCAACTGGAACATTTCCAAGTTACCTTGAGCAACTTTTCTTTTCCATATCTGTAGTTTTCTGTGAAACATTTTAATTTTGTTGGTGGATGTGAGGATATTTTCTTGTTTCCCTTGCATGCTAGTATTCAAAATATTGAACTGCTGAAATATATTGTCCAATTACTACGATATGGCAACCCAGAATTCACTTCGAAGGAGGTTGCAAAAATGTAAATGTTTCATTTCTTCGAAAACTACCGGTGCGAGAACTCCTTGTTGTAGCTCATGCACACGGTTAAGTACTTTCTCCCTCAACAATCACTGACTTCTTTGTGTAAAAGCAACCGTCTGTGTTCTGACTGCATATCGATACAAAGTTTTTCGAATAAACAAGTTTTGACAGGTCTTGTTTTAATAAAATTTACCATCTGAACAACTTGTTCTAAGACTTCTCTGAATTTTTTCCCCAATGCTTTTGCTATTAAGGCCTCCCTATGAAGAAAGCAGCGAGTTACGATAACATCTTCAACAGAAATGAGGCCCCTAAAACAGTCTACCATTGAAGGGGAGCCATCTATACAAATGCTTACACACTACTTCCATGTTACCTACTACTTACTGAGATAACAATGTAAAATGTTGAAAACGTCCACACCTTTAGGAGACCCACTTAATTCTTTGCAAAAACGACAATGATTTACTATTTGATCTTGATTAATGAAACGGACAAATGCTAACAGCTGTGATTGGTTGGTAATGTCTGTTGATTCATCAACTTAATATGCAAAGCTTGAGTGTTTGAGTTTATTACTGCATGCATTTTTCTCTATATCAATACACATTTCTATAATAGGCCTGTGAACTGTATCATTCGACAAAGGAATCTCGCTTATTTTCATAGCTGTTTCATTTCCCAGCATTGTCGTGACCACTTTTTTTGCAAGTAGGCAAAATAAGTTGCTCACCTATAGTATGAATTTTGGTAGGAAGCGATCATGTATCAGAAACAGACATTACACTTTTAAAAGAATTTGATGCCCTTGTTTGCTGTTTAGACAATCTCTTGAAATAACTTACAGGTTTATCTTGCAAATGAGAATGCACTGTTTTAAGATGTTTTCTCAGTTTTCTGGGAAGCAGTGATTCATTTGCCATTTTATACCCACATGCCAAGCATAATGGGAAAGGATAATCTCCACTCCCAGTCCCAGTGAAACCATAGCTTAAGTAGCTTTCATTGTACTTACGAATAGGCCGCTGTTTTGCCTTTTTACTTGTACTTAGGGTTTGTTCACTTCCAGAATCGGTTTCTTTGACTGCATGGTTGTCTTTCAGAAATCTGTCCATTTTATTCGATTGCATTTTACATAAAAGATTCACTTCTAGCGCTTTGAAAATAAGCAGTACGCTGTACATAAAACATTAGCCCCACGTACGCTAACAACATCTCACTGACATATCACCTGAAAGCTCTGCGATAACGTCACGCGCACAACAATGGAAACGCGTTTTCCTTCTGGGCCTGGATTCTTGTGCCTCCATGGGTTAACAGTGCTGCTAACCATAATTTTCAAATTCTGTTAACCTTGCTGGAAGCTTTTATCACAATCCGCTGGATCACTAAACTGCAATGGAAATGACGCTCAGAAGTAGCAAGGCTTCATGAACAATGACGATTATGTTCACATATGCTACTCATTTGTAGCAAAGAAAATGAAATGAAATTGTTTTAGACACGGACAGGTAGAGGACAAGCAATAAGCAGCTCTCATTGATAATTTCCCCTCCCAGATTCTCTTTTTAATAGCATTTTATTGACAACAGAAAGGTATACATTTTCAACATAATATTATTAAAAAGTTACTGGTTCCGGGTGTTATTTATAATTTTTTGATGCATTGTTGCGGTACGTAAATAGGTTATAATGATCAATGATAATAATATGCAACTCACTTCCTACTTGCTGTTGTAGCGCCACTTGGAGTTAGGTGCAATAGGTTCGCAATCACTGGGGACGACACAAAACCTTCCGAATTCTATGGACAAGTTGTGATCACATGCATAGCCCACAAAGCTCGATTCCAACATGGCTACCATCATAAAAGAAAAACATTGATAGGCACATCAATTGCGAAACACAAGCACTACACACTCAGATAATATCCGTAAGAGCTTCCGTCGGAAACATCCGTCAATCGTCAAATATTTTTTCACTGTTTTCTCCTGATTCTGAACGTTTGGAACCGACCAGAAATCTATTAACGCTTGACAAGACTGTGGATTAGCTCAATGTATATTTACAAACTTCAAGAGTGACACAAGAGTCATACCGTTTGGTTACGGAGAAAAGGCACGGAACGAGGAGTGCGAAAATAAATTGCATGGGCCTACAGGGCGAATGGTGGTGAGAGGGGTGGCGGTTAGGAAAATTTCACGACCATTGCTAGTAATCCACGGACGCCTGTGCGCCTGGTACCACCCAGCGACTAAAGGTCATGCCCTGCGTGAGTGACAGAAGCGAGCGACTTATGGATATGCGACACTCAGCAACAAGCAGCAGCACTGGGCGAAAAGCTTAGGTGTCCTGCGTGCGAGCGACCACGTCGCGCTACTAGATGGCTGCTTAGAGCCAACCAGCTGCTTGTATGAAACGGCATCCCTAACCTGTAGAATACTGTAGTTGAAGAGTAAGGCTACAGAATTAGGTTTACTTCAGAAAACAAAGCGAAAATGAATGCTGTTCATGAAATTTACAAAGGGAGGAATGTCCACGGAGAAATTCATAAATATCATCAACTACGAAGATCACCAGACAAATTTTTCGAGTACACGTGAATTAGCAGTTCAGCATTCGACTATCTCATCAATAACATAAATACGAATGTTTTTTACATGATCAAGAACTTTTAACAGCCAATAAATGCGGAGGAATGACTACTACATAACCAACTACGCCAAATACAAACATACGTACACGAATTGATACATGTTTACAAAAGGTAGATGTAGTGTAGGGGTAGTGTATATAGTTCATGATCACCTGTTAGGTAAAGGCCGAGGGCTCAATTCTGGACTATTGTTATATTTTTAATGACTCTGTTACAATTCTGTATAATAAGTTTTATTTATAGTGTTTACAATGCATCATTAAGTATGTTTTTAAGATCTTGCCAAAGAACGTGATCTCCACACCTATCCCAGTATATCACACACATTTAATTCCTAATAAATTACAATGAATCATGAAATTTTACAGGTATTTGATGTTGCGAACGTAATTCATCAGCAATCAGTGTTAAGGCCAAGCGTTTCAATTACTCTAAATAGTCTGTAAAAGTAAAGATTACAAAATGTTTGAAAAGAAAGTCAAACGTTTTGTGTAATGATTTGTCTAAAAGTACGAAATAAAAAATATTAGGGAAACGTTTGGTGCACCTCATCTTCTGTTCATGATTTCGAGCATCATTCAAAGGCACGTACAACATTTCTCTTATCTACTTATTTCTTTTACACAAATCAATTCATAAAATATTTGACTGATTTATTTCATTTTTTAATTTCAAGTTTCATTCAGAAAGCATGATCTTACTGACTCCTCGTTTGCCTTCTTCACATACTTGGTTCGAAGGAAACCTTTTTGACATTTAAATACTGCACCAGTGTATCTTTTTATGTGCAAAATAGCTACGTATTGAGCAGATGAAATTTTTGGCACTTCATTTACAGCAGCTTTTCGTGAAATATTTCACTTTTTCCTCAGCTTATTAATTAAGTTTTCGTTAATTACCCTGATTACTTTCAAGCAGTTAAATATTTTCATGCCAAACTAGACCTCATCCTGGTCACTTTGATACCCCATTTACCTGTTTCTCTCCCTTTGTTTGGCTATGAAAATTTGGACAAATCCTCATGATGTAAGTTATAGGGAGTCTTGTTTTCGCTCTGCTGACGCGTTTACAAAAATGTATCGGGTGTTAATCATATGATAAAACAGTCCTTTCTGCGTGCTGTCATTTCCTAAATTCGTCGTTTCGATATCTTGAATCTTTTATGAGATACGACGATTTTTACAACCACTTGATTCCCGAAGCGGAAAAAAGGTTCGGACGCGCCGCGAGCGACCCGTCCGCGGATATAACACCCAATATCTCAAGAATCAAAAGAGATATCATTCCGGTTTCAACTTTAAATACAATTTAGATATATTGGTTACGTTTCATACGCAGTAATGTATGGCCTTAAATGAACTAATGGAAAGTCTACACAATGTGATTTTAGCTCTGCAAATTCTTAAAACTTTCGTGAACCCACGTAGGCTACTCAGTTCCGTGCAGCACAGTAACTATTACGAATAATGGAAATAAATTCAGACCTTTATCGTTTAAAGGTATCAAGTTATAAGTTGCGGAAGAATCAAATTTTTTCACCGCTCCACTGCTTTGCCGAGAAGACAAGTGGTTGTCGCCCTCTGTCGCGCGTGATGTAGCGACAAGATTCAAACACGTTTGAATTCAAACGTTGCCAGTTGCAGCGGGAGACAGACAGCGATCCAGATGTCGCTCACGTAGGACACTTCTGTAACTACACCTGCGCTTGTGTTTTGTCCCCTGAAGCTGTCGCTCGCTTCTGTCGCTCACCTAGGACACGGCCTTTTTATATTTTACACAAAAAAGTAAAAATGGTTCGCTAAAACCGCATTGTTTCTGTCAAAAATTGTGAAATTGAGGTAAGGCTGTTGTAATGCAGTTCTAGTGCAAAGAGTTGAAGAAAATGGCATTTTAGGCATTTATTAATTATGAATGACTATGAAGCACTATGTTGTAAGAAACTTGCAGTCTTGGATTGCAATTTTTTTACAACAGAACATTAAGATAATGTGTTAGCCTCACCAAACTTTACCATGGATAAAGTGTCGCATTTATAAATACAGTTTCATTCATTATTAAATAAGTAAATCACTCCCACCGCTGCATATTGTTATGATTGTGGCAATGTGACAATTATCTGACCATTCTGTTCCTCCAGACCGCAGCATTCTCCCATCCGAATAATTATTTTTCTCGTCCCACTGCGAATTACACTTTCCCTAGAAATCCTTACACTTCTCGGTGGTGTATCGGAATGATCTCGATGGGCCAGCAATGGCTTTATCATCACTCATTATATAGAAATACCCTTTCCAAGTTCCCATACAGCCGCTATTGTTAGATAGCTAAGAGTAGCAGCAATGGAAGAGAGAAGACAGTCGGCATGAAACGTTCCGAATACTGTCTACACTACAAGGAGAATAAGCCACCTTATTTCCTAAATCAAACTGAACTATTCGACAAACGTAAGGACACGTTCCTATATGTTATTTTATATTTGGCCGTATGTTTTCCTAAAATATCACAGGGCGCGCCCATAAATGTTATAGGGCGCACCAGTGCGCCGTGGTGCACAATTTGAGAACCACTGATTTGGACATTCATTTATGCAGGGGTCAGTCATATGACAAAGCAAGCAATATGGCTGGTACTTATTCTGGTAATTAATGTAGAATTAATCAAATCAATCCTCTTGCTGTGTATATTCCACTTCCAACTCACTTCCTTAACTTAGGATCGTGTGCAGCAGAGTGTTTTCCTCAAACAGCTTCATTTTTCCGTTTTTTGCAAAAATTTACACTTACTTCTCTGCTTCGATGAGCCAACGGAATATTCTGCAGTTAAAAGTAGATACCGAAGTTCAGTCTCCACAAAGTGACTACCAAAAACATGCTTGTCAGGGCATCGCCGTGCCTGCTACAGTCTCAGTGTTAACTGGGTAGAAATTTCGCTTTAGAAAGCTATTCAGGATGATGAAACACAAAGAGCTTTACTACGATACATGACGACTGGAAAGCTGAACAGTCTGCAGTCTGAAAACTGCGCTACTGACAACCTTTTGGTCAGCAGTATTGAAAAGATTTAATGCCACAAATAAATTGTAGCAAAGTGTTGATCGGATATTGGGACTGTCATAAAGTAGTATGATTCTTTACTTCAATATATACAACAGAATAGTTCTATGTATGACACATATGACAACGTTGGTGTCGTAAAGAGTAAGATAAACAAAACTATTGAGCTTGATGCTACTTTTGAAGGAAAGGAAGATTTTCGGGTAAATAAATTTCTATTTATTATAGACAGATTGATATCTGAATTGGAGGAATGAAAAAAAAATCATTAGAAGAGTCTTGTATCAGGGTTGAGTTCCTAAGTAACTTTTCTGGGCGAGAGAACACTTAGCTATTGAAATGTACTGGAAAACTGCAACAGCTTTAAAAAGAGGACTTGGAAAATTTTTGAGGGATGAAGTTATAAATTTTAAAGCATAGCTTATTATTATTATTATTATTACGAATGTAAGTTACTAGATGGCACAATTACGTCGAAACGAGGGGCAGAAGTATTATTCTCTGTCTATGGGCGGCAAATTGCTATTTTCGCCCCTGGTTATACGAATAACACGTTTATTCAACGAGAAAGGTGAATGTGGAATGTGATTGTCTTTAATGCCAAGGAAGCCCACGACTTTTGGTGCCTAAAACATCTGATGTTCGAGGACCAATGTCTTTTATGACCTTTATGTAGTCTACCTCCTCCTTAAGTACTTTGTAGAGTGTGCTGTGTTAAAACACGTTCCAGAACTGTTCCTAATTTGGAGGTTGCACTATGAACATTTTTGTCTATCGCTGCAAACAAATGTTCGGCCGAGTGCTCTTTCTCGCTCCTCAAAACACCCAAGACTTATTTGCGGCCATTCATCCCACAGGATCGAGTCGGCTGTCTTGCTGTCCTTTTCATGACTTCTCACATACCACAGCAACTATACGGGTACTATGAAGATGTGATCGACGAATTTGCTACAAAGAAAGCACGTTGTAAGCAACTTTGCCTAACTTGAGTGTGATGATTTCAACGTGCATGTAATTATTATTATTATTATTATTATTAGCAGGAGCAATCGTAGTATTCAGTTACGTACGAATGTAAGTTACTAGATGGCACAATTACGTCGAAACGAGGGGCAGAAGTATTATTCTCTGTCTATGGGCGGCGAATTGCTATTTTCGCCCCTGGTTATACGAATAACACGTTTATTCAACGAGAAAGGTGAATGTGGAATGTGATTGTCTTTAATGCCAAGGAAGCCCACGACTTTTGGTGCCTAAAACATCTGATGTTCGAGGACCAATGTCTTTTATGACCTTTATGTACTCTACGATCAGGGAGAATCTCACGAAAAAAGAAAAAAACAGACAGATGGTGGGAATGATGGTGACACTGAAAATTGTGGTGTAGTTAGAGGTAAGCGAAACAAAGGAAAGATGAAGTACAAGTGTCCCAAACTGAGGCTGACATTAACGGACGGTTCTTGTTAGAACATTTCAGTACTCACTCTGTACGATATTTCCAAAATTAGCTTCTCTGTTGGAAGCTGAGCAATGCAAGCATCTTTTTGACATAGTCACCAGTTTTTGGGCTGTAATATGTAAAACCTATGCATGAATGCTCTTGCAGATAGAATTCGTGAGACGCAGGCTTCAAATTCTTATTTAGGTTTCCTGTGGTTTTTCATAATTTCATCTGCAGAATGTCATGGTTCCCAAAACAGGGCAAACATGCTTCATTTCCATATCCTTCTCCGATTAAACTAGTAATTCATTCCTTCCAACATCATCGTTGACGAGATGTTAATTGTCTTGTCTCCATTTCCTTTTATTTCTTGCACATTACAGAGTGTGAGGAAAAGGAAAATTAGCTTAGACTACTCTATAACAAACTAAACAAGAAGCTTTATGTTTGTTTCGAAGATATGGCCACAATACAATGAACTACTTTTCAACACATGAGACTCTCAGCATTCAGCATTCAGTATTGCTCTTGTGTTCATTGGCTATTTAAGTGAACTGATATCAATCCTGCTTTGGGTACAGTTAACAGGTTACAAACTCCTGTCCTAAGCTTCAGCGATGTTGGGTGGCAATGGCGAAGGCTGTGAAACCTCTGATGCCGCCGGAATCGGTTCTATCGACGGGGAGTGATGGACCATGGCGGGTTCGCGTGTCTGGGCGTAAGATGAGTGTGGGAACTGGCAACTCTGTCTTAGCATCTGAAACAACGTGCTGTCCAATGTCGATAAGACATCTCAGTCAGCACGCGATGCCTCTTGTGTGGGGTCACTGACCGATTTTTCTTCGAAGTTCGGACAATATGTTAGTCATTGGCAGCTCTAACGGTAGGCGAGTAATGGAGATCCTCCAGAAAACAGCACGGAGATCGGGCAAGAATGCCAGTGTGCACTCAGTATGTTTACTGGGAGGTCTGGTCCGAGATATAGAGGAGGTTCTGTTAGCTGTTAATGAAAGCATTGGGTGCAACTGCCTGCACATCGTAGCTCAAGTCGACACAAATGAAGCTTGTCGTTGAGGTTCTGAGGCCATCCTTCGGAGTTTTTAGTTTAGACGGATGGCTGACTTGATGAAGACAGCTAGCCACGCACATGGGATTGGCAGCATTGAACCCGGAAACGATTGCGGTCCTCTGGACTGGAGGCGAGAGGAAGGTCTAAAAAAGAGACACGAGGATTCTAGGACGACGACGAGCAGATTTCTCGGCAACCGCTGTGGGGTGGATTAGGGCTATTGTACGGCTCTCCTGAATAGCTCAGACGTGCACTACACAAAGCAAGCTGTTACTGGGGTAGCAGAGTAATTGTGGCGTGCACATGCGGTTTTTTCGTGTTAGGGAAACCCTTCCCTAAGGTCAACGATGAATTACTTGTTGCAATCGGAGAAAAACAGTCACTTTGATTCGGGGAGAGAACATTTGTCCTTGCATGTTAGTAACAGAAAAGGTCCCAGAGTCTCGCTCATTAGATTTAATAATTCCCCCATAGTATCAGGAACAAAAGCTGGCGGAAGCCACAAGTGAATTGCTGTCGCACCGATCTCCTAAATTCGGTGTGGGATATACGAGGGCTATTTTTTTCTGACCTCCAGTCGGTCGCGCAGTTAAAACCACAGTGAAAATCCGATGAAGCTATGCGCAGATGTGTTGGTTAGTTTCTCTATTATACCTGTCGATCACGTCACGTCGCACTTTTCAGTTCTGAGAGCACAGTGAGCACATAAAGATGCTTAGATACGTAGTATCTCCCGCAGAGTGCGAAGTTCCGCTTGATTTCATGCAGTCCACATAACGTAACTGCCATGTGTATCCTTCTTCGTGACATTGCTCGGTCGCACACTGCAGATACAACAACGACGCCCAGGCAGCGTTTTCGGTGGGAAGCGTTTGATCACCCACCATAGAACCCGAAATTGGCTCCCTTTAGTTTTCATTTATTTGCACCCTTTAGTTTTCATTTATTAGCATTTGCTCACATGAACGGCTGTCAATGACAGCACGAGCTACAGTTCAATGTAGGGATTTGGCAGGAAGTGCAGGCGGTTTCTTTCTATGACGAGGGTATTGGAGTGTTTGTACCACGCTATGACATATATCTAAGTCGGAGCGGCGACTATGTACAGAAATAGCTAAGTGTTCCAAATAAAACATTTTTGGTTTGCACTGTAGTCTCCATTTCGCGAGCGATCGGAGGTTGAAAAATTTAGCCCTCGTATCGGTAGGATAGGCTAGAA
This sequence comes from Schistocerca serialis cubense, assembly GCF_023864345.2. Taxonomy (NCBI): domain Eukaryota; kingdom Metazoa; phylum Arthropoda; class Insecta; order Orthoptera; family Acrididae; genus Schistocerca; species Schistocerca serialis. The sequence goes on from NC_064640.1 coordinate 515,190,062, forward strand.
GCTGATGGTGGTGGCGTATTTATTGCCGTAAGAAACCCTATTGTTAGTGACGTTATTACAGAGTCAGAATATGGAGTAATTTGGGTGATAGTAAGCATAAAAGGAGAGTCGAACATGATAACGGATGCTTTTATAATTCACCTAGCTAGGAGACTGCAGTGGCACACTGTTTCAGAAAAAACATTAAGGACATCGCGAGTAACTTTACAGGTAATGAGACTATAATAGAGTGAGGTTTCAATTTTTTACCTATAGAATGTGAGAGTCTTGGAAATAAAATGGTGCCATGGACAGGGTTTTTACTGAAAATTGAGGTGTTACAAGGAATGCTAGGAAAGGCACTTCAGCATCCGGCTGCGTCATTGATAAAGACCCGCCAGAGATTTCTGTGTAGCTGGGAGCGGTCACTCGTCAGGTGTACCAAGTCGCCACACAAGAACGAGGCGACGCAGTCAGAGAGCACGCTCGGTCGAGTGAACTTAGTGTTCAGTCCTTCCATTTATCGTACTGTGTGTTCGCATAACAAAGCGTGGCTGTCAGCCGGCATAAAAGTGGCGGCGTGGTAGTGAAAAGTATCCGGAATTCTTGTAGTTGTGGCAACAGCAAATGGAACTGAAAAGACAACACCTTGCATAACAGCAGCAGCCAAAGCAGAAGATGGACTTCATTATGCAGCCGAAAGCACCCTCGAACTGCCGCGCGGGATTAGCCGAATGGTCAGGCCATGGACTGTGCGGCTGGTCCCGGCGGAGGTTCAAGTCCTCCCTCGGGCATGGGTGTGTGTGTTTGTCCTTAGGATAATTTAGGTTAAGTAGTGTGTAAGCTTAGGGACTGATGACCTTATCAGTAAAGTCCCATAGGATTACACACATTTGAACATTTTGAGCACCCTCGACCACCCACCAGCAGCTGTCAGCAGAGCAGCAGCAGCCTGTAGTCTTGCCGCCTGTATTACCAGCATTCAACGATGATAAAGAGGACTCGGAATCCTCTATCAAATGACTACAACCATTTAGCATGTAATGTGAACGACGAGCAGTTCCTGGAAGTATTGTTTCTCCCTAGGTGTTGTCGGGAAAAATTTCAGTTATTACCCAAGCTAGCCCCGAAGCAGACCGTGATTCATTGTCTTTTGTAGCAATACGTGAACAGCGTTCTGTCGAAATGAAGCGCGTATCTTAGCGGCTGTATTGCGTTTCCATCAGACATATAAGAGGGCAGATCAAATCTACACGAAATGGGTGACGCACTTTCATGGTTTTGGTCGCCAAGTTCTCATTTGACTATAATCAGTGTTAAAAGCTATAAATGGATAAAGTAATTTGCGATACGATGTTACAATACACACCAGGTAGAGAAATCAGTCACGAAACCTAAAAACTGCCCATCACTGAATGTGTACTGCATACACACTACTGGCCATTAAAATTGCTACACCACGAAGATGACGTGCTACAGATGCGAAATTTAACCGACAGGAAGAAGATGCTGTGATATGCAAATGATTAGCTTTTCAGAGCATTCACACAAGGTTGGCGCCGGTGGCGACACCTCCAACGTGCTGACACGAGGAAAGTTTCCAACCGATTTCTCAGACACAAACAGCAGTTGACCGGCGTTGTCTGGTGAAACGTTGTTGTGATGCCTTGTGTAAGGAGGAGAAATGCCTACCATCACGTTTCCGACTTTGATAAAGGTCGGATTGGAGCCTATCGCAATTGCGGTTTATCGTATCGCGACATTGCTGCTCGCGTTGGTAGAGACACAATGACTGTTAGCAGAATATGGAATCGGTGGGTTCAGGAGGGTAATACGGAACGCCGTGCTGGATCCCAACGGCCTCGTATCACTAGCAGTCGAGATGACAGGCATCTTATCCGCAGGGCTGTAATGGATCGTGCAGCCACGTCTCGATCCCTGACTCAACAGATGGGGACGTTTGCAAGACAACAACCATCTGCACGAAGTTCCACGACGTTTGTAGCAGCATGGACTATCAGCTCGGAGACCATGGCTGCGGTTACCCTTGATGCTGCATCACAGACAGGAGCGCCTGCGATGGTGTACTCAACGACGAACCTGGGTGCACGAATGGCAAAACGTCATTTTTTCGGAATGAATCCAAGTTATGTTTACAGCATCATGATGGTCGCATCCGTATTTGGCGACATCGCGGTGAACGAACATTGGAAGCGTGTATTCGTCATCGCCATACTGGCGTATCACCCGGCGTGATGGTATGGGGTGCCATTGGTTACACGTCTCGGTCACCTCTTGTTCGCATTGACGGCACTTTGAACAGTGGACGTTACATTTCAGATGTGGTACGACCCGTGGCTCTACCCTTCATTCGATCCCTGCGAAACACTACATTTCAGCAGGATAATGCACGGCCGCATGTTGCAGGTCCTGTACGGGCCTTTCTGGATACAGAAAAAGTTCGACTGCTGCCCTGTCCAGCACATTCTCCAGATCCCTCACCAATTGAAAACGTCTGGTCAATGGTGGCCGAGCAACTGGCTCGTCACAATACGCCAGTCACTACTCTTGATGAACTGTGGTATCGTGTTGAAGCTGCATGGGCAGCTGTACCTGTACACGCCATCCAAGCTCTGTTTGAATCAATGCCCAGGCGTATCAAGGCCGTTATTACGGCCAGAGGTGGTTGTTCTGGGTACTGATTTCTCAGGATCTATGCACCCAAATTGCGTGAAAATGTAATCACATGTCAGGTCTAGTATAATATATTTGTCCAATGAATACCCATTTATCATCTGCATTTGTTCTTGGTGTAACAATTTTAATGGCCAGTAGTGTAGCTCGGGTAGTAGAACTCGCTTAAAGGGACAGCACACAAATAGATCAATTCCAAGAAATAGCAAAAATGTGTAAATCATGACATTCATCTTGGAAAGTTCAAATACTAGCACGTCGGGAAAATATCGCCAGACTTCAGGTGACAACGAGCGTGGAACAAGCAAACACCGTGGAAGCAAACTGAAACTAATTTGCTCCTTGGAAAACAGTGCAGTCAGTGAACAACGTGCACACTCCTGCACAGTGGCGCAGTTCTTTCTTGCATTCGTGCTTTTGTTGCATGACATGTACCTCTCTTTCGCGCAATGTCATGTTTAAGTGCTGTGGCAAAGAGGCAATTTAGCAGTTGTGTGCAATAGCAAGCAAGAAAGTTCTCAGAAGATTCAGCTAGCAAAATAGACATTAACACGCAAGAAGCCATATTACTAAGGTTCGAATACCCCTATAAAATGTCAATGAATCTAACTATAAACTAACACCCAGTGACTTTCTTAGTCGACAACAGTGCTGCAGTGACTTTAACCATCTTAGAAATTTGTTATCGAATCTGCTCCTCACCATTACCCCAAGCTAACCATCGTTTGGTATCGTACAGAAAGCAGAGAATTTCAGTCATGAGAATACCCACTGCTGAAACAAAGTACAAACTAGTGACCTGCGAAATTCCTTTCTGGTAATGGTTAATAAAGGAATAACAACTATTTCTCGTTTCGTATCATTTACAACTTTTGGATTCACTGTGCAGGACGCAGTAAGTTTAATCAATAGGATGCTCGATTCAGAGCCCTAGAAAAGTTGCATAAAGAATTCAAGTCGTTATCCTCATCAGGCTCGGCGTGTACTAACAATTTCACGGCGCGTATCATTTTAAAACCTGCAGCAACACCTAAATTCTATAGGCGCACCCAGTGCCAACTGCAGTAACACAATCAATTAAAACAAAACTTGATCGCCTACATAGTTTCGGAGTAACCGAACGCGCGACATTAAGTAACTGGACTACACCAATAGTGCTAATCAAGAAATCAAGTGGATCATTGAGACTGTGTGGGGATTTCAAATCAACTATAAATGCTCACCTATCATAACTGATAACCAGAGCAGAAGAACTGCTATAAAATTTATCTGAAGGGAAACATTTTCGAAAACAGATTTAGCAGATGCCCACCTGCCGTTGTCAATGAGCGAGGAATCACAAAACATATTGGTAATGAATATGCCCTTCGGCATGTACAAACATCTACTTTCCAACGTTATCTTGAGTAAAGTACAACACCAATTCCATGTTCCAGAAATTACCATGTCTTCTTGTCGTTAATACAGGTTACAACAAAGCAGAGCATTGGAAAATTTGCTTGCGATATTTTCTCACTTACGAGAATCAGGCCCAAAGTGTGTGTTTGATAATGCAAGTTTTTTTGAAGAGAAAGTAAGAGTACTTCGGGCATGTGCTTATCGTAAAAGTCATTACACCCACAGAGACCTGTCGCACCCCACGAACCTTACAGAACGGCAAGAATTCCTACTACCCGAAATTTATACTGGAGCCAGCGGATCTCATGTAGCTGGAGACAGTCTTTCGCCACGCAGCCACGAAGACCCACGGCGCCGCCATCATAGGCCACACACTATCATATGGGCGTGGCCAAGAGCCTCGTACGTGGGATAACGGGAGGCCAACACGGCAGCATCAGCACTCTCACTGTACTACGCCGATGCCGTTTACCATCGCGACCTGCCCGATAGACTCAACAACTATGAACGCTGGTACAACACTTAGTATCCTTTCAAGGGCTCTGGTTTATTAGTGCTTGTTCTGTCGATGACTCTTGGCTAGGAACTAGTGTCCTAAGTGTGTGGACTGGTGTTACACTTTCGAGTGAATTCCTTTTATGTATGGCATTTCTGTTCGTACATTAATGTGCAGACGTGAACAGAAATAAGAGACAGGAGTAATTGGTCGCAAATTACACAGTACCTGAGCAGTCAACATCGAATATTTCACGCCTAGGACAACGAGGGGAAACACAAATTAATAAAATTCAAAAGCACTGAACAATATGCCTCAGACCCATGTGTGAAGAGCAAGGTTGTAAGACATAGCAAACAGACATCATGGTTCAATAGCCGCGATGGCAAGCTGCTACGAAAACAAAGAGAGCTGCATCTACTATCTACCTTGACAACAGAATACGACGCAACTCCTAAATTTTACACGAGTTATAATCAATGAGCCTCCTTCGCTCAAGGCAAGGAAATGGAAATAAAAATCTGTTTTTATTATACATCGTACTAAAATACAGACGCTGCCATAACCAATAAATAAGACATAAGTTTGTTTTACTTTCAATTTCTTTGGAATGATTATACGATTTGAAATTTATTTACTACAATGACTTACATAATTTGTGTGAAGTATTGAGTAATATTTTTCGATAACGCTTCAGCTTTATTAAATTTACCTGAAAAACTACAAAATTTCCTCTATCTGTGTAGGAAAAACAGCAGAAAGGTAGTTTTCTGTCGTGGGTGGTCGGGGGGGGGGGGGGGTAGGCGCAGCTTTCGGAATTCTGCTAAGGGTGCAGGTTCAAGTCGGTACTACTCTATCGTGGGCTACTGCGTTTATCCCATTTGAGTAGGAAAGTGTTATAATTTAACAAAGACACAGTTCTGAGATCTAAAGTCGACAGGACAGTGGGAAGAGGACGGATCTTGAGTTCGGAAGTGAAATTGTCTGCTAAGCTGTGGCGCGACTGAAAAAAATAGCCGTCCGCGGAAAGATTCAAAGCACAGCCGTTCTCAACGGCCACCGGAAGGCGGCAGCGTCTCTGCGCCCACGCCCCGCTGATACTCACGGCGCTCGGTACTCAGGGGTGTCACATCTGCGTGCCACATTCGTCTCCAACGGTAGCTTCACTCTCCACCATGTTTCCAAATAACTGGTGATACTAAGTTTTCACAGTTACTTATTAGCTAGAACATTAAAGCATCAGATTTGGGTGGACACATTGTACCGCATATTTTGCACAAAAGATGTCATAATTTTAGCCAATGTGCACCTGCCGCTGTTTTAAACACTACTGAAACAAGGATAATACTACGAATGGAGATGCAACCCGTTTATAATGAATGGAGAGCACCTTACGCAATAAACCATTCTTTGTTGGTGATATTTAGTAAAAGCCTCGCAGGCAGTCCGCTACAGGTACTACACTCAAAACATAACGAGAACTGTGTTCCATTATTTTTCTACTGGGATCTGTTATGTAATTCTCTTGATTCAACACCTAGATGACATCATCCATTTTAGTACTAACTATTTATTTTCCTTAGTTAAAAGCAGACATGTTTATTGTCGATTTTTCGCTTCCATGTAAGGGAAATCATAATCATTTGTTTGTCTGTATACGTGCATCACATCTAGCTATTTCTGTTCCATTCGGAAAATTCCTTTGTGAGCTACATTATCGTTGCTATAGTTTTGTGATCATATTATAACCTCTTTTCAAGACACAGTACTACATCTGTCTCATAGATGCTGTGTGTAAGTGGAACATTATGGTGAAGGTTAGCTCTTTCAACGATTTTAACAATTCTTGTCAAATTTTCCTCGCTCACCTCATCTTCAGCCGGCTCGTCTCTCTTTCCATAATACTATCATTAGATTTTTTTGGTATATATAGCCGCTGAGAGTGTGTGACTATTGGAAAGGCCGTCTCTAATGAACTCGTTGTCGACGGGACGTTAAACACTAATACCCTCCTCCTCCTCAATGGAAACAGAATGTCATCTACAGGGAAACTAAATAAACTTTTGGAGAAGGAAACGTAGCTGGATGAATATCAAATGTAAGTCCAGTACTAAGTACAAAAGAGCTGGCTTTAACCTGGTAGGAATGTACAGATGGGCCATGCAAATGAAATGAACTTGAAGACAACATTATGGAAAAAAAAATGGAAGTGGATGTAGACGTGACTGGATACAAAATTGCGAGAGCATTGACGGATCTAAATCGAAACAAGGCAAATGATGCTGGCGACATTCCCCCAGAAGTATTAAGATCTTTGACAGAACCAACAATGACAATACTATTACACCTGATATGTAAGATATATGAATAGGCGAAACACTCACGGACTTCAAGAAGACTATAATTATCTAAATTTCAAAGGTGTCTTGGATGACACGTATGAATATTGCCGAACCGTCAGTTTTATAAATCAATGTTACAAAACACTAAACCGAATTATTTACAGAGGAATGTTGCAACTGGTAAGAAGCGACTTGTGGAACGATCAGTTTGGATTTCAGATGGATGCCTATACACGCGAAACCATACTGAACCTACGACGGCCGGCCGGGGTGGCCGTGCGGTTAAAGGCGCTTCAGTCTGGAACCGCGTGACCGCTACGGTCGCAGGTTCGAATCCTGCCTCGGGCATGGATGTGTGTGATGTCTTTAGGTTAGTTAGGTTTAATTAGTTCTCAGTTCTAGGCGACTGATGACCTCAGAAGTTAAGTCGCATAGTGCTCAGAGCCATTTGAACCATTTTGAACCTACGACGTTTCTTAAATGATAGATCGAAGAAAGGCAAACCTAAGGTTATAGGATTAAGCAGTGAGTCAGAGAGATAACCTTCGCCCCCCCCCCCCCCCATGTTATTCAGTTTGTATATTGAGCAAGCAGTAAGGGATATCGAAGTTCAAAAAAGTAAAAACTTGGAGGTGTGTGGATTACGTTTCCATTGTGGGAGGGACGTCAAAAGAATTGTTAGGTCAGTTACATGGAATAGAGGTTGTAATACGAACATCTACAAAAGTAAAGCGGAGTGTAGTCGAATTAAATGAAACGATGGCGAGGGAAATATTTTATGAAATAAAACACTAAATAAGAAAAGAATTTTGCTTTTGTTGTTTGGGCAGCAAAAAGAGAAGAAAAGAAATAAAGGTGGCAGGATATAAAATTCAGACTTACAATAGAAAGAAAAGCTGATCTGAAACAGAGAAAAATGTTAACATCGAACATAAATTTGAGTGTTAGCAAGTCCGTTATGAAAATATTTCTGTTGAATGTAGTCTCATAATATACGAGTGAGACGTGGACGATAAACAGTTCAGACAAGAAGAGAAAAGGACGTCGTGCAGTAGAAGATTGCTGAAGATTAAATGTGTACATCGCATAACTAATGAAGAGGTGCTGGAATGAATCGGAGGAAATGAGCTCTACAGAACAGCTTGAAAAAAAAAAAAAAAAAAAAAAAAAAAAAAAAAAAAAAAAAAAAAAGAAGAAGAAAGAAAAAAAAGGGTGGGGGTGGGGGGGATAAGCCGATAGCACACACCATAAGGCAGTTCAGTCATCGGAATTAATATTACGACAACCAAGGTGTAAATTCTTTCGACTTTCCAGCCTTTTCTTCTTTGTTTAGTCCTGGCGCGCCATCGGAGCTCTTAATGTTCCTACAACAACTTTTGATTTTTCAATTTCTCCAGTTCTTTTAATTTTTCTATAAGCGTTATCTAATTTTCTACACTTCTACAGTTTTGATTTTCTCTGTCATCTTTGTCACTTTCCACTTTCTGAGATTCTCATTTCTTAAGTGTTTGTATCGTCTAATGCCTACTTTATTTTCTGCATTATGTTTTATGCTTTCATCGATTTAATTTAATATCTTTATTTATTTATTTACACGTCATGTGCCATAGGACCAAATTGAGGAGCAAATCTTCAAGGTTATGGTAGTGTCAGTACATGAATTACAACATAAAAGTAATAACAAATAAAAATAAAATGTTTATGAACTCAGATAAAGTCAATCCATCAGTTTAAGTAAACGCAATCAACAATACAACAAGAATCATCTTAATTTTTCAAGGAACACCTCGACAGAATAGAAGGAGTGACCCATGAGGAAACTCTTCAGTTTCGATTTGAAAGCGGGTGGCGTCGATACAGTTCCGCACTGTCGCCTGATAAACAAAGTAAGAGCCTACGGAATATCAGACCAGCTGTGTGGCTGGATTGAAGAGTTCTTAGCAAACAGAACACAGCATGTTGTTATCAATGGAGAGACGTCTACAAACGTTAAAGTAACCTCTGGCGTGCCACAGGGGAGTTTTATGGGACCACTGCTTTTCACAATATATATAAATGACCTAGTAGATAGTGTCGGAAGTTCCATACGGCTTTTCGCGGATGATGCTGTAGTATACAGAGAAGTTGCAGCATTAGAAAATTGTAGCGAAATGCAGGAAGATCTGTAGCGGATAGGCACTTGGTGCAGGGAGTGGCAACTGTCCCTTAACATAGACAAATGTAATGTATTGCGAATACATAGAAAGAAGGATCCTTTATTGTATGATTATATGATAGCGGAACAAACACTGGTAGCAGTTACTTCTGTAAAATATCTGGGAGTATGCGTGCGGAGCGATTTGAAGTGGAATGATCATATAAAATTAATTGTTGGTAAGGCGGGTACCAGGTTGAGGTTCATTGGGAGAGTGCTTGGAAAATGTGGTCCATCAACAAAGGAGGTGGCTTACAAAACACTCGTTCGACCTATACTTGAGTATTGCTCATCAGTGTGGGATCCGTACCAGATCGGTTTGACGGAGGAGATAGAGAAGATCCAAAGAAGAGCGGCGCGTTTCGTCACAGGGTTATTTGGTAACCGTGATAGCGTTACGGAGATGTTTAATAAACTCAAGTGACAGACTCTGCAAGAGAGGCGCTCTGCATCGCGGTGTAGATTGCTCGCCAGGTTTCGAGAGGGTGCGTTTCTGGATGAGGTATCGAATATATTGCTTCCCCCTACTTATACCTTCCGAGGAGATCACGAATGTAAAATTAGAGAGATTAGAGCGCGCACGGAGGCTTTCAGACAGTCGTTCTTCCCGCGAACCATACGCGACTGGAACAGGAAAGGGAGGTAATGACAGTGGCACGTAAAGTGCCCTCCGCCACACACCGTTGGGTGGCTTGCGGAGTATAAATGTAGATGTAGATGTAAATGTAGAATTACTTCTAAGATTTTTGAATCCGAGTGGTAGCTTATTGAAAATAGATTCAGCAGTGTACTGCACACTTTTCTGCACAAGAGTTAGAGAAGTCCGATCGTAATGCAGGTTTGATTTCTGCCGAGTATCATCTGAGTGAAAGCTGCTTATTCTTGGGAATAAGCCGATATTGTTAATAAGAAATGACAGTGAATAATATACATATTGAGACTTACGCGAACTTACACCGCTTATTGCCCGAACCGCCCGTTTCTTCGCCAAAAATATCCTTTTAGAATGAGAAGAGTTACCTCAAAATATAATACCATACGACATAAGCGAATGAAAATAAGCAAACTAGACTAATTTTCGTGTCGAACCATCACTCACTTCAGATACCGTTGGAATAGTAAAAATGGTAGCATTAAGTTTTTGAACAAGATCTGAATGTGGGCTTTCCACGAAGGTTTACTACGTATCTGAACATCTAGAAATTTTAACTGTTCTGTTTCACTAATCATATGCCCATTCTGTGAAAATAAAACGTCAGGTTTTGTTGAATTATGTCTTAGAAACTGTAAAAACTGAGTCTTACTGCGATTTAGCGTCGTTTTATTTTATACAAGCCATGAACTTATTTCATCAAGTACACTATTTGTAACCGAGCCAGTGTTGCACACAACATCCTTTACTACCAAGCTAGTGTCATCAGCAAACAGAAATATTTTAGGGTTACTCGTAATGCTAGACGGCATATATTTGTATAAATAAGGAACATGAGTGGCCCCAACACTGATCCCTAGAGCACCCCCCACTAGACCGAACCCCACTCAGACCCCACATCACCGTCATTCTCAACACTGTGAATAATGACCTTTTCTTTCTGCTGCTAAGGTAAGAGGTGAACAAACTGTGAGCTACTCCCTGTATTCCGTAATGGTCCAGCTTCTGGAGTAATATTTTGTGATCAGCACAATCAAACGTCTTAGTTACATCACAAAAATAAGTCTAGCGTTCGAAACCTTTTGTTTAACCCATCCAGTACGACACAGAGGAAAGAGAATATAGCATTTTCAGTTGTTAAACGACTTCTAAAGCCGAACTCTACATTTGATAGCAAATCGTGTGATAGAAAATGATCAGTTGTCCTTACATACACAACATTTTCAATAACTTTAGCGAAAACTGATGGTATAGAAATAGATCTAAAATTGTCTACATTATCCCTGTCTCCATTTTTATAAAGCCGCTTTACTACTGAGTACTTCAATCGTTTCAGGGAACTGACCATTCCTAAAAGAAAAATTAAAAATATGACTAAATAAAGGGCTAACATTAACTGCACAGTACTTTAATATTCTGCTAGGTACTCCATCATAACCATGAGAGCCCTTTGTCTTCAGTGGTTTAATTATTGACTCAGTCTCCCCCCCCACCCCCACCCCCCACCCTCGTCTGTATCACAGAGGGGTATATCAGACACCAATCTCGGAAACGTATTTGACAAGAAAGTTATATGAATCCCTGTAGAAACTAAATTTTTATTTAATTCACCAGCAATGCTCATAACTGTACATATATGTCTGATTTATCAGTAACATAAATATTTTTACTACGAACTGACTTTATATCGTCGACCTTGTGCTGCTTACCAGACACTTCCTTCACAACTGACCATATGGTTTTAATTTTATCCTGTGAATTAACTATTCTATTTGCATACCACATACTCTTTGCCTTCCTAATAACATTTTAAGTGCCTTACAGTACTGTTTGTAATGGGCTACTGTAGCTTGATTGTGACTACTTCTAACATTTTGAAATAATTCCCGCTTTGTTCTACATTATACTCTTATCCCACTAGTCAGCCACCTGGGCTGCCTATTACTGCTAGTACCCCGTTTAGAACGTTCTAATGGATAGCAACTCTCAAAGAGCATGAGAAATGTGTTAAGGAAATGGAAAAAAGGACACATTGACACCGGTGTGTCAGACCCACCATACTTGCTCCGGACACTGCGAGAGGGCATGATCACACGCACGGCACAGCGGACACACCAGGAACCGCGCCGTCGAACGGCGCAAGCTGCGCAGCATTTGTGCACCGCCGCCGTCAGTGTCAGCCAGTTTGCCGTGGCATACGGAGCTCCATCGCAGTCTTTAACACTGGTAGCATGCCGCGACAGCGTGGACGTGAACCGTATGTGCAGTTGACGGACTTTGAGCGAGGGCGTATAGTGGGCATGCGGGAGGCCGGGTGGACGTACCGCCGAATTGCTCAACACGTGGGGCGTGAGGTCTCCACAGTACATCGATGTTGTCGCCAGTGGTCGGCGGAAGGTGCACGTGCCCGTCGACCTGGGACCGGACCGCAGCGACGCACGGATGCACGCCAAGACCGTAGGATCCTACGCAGTGCCATAGGGGACCGCACCGCCACTTCCCAGCAAATTAGGGACACTGTTGCTCCTGGGGTATCGGCGAGGACCATTCGCAACCGTCTCCATGAAGCTGGGCTACGGTCCCGCACACCGTTAGGCCGTCTTCCGCTCACGCCCCAACATCGTGCAGCCCGCCTCCAGTGGTGTCGCGACAGGCGTGAATGGAGGGACGAATGGAGACGTGTCGTCTTCAGCGATGAGAGTCGCTTCTGCCTTGGTGCCAATGATGGTCGTATGCGTGTTTGGCGCCGTGCAGGTGAGCGCCACAATCAGGACTGCATACGACCGAGGCACACAGGGCCAACACCCGGCATCATGGTGTGGGGAGCGATCTCCTACACTGGCCGTACACCACTGGTGATCGTCGAGGGGACACTGAATAGTGCACGGTACATCCAAACCGTCATCGAACCCATCGTTCTACCATTCCTAGACCGGCAAGGGAACTTGCTGTTCCAACAGGACAATGGACGTCCGCATGTATCACGTGCCACCCAACGTGCTCTAGAAGGTGTAAGTCAACTACCCTGGCCAGCAAGATCTCCGGATCTGTCCCCCATTGAGCATGTTTGGGACTGGATGAAGCGTCGTCTCACGCGGTCTGCACGTCCAGCACGAACGCTGGTCCAACTGAGGCGCCAGGTGGAAATGGCATGGCAAGCCGTTCCACAGGACTACATCCAGCATCTCTACGATCGTCTCCATGGGAGAATAGCAGCCTGCATTGCTGCGAAAGGTGGATATACACTGTACTAGTGCTGACATTGTGCATGCTCTGTTGCCTGTGTCTATGTGCCTGTGGTTCTGTCAGTGTGATCATGTGATGTATCTGACCCCAGGAATGTGTCAATAAAGTTTCCCCTTCCTGGGACAATGAATTCACGGTGTTCTTATTTCAGTTTCCAGGAGTATATTTATCATCTATGTTATCATCTTGCCATTCTTGTTCCTTGAGAAGGTTTAAAAAACTCTCTATTGCTGTTGGATTAACTTTCCTACATAGTTTGTAATTATATGTGACATTTGTTTGAATACGAAAGCCCTTTAGTGTTAAAATTTGTGTGTCATGGTCTGAAAGGCCATTCACCCTCTTACTAACAGAATGCCCATCTAGTAATGAAAAGTTAATAAAAATATTGTCTATGGCTCTGCTACTGTTCCCCTGCACCCTAGTTGGAAAAACACAGTCTGCATCAGATCATATGAATTTAGGGGATCTACTAACATCCTTTTTCTTGCTCCATCATATACGACATTTATATTGAAGTCACCATATATAACTAATTTTTAGTACTTCCTACAAAGTGAATGAAGGGCCCTCTCTAAATTGAGCAGAACTGCTCTGAAGTCAGAGTTAGGGGACCTATAAACAACAAAAATTAGAAGTTTAGTTCTATTAAATTCAACTGCACCAGCACAACATTCAAAAACAGCCAACTGATCTGTATCCTGGTAAAGAAAGCCTCTGAGTTGCCAAATTATTAAAGTGGTGCTCCGACATACCAATACTTTGAGAGTCAACATCTATAAGCAGTTCACTAACTTTATCTCTAATACCTCTTATATTTTGATGAAATATGCTAATTCCTTCTCTGCTTTGAAACATGACGTCATATGAAGGTGAGCCCTTAGTTAGAGGGACTTCCTTTAAACAGGTATAACTATCAGCTGACTTCGGTTTAAAGAAAAGGTGCAGCTATTCTGTGTTATACAAGGATTTCTACTTCGTCTCGCCTCTTTTTGTAGGTTTATCTCTGCTGCCTCACAATTTGGTATTTCAAAGTTATCCATCCAACTTCTGTTGCAGTCCTTCGCCTGTTGCAGTCAGTCGTTGCCTAATGCTCCCTTTGAAACTCTGCACAATATTTTCTCCAAATCTTATTTCCTTAATTGGCTATCTTTTTGCTGATATCAGAATGCACATGTCCCCTGTAGTATAATCCGCCAACATTTAAACGATGCAACGTGCTCCACATGTTCCCATTAACACTGTAATCGGATACTATAGGGGCCTTTACGTTTGTTATACGCACTATTTTATATTTATGCACATATAAAGTGAGCTGCCATTCATTACAACAAATGGGAAATTTGGCCAATTATTTTTGTAATTCGTTACGATTATCCAACGACGATACTTTCATGCAGACAACAATTTAGCAAGAAACCATCTGACAATGCTGCTGGTCGTACCTTATTAATTGTTTGCGAAAACTAAAACAATGACGCTTCCTTGGAACACGCCAGATGTTGAACAATCGTCGTACAGTTTAATGCGCTGAGTTATATTACTCAAAGAAGCTCTAACTGAACGCACGTGTTGGCATGATCATACCTAGGTTATGAGTCGGCAATGTATACAGTTGAACGTCTTTCGGAAATTTGGGACAGAATCTACCTGTGCACTGCATTTATTATTTGCGAGATAGAATGTACGAATGAAGCATTTATTCTTTCATGGACAATGGATGGATGTGAAGAAAAGTAACCTCTATGATCTTCAACGAAGAAAAATTTTTAGAGCGGAACTAGGAAAAATGTATCAAACGCTGCGTCCCCATGGCCTTCACAGGGTATACCTTTACCCACTGCACCACCCAGCTCCCTGAAATGCTCTGAAGAAGCCAACTACTACACGGTTCTTCTATAAAATCCATAATAGGTGTAAGGTATAGGCTTCCCACAATTTCAAATAGTGGAACACAAACATTTGGTTTGAAAGCGATCGTACGGATCTGATGACTCGAGTTTCCTGTAAATCTCTTCAGTGCACTTTTGTTATTTCTTTATGAAACCTGCAGAACACATTTGCAATACTCATGAAGGAGTCGTTAAAAATAACAAGACGAATTCGCCTGTGGCGAGGGGTAAAAAAAGAAATGAATCATTCCTTTCGAGAATACGAATACCTGAGAGAGGTGAGAAGAATGGACACCCGACGTTACGACTACATAAAGCGGCCGATGAATTACCGTGCGTCAGCAGCTCCGAATACCGGAAGACAGGCGATCTCGCTCAGGGTGTTGGTAACAGAATCACATCTTCCATGGTCTGCGGCCTCTTACTCATCTCACGATAAATCAAAAATATTTTCACACAAGAACACGTCCATAAAAGAAGTTTACGCTCACTGACTGCGACTGGTGTGGTGGGAAGATTCTCGTTTATTCGAGAGTCTTAATGTACTGAATGCGCTACTGGAATAAAACTGTGACAACAACAAGGAATAACCCTAAAAACAGGGTACAAATGCTACATATGATTAAACGTTAATAGGTTCGGACACATTATTTTCGTTTCTTTAAGTATTGCTTCTTTCTCTCTGAGACCGCAGTTATAGCATAATTTAAATTATTTGGTATGTGACGTTTAATGTAAGAAGATGCGACGTTGTCACGGTGAGTATTGCCTGCAGGCAACAACCACAGCGCTTCGCTCTATGCAGTGATATAAAATCGTTTTACTCTTAATGCTCTACACAAATCGTGCAAAAAATCTTAAATTCACTTATGGTATAGATCTCTATACAGTCTCTAAGCGTGTCAAAAACCTGTACTCAGTTTTAATTAATGTCGTATTTTTCCTGGAGATAAGTGAAATTTTCGCGTCCAGAAAAGTTTCTCGCTTGAGAAATGGGAAGCGCAGTGCCTTGTGTAGCGGAAGCAGCAACATAGTGGGAGCCGACATTGCCAGTCCCCCACTCGTGCATTGCTGGTGGGGGCAGGCCAGCTTGCTACCTGTCAAATGCCAAATAATCTACATTGGAATACCTTTTTTCATAGTAACCATAGTGACTAGTCATGGCAACCCGAGGCAGTGCAATAAATGAAAATTCACTAACTGCCTTTTATAGCGTTTTTCCTATACCAGGGTGTATACGTGGACAAGAAAAAAAATCCCGGATTTTTCCCGGATTTTCCGGTTAAAAATACACTTTCTCCCGGGTGAAAATACACTTTTTCCGTGTTAAGTGACAGTATCCTTTTCCTCGGAACTGTAAAACTTATCCGTTTATCGAGATTGCAACGCGCTTTTGTAAGCCAGTCGTAGCTCACGTCACGTGATCTTGCCAGCCGATACAGCGGATATTCAAAAGCATAGGACACGTCATGTAGTCAGCCTATAGCATTATCACTGTTAAGTAGCGCGTACACACAAATAGGAAAAGTTAATGGTTTAAATTAATATACATAGTGTTCCTACAAGAAAAGAAAAGCTTTCACATACAATATTGGTATCAACGATTAATAAACTGCAACAGAAGCTAAACTTTCACGTACAACGTTGATCTTCTTTGCGCGTGTTACACTTCAAGATACATTACACAAATGTTCCAGTGAAATTTTTAATAACGACATAAATGTCTGATCTTCTGGGCTCGAAATTTTTCTAAATGGTTATCCTCAAAGAGCTGATTTTTTTATTAGAGTCAAACGCTCTGTGATTAAAGAAATTCATCGCACATAGTTCATCCTGCGTAAAAGGAAATTTACTTTGAAAGTAACGCTTTTCAATCAATCATTTGCAATATTTTCCCGCGACCTGTTAGAAAGAGGTTCGTTTCAGCAGTTGCCAGACAGCGCCAGATAACAGGCGTCACAGCGCTTGCGCAGCTACGATGACGCAAGAAGCCCGTATGTTCGTACGTGTAAAACATTAAAAGATCTTATGTTATGTCATTAAAAAAAACAAGACATCAGAGGATATTCCAAGATCATCGGAACTTCATGAACTATAATAACGTGCATTTTCGGTTTAAAGTGCACGTTCGTACGTCCAGGTTCCGTTGTAAATTTTCATGGTGTACCAATACTGTATTATTTCATTTTTGGTTCTTTATTATGGCATATGTCATACTTGCAAGAAGAAGAAAACATGCTCTTTTGAAATGCAGAGAACAGTTGAAACAGTAAATTTTTCCGAGTAGCATCTTGCTGCTACTGCTTATACAGCTAACAGCCACACTTTTGTAGCCAGAAGCGGGAGAAGGTACTACTCATGCGCGACTCAACTGCGCATGCGCATGGGCCCGCACGCAACTGCTCACACGAATCTAATGTAAACAGTTGAGATGTCACCCTCATCGGAAGCAATTTGTTGTTATAAAGCATTGCATAGTCTTCCTAAAGCCTATGACACATTTTGCTGCTGGCAGATGCTTGTATGAGCACTGTGTTTTGTTGTTGTACATGGCGCATTTCTTTTGCAACTTAAGTTTTATTTTAGTTTCTTTGGCCGGCCGCGGTGGCCGAGCGGTTCTAGGCGCTTCAGTACCGAACCGCGAGATCGCTACGGTCGCAGGTTCGAATCCTGTATCGGGCATGGATGTGTGTGATGTCCTTAGGTCAGTTAGGTTTAAGTAGTTCTAAGTTCTAGGGGACTGATGACCTTAGATGTTAAGTCCCATAGTGCTCAGAGCCATTTGAACCATTTTTTTTTAGTTTCTTTCTCTCGTTCATGTTTTATTGCTGCAGTGTTATTCTGCAGTAGCGGGATACAGTATTATCCTTTGTTTGAATATTATTTCGTACCAGTCAAAATAACAAAAATTTAACTGAAAACTAAAACAAAAAATCCTGGAATTCTAAAAAATTCCTGGGTTTTTTCCGGTTTTCTCCTGCATGAAAAAATTCCCGGGTTTTTCCCGGATCTCCCGGCTGTCCCGGGTCGTATACACCCTGTATACCAATGTACATTTCGATGTCATAGCTTCATTACGAGAGCTTAGGTTGTTATTTAATGACCTTCATTGTCATTCAACAAACCAGAAACACGTATATGTGAGGTTTGTTGGATTCTGATTTTACGTACATGCTCTGCAAACCGTGGTGAAGTGTATGGCAGTGGCTGCTTATCACGATACCACATGTAAAACCTCGTTCACACCGGCCGCACCGCGCTGCGCCGCGCCAAACCAAGAAAAGAGGTTTGGCGCAGTGTGGCGCGTCCGGTGTGGACGTTAAACCGCGCCGCTCAGCTCAACAACGGACAAGTCCCGCGCAGCGTCCGTAAATCAAAGGAACTGCTTTGTTCGTGCGCGGCTGTGTTTGGACGGCGTTCCGCGATTTCAATTTTTATTGAGACGAGCAAGCGAGGGCGCACACTGAAACGCTGCTGCACACCTACGAATACTGCTGCGCTATGCGCTGCTCTGCGGTGCGCATTTGTGCGCGGCGAGTCCGGTGCAGACGCGGCTTTAGAGTTTCTTCCCGTTCCAAACGCGTATGGAGCGCGTGAAGAATGACTTCTTAAATATCCCTTTGCGTGCTGTAATTATTCTAATCCTGTCTTCACGATATCTGCGGGAGTAACAAGGTGGGGGCTGAAAACATCTATAGATTCTTCACTTGACATTCGGTAATGAAACTTTGTAAACTAGCTTTCGAGGATCAACTAGCGTTTACCTTCAAGATGATCTTTATAAATAGTTTGTGTTGAACGAGTAAGTTGCTTCATTGTGATATCATAAACAAAATCAGTCAACAAAATTCGCAGATACGCGTTTCTGGCGTTGTAGCATCGGAATGAAGATCCTTCCGTAACAACAACGTTGAGTCTAAGCCCTAATGGTAAAGCTGCGACTATAAACTGTAAACTGGCACTTAAATAACGCTACAAAAGACATCAGATATGATTTATTACTAACTTTTCCAGGACCATAACTAGTGAATGAATGTCGTATGAATTACTGTCTGCTGCGCACCTCTCTATTTGACGCCAGTTCAGTGCTATTTCCGCAGTTTGTTGATTCAAACAGTTTTTCAGTTGACCTCATAAGTCTGAATGGCATACCAGACTTCTCACCCACATAAAATATCAGGTGTTTATTGGGATTCAACACAAGGCATCTATGTCGCTAGCCAGGGCTGCTAACCACTAGATTACGCAGGCGGTCATTAAATTTTGAAGGACATATATAAATAAGATATCAAATTACGCCTGCTTCAAATATTTTAGGCGTAACAGTAATACATGAGGATGTAGTGGTAACTCATGCTGCGATGGGTGCTGGCACATATTTCTGTCATCTGCACACCGACAATTGCTGGTATGGCAAGCATGAATGGCATGGTCTGACCTCAACATGATTGGGAAAGAGAGGTTGGTGGATTTGATTAGTTAGAATATAGAGGGCGCTTGTGGGGCCACACATGGTCAAGTACCTGTTGTCATGGGTAGGAGAACTTTGATTTTTTTTTAAGGACAAACGACGACAACAAGCTCCCCTCTCCTAAAACCTCAAGAGACTTACGCACCATGTATGCAAGAAACAGAACGTACCACACTGGAGTGTCAAGCACCACAGAAATTCGTTCAGAATTATTTATTATTATATCATTTACAGGCCATTAAAAATAAAGTACACCAGCTTGAAGCTGAATCACCGTCTTTGAGCAGTACAGTAATGTGCATTAGAGAGTGCTGGTGTAGAGATGATGAACTGCTGCATATAGTGCTACCATAGTATGAATGTGCAAGTTGCTACTATTGGTCTACCTTAAAGGGTGGGGGCTTATATATCAATAACAAGAGGGGCACACACAAATGTTTAAACATTGCTATGAGGGTTCCAAAAAGTTCAGTTCCAATTTTAGACCATGTACTTATGGACATTGACAGGGAAAACTGTAAAGTATTTATAAGAGATCTTGTCATTTTGTATTATTATTGCCAGATACTGAAGCTAAAGACAGGCTCTGTGAAGCCTGCAAAACTGCAGGCCTTCAAAATGATTTTCTCAGATCATAAGATACACACTCTTTCCAGGGCATTGGCAAATAAAACCTGGGATGATGTTTATATGGAAAGCAATGTAGATGCTGAGTTATGTAATTTTGTGCACTGTTTAAATTACTTTTGAGGTGTCATTCCCGAAAGTAGCCATTCCTACTGCTGCAGCTAAAGAAACCAAATAGATAAGTGTGGGTGTTAGAAAGAAGTCAGAAGCACTTAAATTTCTCAGTTCTTTGCAAAAGTGCTGTACTAATCCACAGTTCCTTGAGTACTATCACACGCACAAAAAACATATAGGAGGGTACTGTTTGTGGCAAAAAAAAGAAAAATATTCATGCAGTGACACATTAACGTATATTGCAAAAAATAAAAGCAAAGTGCTGTGGAAGGCTATAAAACAAGAAACTGGTAAAGGTAGATACAAGTATAACTTCATAAAAATCAAGGTTGGGGATAGAATAATAACAAGTCCTCAGGAATTGGCTAATTTTGTAAATGTTTATTTCCCTGATATTGCACAGATGTTGCAGCAAACTTTTCCTAAAGCACATGTGGCACAATGACTTACAATGATGTTGTTTCCCAGATCAGAGCTTGAAGTTAGGGAGACTGTACAACAGCTAACAGATAAGAAATCAGCAGGCATAGATGAGGACCCTGTCTCTGTTCAGAAGGCATGCATATATAGCAACATGCCCCATTAACAAACATAATAAATGAATCGTTCACTTCAGGTGTCCAGTTTCACTGCTGTCTCCTGTCTCAAAAACAACTGAAGCAATATTGGCAGAGAGACTGTTAAGTTACATCAATAAATACCAACCTCTTTCATGAAATGCCGTTTGTTTTCAGAAGTGGAAGACGTGCAGTATTGGGAATATTGTGTTACAGGAATTACCTTAGACTTATTTAAGTCTTATAATAGTGTTGACCATAAAATACTATTAAGCAAGCTAGAAGTATTAGGTATAAGAGGAATAGCGAGTGACTGATTTCAGTCTTACTTGGGATACAAGATATAAACAAATCTATATAATGTGTAGCACAAACACAAAATTTTTGGGGATGAACATTGACTTCAGCTAACATGGAGTGAATATGCAAAGATACTGATAAAACAAAAGTCATAAGCATGCTATCCCTTAGGGTGTTAGCGTGAGTGTGTAACAGGCAATGTCTTGTGGTGATGTACTGTGCCTACAGACACCCAGTTCTTAGTTATAGGGATCTTTTTTGGGAAGAAGGCACAAAACATGGAGACAGTTCTTAAACTGTGGAATAAGGCCATAAGAGTAATAACTGGAAGCAATAGTGAAGCTCATTTCAAAGAATGATTTAAAAAACTAAACATCCTTACTCCACTAAGTGAGTGAGTACACACAGCAGTCTATGGTGCATATGAGGGAAAATATTAATAAATACTACATTAATAGTTCTACACAAAATCGTGGAACAAAAGCTAATTTGGAGTTACATTTACTGAGGAAAAACAAAACAAAAAGCTCAAAAAAGTATTTTATGTCAGGGAATAAAATTGTATAATAAATGGAAGTAAAAAGGATTACAAAAACACATTTGTTTAAAAATAAGGTAATACATTATACACAACTAATGCATATTATACACTTAATGATTACTTAAGGACTCAGAGTAGTGGATAGCAATGAAAGTGGATAACAGTAGCAATTTCTCACATTTCACTACATGGTTAAAGTTTACTGTTTTCAGAAGGATCATGCATCAAGATGTATAATGCATAACGGTAATGTCCGTTGGCTTAGTTTTTCAGGTGGTCAGCAGCACACAGTTGAGTATGAAGTTCAGAATTGAGGCAAGAGACACAGAAGCATCTTTTCAGTGCAGGAGCCATTGGCGGGAGTGGCAGTGAAGAACAGAACGATATTTCACATTGCAAGTGACTGCAAACAGTCCAGGAGTCAAAAACAGAAGTCCTCAGTGTGTGGACAGTGAAGAGCGAAACAATGTTTGATATTGCAGGTTGCCTGAAACAATTTGTGTCTAAATGAAGGAACATTATGCAATAGAAAATTGCCGAATGAGTCAGTGCAGCTGTTAGGACACTGATCTCATATTCAAGTGGATGGAACTGCTCTGTACAGCCATGCTGATTTCGGTTTCCTGTGGCTTTCCTTAGTCTACGCCATTTGTTCTATCCCTGTAGGCTATCTGTTCTATCCTCTTAAAGAATGCTATGTATCCTGTGTGTTGTATTTTATCCTGTTGATTGGCGTTGTATTACGTTGACAAATCCTATATCATTGCGATATTATCCTTGGATGAATAAAAATAAACAAAATAAATAGATAATTAACTTATAGCATGTGACGTGCACTCTTCACAATTGTAGCCAAGTATGCGTTACACTCTAAGAACAACAAATACGATCCTGTGTATCATCGCTGATTCTAATTGCGACTACGATTATTACTTTAGGGGGAGCTTTCAACAGCAGCCAGAGAAAAGATTTAAAGGTCAAAATCATACACTTGTTTCAGAATATCCATGAACAACCTATACATTCCAGCAAGACAATGCCGACTGATATGTGACAAATGTTCACGTGGACACAGGGGAGTTCCGGTAGCAAATTACTTGAAAGAAATAGAGATAAATGTTATTTGGAATTGGGAGAGTGCTAAAGCGCATTTAGTCATATGCCAAAACCTATTTTAGGCGTTACTGCAAATAATTACTTAACTGCTAAGTTAACATGTTATACACTGAGAAAAAAAGGACACGTGTCATAATCAGCGCAGTATTCATGAATGACATCTGACAGGACAAGTTACTGATTAACAGGGCAATATCTCAGCATCATGTATGGCAGGCACTTTGTATCTAGCACACAGATACTGGGGCAATCTGTCACCAAGATCTGAAATGTAACAGGAGACCTTTCTCACAGCATTATCATTTTATAACTATCGGATGAAGCTCAACTTAGACGCATTACGTGTAACCTCTTGGTAGTTGAGATGTCTTTCTTATAAAATTAAGAATTTCCTTATAGTAATGGCCGGAATTTTAACGAATTTTTCCGTTGTATTCACTTGTGGGTAGCGTATTTCATGTATGAATGAGAACTCCTAAATCAGAGTTCAACGACGATCTACCACTGTATACGCAGTGAAGCTAATTCACATGGCAGAAAATGGCTACAGCCATATTACAAATATAGGTTAATAATATAATTCATTAGATCGAACATTGACAATTGCCGAGAACTTCTCCTTTTTGGTCTTGAATGAAATTTCTTCGAGCAAATTTAAAGTGTATCTAAAGGGGATTTTTGACTCTGCAGTTCTTTATTAAATATCGTCTTACAGCTTCGTCGACCTTCAGTTTCACAAGTAACGAAGAGTAGAGGTTGCTCACGCATTCTTCATCTTCAGATTCACAATACATTTTCAGAAGTGATATCACTATATTTACACAAATAAAAATAAAACGTTCTAATGTTGATTAATTTGTTTCATATAAACATTGAACCTCGAATTAGCAGTCCTTATAATTTTCTCCACATCTTTTTTAATTTGTCATATGATGTGCGGAATCAATTGTAAATCATAATAAGAAGGTGAAGTTACACGGCTGTTGGCGAATTTCACTGATAATTGCTTGACCAGCCGATGTCCCATGCCCATGATGAATCAACAGAGACAGTAACACTATTTACACAATAAAGTAGTTGGTAGTAGAAACTAGCATAAAAGGTAGATCTAGTGAATCGTGAATGTGAAACTAAAACAACACATTTGATTTCAAGGACATTGCCACATTGTATTACTGTTCCTACATTTATAGATAAAGTCCGACTTTATTCTGCTTTTTCTCTTTCTTTTAACTTTACTAACAAAGAAAATAATGTAGAACTATCGTCAAATGGTACACAGAAGGTGTTCATGATCCTTAAATGGTATTCGACTTTGGACTATATACGGCTAGTCACGCGACTGTGACTGCGTCACATGATTTCAGCGCTGCTGTCAGGAATTCCACGTAATAAAGGTCGAAGTTGCTTGCTGCATTGATAGAAAACAATAAAATCATACAAACCGACATTATGCTTCGACTTACACAGTAGATGAAAAGTTATACATTAACTGGGTTCGATTTCGGCACAAATGGCGGAATATCGGATAAAGATGTTCTTCAGATAACAAAATTTTTAAGAGACTTTTCATATCACTGAACATTTGAAAGAGACAAAAGGCGAAAACAGTTCACGAAAATGCCATATGTATTGATAGATTATGCTTTTTCTTTGACAACCTATATGCTAAAACTTTTCAGAATGACGCGAACAGCATAAAAACTGCAGCTACCGATTACACAGAGGGCGCAATATTGGGCTCGTTTTTGAGACTTTGAGTGCACTTTTTAGGATTTTCACATTGCTAGGAATTTGATAGTTGGCTGTATTTATAAAACAGTAAGAGCAACTATTGCTTTACAAATTATTTGCTGATTACTATGGGTCAAATCATGTGATTCTCTAAATTGTGAGAACATATGCCATGGCGTAATTCTTGCTGGCGTATCATCAGATAATTCGAATGTATTACCAGTATAAACATCTATGGTTGGATATATTTTCAGATCGTTGAATATGACGGCTACAGAAATTACTCGCTGTATACACGCTCCGGACACAGTCTAACAACTCAAGAACACTTGCTGAAGCCTTCTTATTCTTGGTACGCAAGCTCAAGCATGCACACGGTTGCGTGCTTTCATAACTGAAATTCAATCCAAACAGCTTGTCTGCGCCACATGCTCCCGTCAATTTATCTGAAACACCCTAAAACATGCTTGCATAAAATACTTGGGCATTCGTGATTAACGATTTACATTTTCGTCATATAACATGGTCTAATGACACGATTCTCAATGGGGTGCTAATTTCCATTAGCGATATTGAGACCGTGCCCTACCACCGATCTCAAAGCGAGTATTTTAATATGTATAATAGTATGCGAGAATACGCAGTGACTACGGTACTAGGATTCACGCAGAGAATTTTCAGCCACTAGTTTATAGCACGAATTCTGAGATGAGGAATATCTCCGATGACAGAGAAAAAATCACACACACTTGCAGTCCTAAACATCAATAACGAGATATTTGGGCTTCACTTATGATATATGCTAGTGCCAATGAAAATTATGGGACGTTCAAAATGGCTTTTGGAAGTTTTCATCTTACAACGACACTTGCGTAACATTGGGTCAAAACTGGCTGATGCTAGGGGAAAAAAAAAAAAAAAAACCGTGTACTTTCTACAAAATAAAGTATTCAGAGTATTACACGAAAACTGTCGGTGCATTACCTGCAGTGAAGTCAGAGCTTTTGGGTTCACGAGAATATTAAGTCGTCCGAGTTCCAATATCTTCTGCTTCCAGGTTACCGCCAGTCCAAAAACAGCTACGCAGCGACTAGCGTGCTGAGCGTCTCGCTGGCTTTGTTGTCTGGAGAGGTTAGAGTGGGGGAAGAAGCCGAGAAATTGTGGCAGCGGGGGAAACTGCAGCAACAGGCCACCAATGGGAAAGCTTTCCGTGGCGCTACCAGGAATGCCAACTATTCTGTGTGCGTAAATGACGATTATGGTACAGAACCAATCTTGCAGGACCAAGATAAGGTTATAAAATTTAAACAACAGATCTTTAAGACAAAGACAAGGTGCAGTAAGCGAAAGTCTTCCTTCATTTTCTGTATATGATTCGGAGCCGTTTCTACAATATAGCTGAAGAGAAAAGCAAACTATGAGTCATCTGTAACCATAACTATTTTCATTAGATCCCGTGTAATCATGAGTGATTATAAATATAATTGATCTTTTTTTTTCGTAATGATGCATGGGAGAATCCCGCATCACTCATCACTTGGCTGTAGCCTGAGTCAAATTCGGAAACAAGCCTGCAGACTGCTGCCCTTGATCTGTAGCATCGATGTAGCCTCACGTGACGTGAGCCACTAAGCCAAGCAGTCGGCCGATAATTGTACTTCATACGACTAACAGCTGTTAGTTTTAATTGAAGTTAATAATAATCTAACTCACTTAGTTCTGTTTTTGCGATACTCAGGCCCGTATTTAGAACTCCTGACGCTTCTGAAAAAAAAAAAAAAAAAGAAATCTTTGCTGCCACCCTCCCCTCCCCCACCAGATATGAACTACAGATGTTTATTAATGTTTGCCTAAATGTTAAATTGTTTTTTGTCTTTGTAAGACTTAACTACGAGTTGCAAACCAAAAGCCATTCTTTTACAAAAATTACTAATAGGTAAACTTAATAAAGCGTCACACAATAAATGTAAATGCAAACATCATAACTGTGCTTTTATTAAAATTAAACAGAAAAAATACAGCCAACTTAAATTTCATTTAAAAAAATACCACTCGCAAAACACTGATTATTTTAATATCAAGGTGTTTTTGTCCTTGCCCTGTCATCTACAGGCAAGTTTAGTATTTATTTTCGTAGCCCAGGTTCACTGCCAAATCTGATTCAGAAGGAAGCACACGAAGATAACTAAAACGATCCTGTTTTTGTGCTGTCCTTAAATAAATATTTATGCATCTCACAGCAGAAAATGACCTTCCTGCTGACCAATTGGAACTAAGAGTACTGAAGTATATCTGAAGAAATATGTAAACATTTGGCACACATTCTCTAAGTTGCAACCTTTTAGCATCTTGCACTGTTCTGGAAGACAGCATGACTCATTTTCATTCTTTGCAATAGAGATGTAGCTTCTGAAGTGTAAACATTCAAGTAAAACGCTGAGTCTTCAAAGTTTGAACTGTAGACTTGTTGAAGCCTGGACGACGTTTCCTGGATTTCAAGCGGACTTAGCTTCATCAGGTCTGACAAAACGTAATGGTTCACTGAAGCACTTGTAGAAAGAGACTCTGTTGTTGAGTTCTTCAGTTCATTTATTCAAAATCAAAAGGAAGAGTATCTGCATACCATCTGATCTGTTACTTTCTTCAGTGTATGAATCATATTTATCGTAGAATCTTTGGTTTTTCTTATTGCATTTCTTATCCCGACTGTTCAATTTTAGCAATATTACAAAGGGATTCAACTTTTTCTAACCTAGATTCTTGAAAACTTCACATCCGATGTTCATTCCTTCCAAGAAACCAACTAATGAACTGCACAACTTCAGAACAGTGTCTCCTGATTGTAACTGCTTACTTACAACATTGTACCTGTCATGCTGTGAACCTCAAATTATATTCAGGAAAGATGTCTCAAACTACACAGTTTCTTCATCATGCCTCTAGTTTCCGATTTCGACAAGGGCTTTTCGCTTTCATTCCCAATGATTGATAACAATGCTGTGACAATTGCCTCGCCATCTTTGTTCAAGCTTGTACAAGCTTCTTCTTTAGCAGACCATCGAGTTATAGAGAAGACAGAAAAATGTTTTACGTTATTCAGTCGTTGACTAGAACCAGGCCGGCCGAAGTGGCCGTGTGGTTAAAGGCGCTGCAGTCTGGAACCGCAAGACCGCTACGGTCGCAGGTTCGAATTCTGCCTTGGGCATGGATGTTTGTGATGTCCTTAGGTTAGTTAGGTTTAACTAGTTCTAAGTTCTAGGGGACTAATGACCTCAGCAGTTGAGTCCCATAGTGCTCAGAGCCATTTGAACCATTTTTTTGACTAGAACCAAAGAAAAAATTAAATATTTCTTGACATACGTCACAAAAAAGAAGATGTGTGGCTACAGCTTTTTGCTGCCTCTGAATCCACAAAGTCAGTGTGTGCGTGAACGAGCAATATCCAAGCGTGGCGACAGTCGGCTGTAATTCTAGCTTGCAAGTCAGACTAAATACCTAATATATTTGGTGCATTGTCGAAACTCTGTCTTCTGCAGTTTCTTATGTCCAATCTACGTCTCTCAAGAAACTGGCGTACTGCATCTGCCAGTTGCTGGTCACCATGTCTTAGGTTGGAGACAAATTCAACAAATCACTCCTCTGCTAATAGCATTTTATCGACATAACACAAGATATAGCTTAACTGATCATTATGTGGAATATCAGAGCTTGAGTCAACAGTGGCAGAATAATATTTAGCTGCAGTAATTTTTGTCCTGTTTCTCCAGTTACTCTTTTCCTCATGATATTGGCTACTTCCCCATATGTAGCAAACGACAGGTATAAAGTTTTTCCCTACCCAGACTCCTTATATTCAAGAAATGGATTAAATTTAGCAATAAGTTCCGTGTATATTAAAACGTTACCGTTATGGATACTTCTAAGTACATCATCACTTTGCACCAGCCAGTATTGTACTTCATGTTCAAGTTATGTGAAAAATTTTCTGTCTATCCTGGTTAGAGCCAATCTTTTGTTTTTAAAAGTACGAAAACAAATTCGGTACCCTGAATTGTTTATATGAGCTGCAGTTACCTCTGGATGCGTCCAATCCGACAAACGATGAAGTCCTGCCAAGTCTCATGTTCCCCAAACAGAGTACATGGTGCACAACATAATGTTCCCTGACTTTCTGGATGCATTCCATAACCTCTACCAAAGCAGCCTCCATTAACGATAGGGGAGGAATCACATTAGGAGTCACTTGGCGTTTGATTTAACGAACTAAAGTGATCTGTGTTCGGTCGTCCAAGTGAAAATTATACAGAGTGCATCAGGTACTCCCAGCTGTTACAGGCACATGTGTTTTGTAAAAAGTTAACAAATTAGCGATGATAGGTTATTTCATCTTTTAACTCGCAGAAGTTAAAAAAATTCCTTTTATAAAACACGCCCGGAAAGTTCAAAAAATAACTGAAACGTGTAAGAACACTCTCTCATAAGTTACAAAAAGAACTAATTAACATCATTATATCAAACTATTTCCTACCTTGGCAAACAGTATCGAGAATAAACGACACTACATAACACATTTCTGCATCTGCGTCAACCAGTAAACCCCACGTGAAAACTAATCAACACTGCTAATGTGCGTTAATTAATTTTCCCCTGTGAACAGTAAATTTAAATTGCTCTAAGCGCAATGTAAATCAGGCTTTGTCATTAGTGTGTATAAGCTTTTATAAATTTATAATACGACGCATTTTACGTTTAATCCGAGCTGTAATAATTTACACTGTAATCATTTTCGAGAAAGTATGTAACAGTCAGCACTTTTAATGGAGGGTAACTGTGGTTTGTGCGTGCCGAATATTCAAGTGTTGGTGAGAGCTTGAAATATTTGTTAGCTTACTCTTACAACTTATCGAAAACAAATGTAAGTACATCCTCGTCATTTGGTTAGTTTCAGTTTATACACGACTCAAGTAGGTAATGGTCGAAAAATTTAGCTTGTGTTCGGTAGAACGTGCCCATGAGTGCGTCATTGCCGATATATTTACACTCTTGATACCTGATATCTGGATAATGTGTAGAAATTCCATATATATTGTTGACATGATTATGACAGATGTTCCTAGGTTGAAAAATCAAAACCCGTACTGGCATTTGACACTAAGTAAGTCAATGTTTTAATTTTGTGTGACAGTTTCAAAAAGAAACACAAATGCGAGGCGGAACATCACATTCTCTTCACATGATTATAACAACCGATTCTCTGCATTGTTGTTGTGGTCTTCAGTCCTGAGACTGGTTTGATGCACCTCTCCATGCTAATCTATCCTGTGCAAGCTCCTTCATCTCCCAGTACCTACTGCAACCTACATTCCTCTGAATCTGCTTAGTGTATTCATCTCTTGGTCTCCATCTACGATTTTTACCCTCCACGCTGCCCTCCAATGCTAAATTTGTGATCCCTTGATGCCTCAGGACATGTCCTACCAACCGATCCCATCTTCTAGTCAAGTTGTGCCACAAACTTCTCTTCTCCCCAATCCTATTCAATACCTCCTAATTAGTTACGTGATCTACCCACCTAATCTTCAACATTCTTCTGTAGCACCACATTTCGAAAGCTTCTATTCTCTTCTTGTCCAAACTATTTATTGTCCATGTTTCACTTCCATACATGGCTACACTCCATACAAATACTTTCAGAAACGACTTCCTGACACTTAAATCTATACTCGATGTTAACAAATTTCTCTTCTTCAGAAACGCTTTCCTTGCCATTGCCAGTCTACATTTTATATCATCTCTACTTCGACCATCATCAGTTATTTACCGAGCGAGGTGGCGCAGTGGTTAGCACACTGGACTCGCATTCGGGAGGACGACGGTTCAATCCCGGGTCCGGCCATCCTGATTTAGGTTTTCCGTGATTTCCCTAAATCGCTTCAGGCAAATGCCGGGATGGTTCCTTAGAAAGGGCACGGCCGATTTCCTTCCCCATCCTTCCCTAATCCGAGCTTGTGCTCCGTCTCTCATGACCTCGTTGTCGACGGGACGTTAAACAGTAATCTCCTCCTCCATCAGTTATTTTGCTCCCCAAATAGCAAAACTCCTTTACTTCTTCAAGTGTCTCATTTCCTAATCTAATTCCCTCAGCATCACCCGACTTAATTCGACTACATTCCATTATCCTCGTTTTGCTTTTGTTGATGTTCATCTTATATCCTCCTTTCAAGACACTGTCCATTCCGTTCAACTGCTCTTCTAAGTCCTTTGCTGTCTCTGACAGAATTACAATGTCATCGGCAAACCTCAAAGTTTTTATTTCTTCTCCATGGATTTTAATACCTACTCCGAATTTTTCTTTTGTTTCCTTCAATGCTTGCTCAATATACAGATTGAATAACATCGGGGGAGACTACAGCCCTGTCTCACTCTCTTCCCAACCATTGCTTCCCTTTCATATCCCCCACTCTTATAACTGCCATCTGGTTTCTGTAGAAATTGTATATAGCCTTTCGCTTCCTGTATTTTACCCCTGCCACCTTTAGAATTTGAAAGAGGGTATTCCAGTCAACATTGTCAAAAGCTTTATCTAAGTCTACAAATGCTAAAAACGTGGGTTTGCCTTTCCTTAATCTATTTTCTAAGATAAGTCGTAAGGTCAGTATTGCCTCACGTGTTCCAACATTTCTACGGAATCCAAACTGATCTTCCCCGAGGTCGGCTTCTACCAGTTTTTCCATTCGTCTGTAAAGAATTCGTGTTAGTATTTTGCAGCCATGACTTATTAAACTGATAGTTCGGTAATTTTCACTTCTGTCAACACCTGATTTCTTTGGGATTGGAATTATTATATTCTTCTTGAAGTCTGAGGGTATTTCGCCTGTCTCATACATCTTGCTCACCAGATGGTAGAGTTTTGTCAGGACTGGCTCTCCCAAGGCCGTCGGTAGTTCCAATGGAATGTTGTCTACTCCCGGGGCCTTGTTTCGACTTAGGTCTTTCAGTGCTCAGTCAAACTCTTCACGCAGTATCGTATCTCCCATTTCATCTTCATCTATATCCTCTTCCATTTCCATAATATTGTCCTCAAGTACATCGCCCTTGTATAGACCCTCTATATACTCCTTCCACCTTTCTGCTTTCCCCTCTTTGCTTAGAACTGGGTTTCCATTTGAGCTCTTGATATTCATACAAGTGGCTCTCTTTCCTCCAAAGGTCTCTTTAATTTTCCTGTAGGCTGTATCTATCTTACCCCTAGTGAGATAAGCCTCCACATCCTTACATTTGTCCTCTAGCCATGCCTGCTTAGCCATTTTGCAATTCCTGTCGATCTCATTTTTGAGACGTTTGTATTCCTTTTTGCCTGCTTCAGTTACTGCAGTTTTATATTTTCTCCTTTCATCAATTAAATTCAATATTTCTTCTGTTACCCAAGGATTTCTAGTAGCCCTCGTCTTTGTACCTACTTGATCCTCTGCTGCCTTCACTACTTCATCTCTCAGAGCTACCCATTCGTCTTCTACTGTATTTCTTTCCCCCATTCCTGTCAATTGTTTCCTTATGCTCTCCCTGAAACTCTGTACAACCTCTGGTTTAGTCAGTTTATCCAGGTCCCATCTCTTTAAATTCCCACCTTTTTTGCAATTTCTCCAGTTTTAATCTACAGTTCATAACCAATAGATTGTGGTCAGAGTCCACATCTGCCCCTGGAAATATCCTACAATTTAAAACCTGGTTCCTAAATATCTGTCTTACCATTATATAATCTATCTGATACATTTTATTATCTCCAGGATTCTTCCATGTATACAACCTTCTTTTATGATTCTTGAACCAAGTGTTAGCTATGATTAAGTTATGCTCTGTGCAAAATTCTAACAGACGGTTTCCTCTTTCATTTCTTAGCCCCAATCCATATTCACTTACTATGTTTCCTTCTCTCCCTTTTCCTACTGTCGAATTCCAGTCACCCATGACTATTAAATTTTCGTCTCCCTTCACTACCTGAATAATTTCTTTTATCTCATCATACATTTCTTCATTTTCTTCGTCATCTGCAGAGCTAGTTGGCATATAAACTTGTACTACTGCTGTAGGCATGGGCTTCGTGTCTATCTTTGCCACTATAATACGTTCACTATGCTGTTTGTAGTAGCTTACCCGCACTCCTATTTTTAATTGATTATTAAATCTTATCCTGCATTACCCCTATTTGATTTTGTATTTATAACCCTGTATTCACCTGACCAGAAGTCTTGTTCCTCCTGCCACCGAACTTCACTAATTCCCACTATATCTAACTTTAACCTATCCATTTCCCTTTTTAAATTTTCTAACCTACCTGCACGATTAAGGGATCTGACATTCCACGCTCCGATCCGTAGAATGTCAGTTTTATTTCTCCTGATAACGACGCCCTCTTGAGTAGTCCCCGCCCGGAGATCCGAATGGGGGACTATTTTACATCCGGAATATTTTACCCAAGAGGACGCCATCATCATTTAACCATACACTAAAGCTGCATGCCCTCGGGAAAAATTACAGCTGTAGTTTCCCCTTGCTTTCAGCCGTTCGCAGTACCACAACAGCAAGGCCGTTTTGGTTAATGTTACAACGTCAGATCAGTCAATCATCCAGACTGTTGCCCCTGCAACTACTGAAAAGGCTGCTGCCCCTCTTCAGGAACCACACGTTTGTCTGGCCTCTCAACAGATACCCCTCCGTTGTGGTTGCACCTACGGTACGGCTATGTGTATCGTTGAGGCACGCAAGTCTCCCCACCAACGGCAAGGTCCATGGTTCATGGTGGGATTCTCTGCATATACAGTCCGTTTCCTTTTGTTTACCATCTGCGCATCATGTCTTTGCTCATCTGTTGGCCAGTGCTTGAACTGGCAAAAGTCGACAGTGCTTGGGTTACGGCATTTTGATACCGAAGGTCTCTCTCAGGTAATATTGTTGCAAGCTGCGGTCAACTTACTGCTACTGAATGGTGTGTTTTTGCGATTCTGGCTGCTATTGCTGGTGGCAGCACCTAAATGGCGCGATATTTGCCCGGTGTGCTTCCGTGAACGTAGCGTGGGTACAAGGGCTTCTTCTCTCATTTCCCTCTTCGCCCCCTATAAAAAGTGCACATATCACAAGTTCTCAGTACTTATTTGCAGCCACAAGATACTCTTCGGACTACTGTTAGTCATTCTCTTTCCTGTTCCACTCCTAAATGTAGCGAGGTAAAAACGACTATTTATGTGCTTCTGTACGAGCCTCGATTTCTCTATATCGGCTTTGTGGCCTTATGCGAGTTTTATATTGATAGATGTACATTGGTAGATGTTGGTAGATATTGGTAGATGTATGTTGGTAGTAGGATCGCTCTGCAGTAAGTGGTAATTTCTGTTTGTCTAAACTTTCTCAATAGTGTTGCGCGAAACGAACGTCTTCTTCCCTCCAGAGATTCCAGTTTAACTTCACGCAGCATTTCCCTAATACTCGGTGTTGATCGAACCGATAAGTAACAAATCTAGCAACACCCCCCTGGACTGCTTCGATGTCTCCCTTTAACCCGAACTGTTGGAAATCACAAACAGTCGAGCAGTATTCAATAGCGGGTCAGTGTTCTGTACGCAGTCCGCTTTATAGACGAACCACGCTTTCCTACAATTATCAGAATAAACGTAAGTCGATATTTGCTAAGAGTTTACAGTGTCGTACTGCGTCAGTTTTCCTGAATTAAAGGAATATGGAATCTGCCTGTTGCCCTTCCTCCATAACTCACTGTGTATTGTGTGACAAAAATTAGTGTTTATTTGTCAATAGAAGCTTTCTATATGAAGTTAATTTGTGGTGTTTGAACCGAGTCCATTGTCTTATCCTTCTTATATACGGCTGTAACTTGAGCTTTTTCTTTCCAGTCGCTTAAGTCTTTCCGCTATGTGGGAAATTTACAATAAATGTAATCCGAGCGCCAATGACGAATTGGGAGTCCATCTGGACCTGGTGACTGGCGACTTAGTTGTTTTCTATTCATTCAGCTGCTTTTCGACGCCAGAGATGCTTATTTCTATGTCCATCATGTGGAATTTTGTGCGGTGGTATTATATATTTCTCCGGTTCTATCTGCACACTGATTCCGTCCTTGTGTTGGGTACTATTCAACGGAGGGCACTGCAAGGTCACTTGATGAATTTCCGTATCACAGAGAGGCACAGTTGTCCACTTACCTGACAAAAGAGCAGATCAAGGCAAAAACGTTTCTCAGCTCTCTCTTCAAGAAGGAGACGTGTGGAGAGTGTTGTCTCGTTACCTGAGCAAGCGGTGGCTTTTTGGAACATCCGCAGTTCAAAATAGTCTTGCTCATCAACAACAGTCCAAGGTGGCAAATATCATCATGCCTACCCGTTACTCATATATATATATATATATATATATATATATATATATATATATATATATATATATATACAGGGTTTTTACAAATGATTGAAACGATTTCACAGCTCTACAATAACTTTATTATTTGAAATATTTTCACAATGCTTTGCACACACATACAAAAACTCAAAAAGTTTTTTTTAGGCATTCACAAATGTTCGATATGTGCCCCTTTAGTGATTCGACAGACATCAAGCTGATAATCAAGTTCCTCCCACACTCGGCGCAGCATGTCCCCATCAATGAGTTCGAAAGCATCGTTGATGCGAGCTCGCAGTTATGGCACATTGTGTCTGTTCACTTCACCATTAAGAAAAAGTGTTGCTTCATCACTGAAAACAAGTTTCGCACTGAACGCATCCTCTTCCATGAGCTGTTGCAACCGCGCCGAAAATTCAAACCGATTGGCTTTGTCATCGGGTGTCAGGGCTTGTAGCAATCGTAAACGGTAAGGCTTCTGCTGTAGCCTTTTCCGTAAGATTTTCCAAACCGTCGGCTGTGGTACGTTTAGCTCCCTGCTTGCTTTATTCGTCGACTTCCACGGGCTACGCGTGAAACTTGCCCGCACGCGTTCAAACGTTTCTTCGCTCACTGCAGGCCGACCCGTTGATTTCCCCTTAAAGAGGCATCCAGAAGCTTTAAACTGCGCATACCATCGCCAAATGGAGTTAGCAGTTGGTGGATCTTTGTTGAACTTCGTCCTGAAGTGTCGTTGCACTGTTATGACTGACTGATGTGAGTGCATTTCAAGCACGACATACGCTTTCTCGGCTCCTGTCGCTATTTTGTCTCACTGCGCTCTCGAGCGCTCTGGCGCCAGAAACCTGAAGTGCGGCTTCAGCCGAACAAAACTTTATGAGTTTTTCTACGTATCTGTAGTGTGTCGTGACCATATGTCAATGAATGGAGCTACAGTGAATTTATGAAATCGCTTCAATCATTTGTAATAGCCCTGTATATACACTCCTGGAAATGGAAAAAAGAACACATTGACACCGGTGTGTCAGACCCACCATACTTGCTCCGGACACTGCGAGAGGGCTGTACAAGCAATGATCACACGCACGGCACAGCGGACATACCAGGAACCGCGGTGTTGGCCGTCGAATGGCGCTAGCTGCGCAGCATTTGTGCACCGCCGCCGTCAGTGTCAGCCAGTTTGCCGTGGCATACGGAGCTCCATCGCAGTCTTTAACACTGGTAGCATGCCGCGACAGCGTGGACGTGAACCGTATGTGCAGTTGACGGACTTTCAGCGAGGGCGTATAGTGGGCATGCGGGAGGCCGGGTGGACGTACCGCCGAATTGCTCAACACGTGGGGCGTGAGGTCTCCACAGTACATCGATGTTGTCGCCAGTGGTCGGCGGAAGGTGCACGTGCCTGTCGACCTGGGATCGGACCGCAGCGACGCACGGATACACGCCAAGACCGTAGGATCCTACGCAGTGCCGTAGGGGACCGCACCGCCACTTCCCAGCAAATTAGGGACACTGTTGCTCCTGGGGTATCGGCGAGGACCATTCGCAACCGTCTCCATGAAGCTGGGCTACGGTCCCGCACACCGTTAGGCCGTCTTCCGCTCACGCCCCAACATCGTGCAGCCCGCCTCCAGTGGTGTCGCGACAGGCGTGAATGGAGGGACGAATGGAGACGTGTCGTCTTCAGCGATGAGAGTCACTTCTGCCTTGGGGCCAATGATGGTCGTATGCGTGTTTGGCGCCGTGCAGGTGAGCGCCACAATCAGGACTGCATACGACCAAGGCACACAGGGCCAACACCCGGCATCATGGTGTGGGGAGCGATCTCCTACACTGGCCGTACACCACTGGTGATCGTTGAGGGGACACTGAATAGTGCACGGTACATCCAAACCATCATCGAACCCATCGTTCTACCATTCCTAGATCGGCAAGGGAACTTGCTGTTCCAACAGGACAATGCACGTCCGCATGTATCCCGTGCCACCCAACGTGCTCTAGAAGGTGTAAGTCAACTACCCTGGCCAGCAAGGTCTGCGGATCTGTCCCCCATTGAGCATGTTTGGGACTGGATGAAGCGTCGTCTCACGCGGTCTGCACGTCCAGCACGAACACTGGTCCAACTGAGGCGCCAGGTGGAAATGGCGTGGCAAGCCGTTCCACAGGACTACATCCAGCATCTCTACGATCGTCTCCATGGGAGAATAGCAGCCTGCATTGCTGCAAAAGGTGGATATACACTGTACTAGTGCCGACATTGTGCATGCTCTGTTGCCTGTGTCTATGTGCCTGTGGTTCTGTCAGTGTGATCATGTGATGTATCTGACCCCAGGAATGTGTCAATAAAGTTTCCCCTTCCTGGGACAATGAATTCACGGTGTTCTTATTTCAATTTCCAGGAGTGTATATATATATATATATATATATATATATATATATATATATATATATATGTAATGCTCTATAATGCTTGCTGGGACATGGCACTTGACTATCAAGAATTAAAGATCTATCGGACATTAGAATAAAGCCATCTGTTTGCAAGTTGATGTCGGTGGTATTTTAAAGTACACGTGATTGAATTCATCTACGATCGTCATACATTAGAAGTGGCTGGCGTCACGGGCTGATGTGCCCAGGTCACTAGAAATTGTGACTGTAACGATCTTCGCCTTAACAAAAAAAAAAAAAAAAAAAAAACACGAGTCCCCTAGAACTTAGAACTACTTAAACCTAACTAACCTTAGTAGGACATAACACACATCCATGGCCGGGCAGGATTCGAACCTGCGACCGTAGCGGTCGTGCTGTTCCAGAAGACGGAAGTGCCTAGAACCGCTAGGCCACTTTCGCCTTTTTGTAGAGTTGTTGCTATGACTTGGAATGCCCACCACATAACGCATTGTAAGCGGAAACTTTCTCATCATTATTGAGCACATCACTTGATTTATTTGTTCGCTGACTATGGTTTCTATGAACAATAACTTACAAGTTGAAGTCACTTAGCAACTGCAGCATCGCTTTTGATAAAGTCGATACTAACGAATACTACAAACTCTGGTTGACGATTCTTAGATGGTGCT
Organism: Schistocerca serialis cubense; assembly: GCF_023864345.2. Classification (NCBI taxonomy): domain Eukaryota; kingdom Metazoa; phylum Arthropoda; class Insecta; order Orthoptera; family Acrididae; genus Schistocerca; species Schistocerca serialis. The sequence continues at coordinate 515,227,902 of NC_064640.1, forward strand.
GGAATCAATTCGGCCATCATACAGGCAGTATGAGAATAGAAGGAAAGGAGAAAATTAGATTTTCACAATAGTTTCGTATTTGAAATTTCTGCTGATGCCAGGCACGAGTTCTGCTTACTTCATGTATTTGATACACAGCACAGATTGAACAAATTATTTCCATTTACTAGTACGTTTTCTTAAACGTGGCACTTGCTGTTTGTAAGCACTTCTACATTGTGGTAACTTACCTGTAATACAAAAATTATCATCACTGAAGTTTCTTTCCCTACAGATAAATCGTCAACAGAAGGTTGTGTTGGCTTCCTAGTACATCGATCAGTTTGGGAACATAATGATGATTATTTGCTTACATAGAAAACACAGAGATACTTGTTTATGTACAAAAAAGTTTTACTTATATTTTAAGATCACTATCCAAGTATCGAAAGAATTTCACTGAGTCACTTTTGAGGTTTTCATTAAGTATTTTGCCTTCAAATTTTGTGTAATGATAATGTACGGTGATTTTAGTTATTCCAACATTAACACTGTTTCGACATTATTTAACCCCTCGAGTACTTGAACATTTGTTCTATATTTCCAAATGGTCTCCTGTACTACATATACACTATTTGATCAGAAGTATCTAGATACCCCCATCTAATGAGGAATTGGCAAATAGATATTATGAGGGATGGTCCCACCTGTATAGAAGGAGGCGGAGTGTACTGTATTTTCAGTACAGAAGCAGTACCAGAAAAATCGGTCGGTCAGGAGAGCCGACTTCGAACCTGGATATTACAGCCCTTATAAGGTCGCCCATGCTGATTGCTGCTGATGTGACTGTGAAGTGGAGAAATGAAGGAAGAACCGCAGCTAAACCGAAACCAGACTGATGGACAGGGACCGCCGAGCATGGCGGAGAGTTGTTATAAAAAACCGCGAGATATCAGCAGAAGGAATTGCTCGTGAGTTCCAAAGTGCTAAAAGCAGTCCAGATAGCACAAAGACTGGGTGAAGGGAGTTAAAAAGAGTGGGAAGCCACAAAACTATGAAGTCAATGCTAAGCGACGCTCGAGGTCATGGAAAGAAATAAGTCACAGTGAATGTCCGGAAAGAAGTTACCTAGACTAACGAATTACGCTGTACCCTGTGGCAATCCGATGGAAGGGGCTGGGTTTGGAAAATGTCTGGAGAAAGTTATCTGCCATTATGGGTAGTACTAGTAGTGAGTACGGAAGAAGTGGTGTAATGATATGGAGGTGTTTTATGGGGCCGTGGCGAGCGGTTAGCGTTTACACGGTCTTGGAAAAACCCTGGTGGATTCTAGGCAGGGGCACATATGACCGTGTTTGCGTGTTTGAAGAAATTTATATGCCAGAGAAAAGTTGATAAAAACAAAATTAAGAGCGACACAGAGTTGCGAGTTGGCACTCATGGACAGAAAAATATGTAAAGCTAAATTATCTAGACGCGCTACAAAAATGTACCGGTATAATAGTTTAAAAGTTATTGTCATCTTAAAAACTGTAAATTTATGGAAGTTCAAAAACTAATATATCTGCCATGCTTTGGTCAATTAGTATGAAGAAAGTGTTCAGCGATGCAGCAAGTAGAGCTGCATGGAGCAATCATAGCCGATTTACCATAAATGGTTCAAATGAGCACTATGGGACTTAACATCTATAGTCATCAGTCCCCTAGAACTTTGAACTACTTAAACCTAACTAACCTAAGGACATCACACAACACCCAATCATCACGAGGCAGAGAAAATCCCTGACCCCTCCGTGAATCGAACCCGGGAACCCGGGCGCGGGAAGCGAGAACGCCACCGCACGACCACGAGCTGCGGACATGATTTACCATAATGTGTACCATTTACAAATGAGAGCTCGGAATATGGGATTCGACTGACAGAAACTGTGTATTTGGTAGCAAATAAATCTAAAGAGGCGGAACTAGCAGTAGCATTCTAAAGTTTTAAGAGGTATATGAGTAATTAAGTATGTATTTTTATTTGTTTATTTATGTTTAGTATCAAAAATCCGGGAAAAGCAAAATCACGTCACAAGAACAATGTTTGCGAAAAAACGGTGGCAGATACAAGAAATTGGGCTTTAAATTGTTATTGCCCTGAAAATTTCCATATATTTCAATATATCATATATGTTTTTGAGTTTCGTTTTAGAATCTTCGTAATTTTTGTGACACATTGTTTTGAGTTAGGCCGTGTCCTACGTGAGCAACAGAAGCGAGCGACAGCGCGCCACGGTTTCAGGCGACAAAACACAGCCGCAGGTGTAGTTACGGAAGTATCCTACGTGAGCGACATCTGTGTCGCTGCCTGTCTCCCACTGCAACTGGCGACGTTTGAATTCAAACGTGTTTGAATCTTGTCGCTACAGCACGCGCGTCAGAGAGCGACAGCCACATGCCTTTTCGGCAAAGCAGTGGAGAGGACGCGACGGCAGCAATGAATTACTTAACATCCGATTTTGAGAAAACTATTCGGTGAAAAAAATTGATTCTTCCGAAACATATAGCTTGATATATTTAAACGACAAAGGTCTAAATTTATTTTTGTTATTCCTCATAGTTACAGTGCTGCACGAAATTGAGTACATGGCTGCACGAAATTTTTAAGTATTTGCAGAGGTAAAATCACATTGTGTAGACTTTCCGTATAGTTCATTTAAGGCCATACATTATTGCGTATGAAATGTAACCAATATATCTAAATTGTATTTAAAATTCAGACAGGAATGATATCTCTTTTCACTCTTGAGATACTGGTTGTTATATCCACGGACGGGTGGCTTGCAGCTCGTCCGAAGATCTCCTGCGCTTCGGGAATCAAGTGGTCGTAAAAATCGTCGTATCTCGTAAAACGTTCAAGGTATCGAAACGACGAATTTTGGAAATGACAGCACGCAGAAAGGACTTTTTTATCATATGATTAACACCCGATACGTTTTGTGAACGCGTGAGCAGAGAGAAAGCAAGACACCTTATAAATTACACCATGAGGTTTTGTACAAATTTTCATAGCCAAACAAAGGGAGAGAAACAGGTAAACAGCGTATCAAAGTCACCAGAATAAGGTCTAGTTTGGCATGAAAATATTTAACTGCTTGAAAGTAATCAGGGTAATTAAGGAAAACTTAATTAATAAGCCGAGGAAAAATTGAAATGTTTCACGAAAAGCTGCTGCAAATGAAATGTCAAAAATTTCTTCTGTTCAAGAACTAGTTATTTTGGACATAAAAAGATACATTGGTGCGGTATTTAAATGTCAAAAAGGCTTCTTTCGAGTCAAGTACGTGAGGAAGGCAAACGAGGAGTCAGTAAGATCATGCTTTCTGAATAAAACTTGAAATTAAAAAATGAAAGAAATCAGTCAAATACTTTATGAAATGATTTGTGTAAAAGAAATAAGTAGATCAGATAAACGTTCTACTTATCGGTGCAATGTAGACACTATACATAAAACTTATTACGCAGAATTGTAACTGAGTCAGTAAAAATATAATAACGTCCCATAATCGAACCCCAGATATTTTCCTGACACTAAATCACGAACCAGACACGCTACCCCTACACGGCACCTAGATTTTGCTTGCTGGTAGCAATATGTATTCTTATGTATATATTTAGCACAGCTAGTCATGTAATAGTCATTCCTCCGCATTTATTGGCTGTTTAAAGTTCTTGATCATGTAAAAAAAAATAAAAAATTCGTATTTAATTTATTGATGAGATACTCGAATGCTCCTCTGCTCATTCAAGTGTATTCGAAGAATTTGTCTGGTGATGTTCGTAGTTGATGATATTTACGAAATTCTCCATGGAGATTCCTGCCTTTGTAAATTTCATGCACAGCATCAGAGTATATTGATTACCTGTCCCAGCTTCCATACGTCACAATATCTTCCACATTTGTCAAAATGAAACATTGCCTCTCTCTTTTTTTTATACCACCGTATGTATGTTGTAGGAGCAGCTCACCTTACACTGTGTAATGTCCAGCCTTCTGTGACAGCCAATGGATGAAAACGTGTTAATGTCGGATGAGCACCTGACACAGACTAGAAGTCATGGTGGGAGAGAAAACAAAGTGTATGGCGCAGCACACACCTGTTGTCTTAGACTGCTTGGCTGTGTTGCAGCGAAAGAACGATATATAAAACTGCTTACAAAGCTGTAGCACAAAAAGCATCTGCTGCTAATGACAGGCTGTGGGATATTGTCTCCTTCCATATAGACGATGAAATGATTCAAAATGGCTCTGAGCGCTATGGGACTTAACATCTGAGGTCATCAGTCTCCTAGAACTTAGAACTACTTAAACCTAACTAACCTAAGGACATCACACACATCCATGCCCGAGGCTGGGAAGCGCCTAGAACCACTCGTCCACAGCGGCCGGCTACAGGCGATGAGTCTGTGAGAGCGAGTTTGATCACTCGCCACCTGCTCCGGTGAATCAATATCTGTATATTTCGTGGACTGCATTTGTTATCCTATCAGAAGAGAGAAACACGGTACAGTCTCATCCAGTTCTCTGCCAGGCGACGTTAGCGAAGAGCTATTACAATGCATGGCATGGTGGCATGGAGCTTAATAGTTTGGTTCGATATAGTTCGCGGTTTTTCTGTGTTGGATAGTACACAATAACAAAGAGACAGAGAAAGAGAGAAACAGATGATTGGGTGACAAATATGAGCGCACCCTGAGAGATGCAGATCTCCTTCAGACTGCAGTACCTGCACGTAGTTCGGAAACACACTGCATTGCAGTAGCAAAATCCACGTCCTTCTTCCAGTCCCCGAGTTGTGTGAAGTCTTCCTAATTTTCTCGATAGGAAACACTACCATACCTGAACGTACTGTCTTTTCTTCTGCCTCGTCCTGCAGGAGAAAGCTTCATTTGGGACTGGACTTACACATTGTACAAGATTGGCGGAGCAACATGTTCCCATTTCCACCGAGTGGTCAAAGCACGGTCCTGATGCATTAACTCAGCTCACTCTGTTTCTCCATAGGATGCAGAAGGTGGTAGATATAGTGCTCTCCGAATTCAGCTCAGTTCCGACTTAAATTCTAACGATCACATGGACAAAGGTGAAGGGAGGGCGGGGCAGAGACTGAGGAATAGTTAGAAGATGCAGAGAGAATGGCTAAAACCACGCTGGAGTTTTTCTGTGTGGGATCATTAGCAGATAGATTCGAAAAAGGTGACTCGTTTCGAGATATTGGAGCGCCACGAATATAATTCGTCGGAGGCTGTAATCATTAAAAGACATCTCCATAGGATCCAAAGCAAGGTGTGGTTGAATGGAGGGAAAAAATTCCAGATCGCATCAGCATTTCTACCAAACAGCGTGACACTATAGATCTGAAAAACGAGTGTATTGGTCATAGGATTTTGTACATTTCTTGCGACTTCGATGTATCGTTACATTTTTTAAGTGATTCCTCACATACACCTCCATCTACTGTATATGATCTTTCTCAACCAACCATCATTCTTCCTCGCTTCTAACACCATGGATATACCGCAGAACCTCTGTTAAACTGTCTGCATGGCATGGAGATAGAATTCTTTACAAATACTGCACTACTGGCCATTAAAATTGTTACATCAAGAACAAAAGCAGATGATAAACGGGTATTCATTGGGAAAATATGTTATACTAGAACTGACATGTGATTACATTTTCACGCAATTTGGGTGCACAGATCCTGAGAAATCAGTACCCAGAACAACCATCTCTGGCCGTAATAACGGCCTTGATACGCCTGGGCATTGAGTCAAACAGAACTTGGATGTTGTGTACAGGTACAGCTGCCCATGCAGCTTCAACACGATACCACAGTTCATCAAGAGTAGTGACTGGCGTATCGTGATGAGCCAGTTGCTCGGCCACCATTGACCAGACGTTTTCAATTGGTGAGGGATCTGGAGAATGTGCTGGCCAGGGCAGCAGTCGAACTTTTTCTGTATCCAGAAAGGCCCATACGGGACCTGCAACAAGCGGTCGTGCATTATCCTGCTGAAATGTAGGGTTTCGGGTAGAGCCTCGGGTCGTAACAAATCTGAAATGTAACGTCCACTGTTCAAAGTGCCGTCAATGCGAACAAGAGGTGACCGAGACGTGTAACCAATGGCACACCATACCATCACGCCGGGTGATACGCCAGTATGGCGATGACGAATACGCGCTTCCAATGTGCGTTCACCGTGATGTCGCCAAACACGGATGCGACCATCATGATGCTGTAAACAGAACCTGGATTCATCCGAAAAAATGACGTTTTGCCATTCGTGCACCCAGGTTCGTCGTTGAGTACACCATCGCAGGCGCTCCTGTCTGTAATGCAACATCAAGGGTAACCGTAGCCATGGTCTATGAGCTGATAGTCCATGCTGCTGCAAACGTTGTCGAACTGTTCTTGCAGATGGTTGTTGTCTTGCAAACGTCCCCATGTGTTGAGTCAGGGATCGAGACGTGGCTGCACGATCCATTACAGTTATGCGGATAAGATGCCTGTCATCTCGACTGCTAGTGATATGAGGCCGTTGGGATCCAGCACGGCGTTCCGTATTACCTTCCTGAACCCACCGATTTCATATTCTGCTAACAGTCACTGGATATCGACCAACGCGAGCAGCAATGTCGCGATACGATAAACCGCAATCGCGATAGGCTACAATCCGATTGTTATCGAAGTCGGAAACGTAATGGTACGCATTTCTCCTCCTTACACGAGGCATCACAACAACGTTTCACCAGGCAACGCCGGTCAACTGCTGTTTGTGTATGAGAAATCGGTTGCAAATTTTCTTCATGTGAGCACGTTGTAGGTGTCGCCACCGGCGCCAACCTTGTGTGAATGCTCTGAAAAGCTAATCATTTGCATATCACAGCATCTTCTTCCTGTCGGTTAAATTTCGCGTCTGTAGCACGTCATCTTCATGGTGTAGCAATTTTAAGAGCCAGTAGTGTATTTATCAACTTGAGAAATACCTAGCAGCGGCATGAGGGAGTTGCCAGTATCGGCTTAATACCACGTTCCTTAACTGAATCAGTCTATAATTTCGGTGAGAAGGATGATTTTATTACGAGTTTACACCGCTGGAGACGTGCACCCAGCTATAGTCTGGAACCGCGCGACCACTACGGTCGCAGGTTCGAATCCTGCCTTGGGCATGGATGTGTGTGATGTCCTCAGGTTAGTTAGGTTTAAGTAGTTCTAAGTTCTAGGGGACTGATGACCCCAGAAGTTAAGTCCCATAATGCTCAGAGCCATTTGAACCATTTTTTGAACGTGCACCTACACTTTTGGTCTCTTAATGCACACCCTTTTGATCACCATCTGTATCCAGTGTAGCGGTATTTGTGTGGAAGACCACTTGATTCGAAAGCAATACAAAAGTCCTATTTATAAAGCATGAACGGTTTTTAACATGGATATCGTTAGCAATACTTGTGTATGCCTGTAAGAAGCAAGACAATTTTTTATGCAAGGTGATAGTAACATAGTCATTGCGATCGTGTTTCTAATAGCTGGTCGCTTATAAGACAATTACGTCTCTCTTCCCAAGACACACTGGTACCACTCGGAAGAAAAACAAACGGAATATTTCTACCAATCCAGGAACTTTTGCTAAATGTTGTTTGGATCCATTAGCATTTTTTTATTAGCGAGGTATTATAGTTAGTAGGGACGTGTGTGTTGTGTCATTTACTGTGGTAGTCAGCACCGACACAAACAGGGAAGGAGAGAAGTAGCGATGGCAGGCAGCAGGAATCTAATAATGACCTGTACATTAAATTTTCAAAGTATGACAATACTTTATTTCTAAAAAGAAGGTAAATAAAACTTAGCTTGAGGTGCTGCTTCTACCTCCTACAAGCAATTACTGTTCACTATTACAACTCGCAGACTGCAGGCTAAGTGTCATCATCCTAATACTCAGTACCGATGCTCTCAAAGACGGCGAAAAAACTCTGCTGACCAGCGATGGGCGGCTGTTTAAGTCAACGTTGACAGGGAGCGCTGAACTCTATCTTTCTAGAGGTGTGCCACTGCCCACTCTTTTCACTGGCATGCGGGTCAGCACCTTCTTATTACCATTTCGCAGCACTGCACTGGGCGTTGTGCAGTCGATGCTTTAGGACAGCACATTCTTCCCCTCTCCCCCACCCCACCGCCCAAATTACCCACCATTGTCAAGTAGGGAGCCATCTTACAAGGACGGGGGGGGGGGGGGGGGGAAGAGGGGGGGAGGAGGCAGGAAGCTGGGTGGCGTGAGGAACTGGGAGCTGCAACTGGGAACGAAGCCGAGCCGCCGGCCAATGTGACCGTGCGGTTCTAGGCGCTTCAGTCTGGAACCGCGTGACCGCTACGGTCGCAGGTTCGAATCCTGCCTCGGGCATGGATGTGTGTGATGTCCTTACGTTAGTTAGGTTTAATTAGTTCTAAGTTCCAGGCGACTCAGAAGTTAAGTCGCATAGTGCTCAGAGCCATTTGAAGCCGAGCCCGTGCCACGCCCCAACATCCGTCCTGAGCTCCGAGGGCATATTGGTCGGAAAACCTGAGGAAAGGCGTCCACACTCTTTCTCAGCCAGTCCGACGAAAAACGGAAAGGGCGGTGATGACAACGGCGATGGCGCGGGGTCCACGTCGGGCGCCAGGAGGAGGTCGAGGAAGCTTAGCTGCTGCGATGGCTAAGGCGATGGGTCCGGCTCCGTCGGCTCCGCAGGCGGTGCCGAAGAAGCAGCCGGATGAGGGGCCGCGTCGGCCGTAAGATCCCTGTAGGATGCGGATCTGTGGACAGAAAACCTGCAGAAGAATCTCGCAATTGACAAGCACGTACCTGGTTCTGGTGGCTGCGCAGCAACCCAGCAGGACTTTGATTTAAATAAGTGCAAGCGACCGAATTGGGAAGAACCATTCCTCTCTCCCAGCTCACGGTGCGACGATAAACTTTGAAAATAATAGAATCATTAGGCGCAAAGCGATATTTGCGGTGCGTGGGAGGCGCCGTGCGCTGCGATGGGTGCAGCAACTGGAACAGCATGCAGTGGCGCCTTCAATGTAGAAGCTCCACCGGCGACGGATCATCGCGAGGCTGGGAGCGATACGTTACGAGAAAGAGTACTAGCGCTTGCTCACGTGTGTGAGAGGCAAGTAGTGTGTTCATCTGTTGTTTGAAGATATGCACAATTTGTTCAGGCTTCTCCATTCGACTGAGGATGAAATAGAGCATTGGCGAAGGAGAGTGATACCGTTGGCTGTACAATACTGTTCAAAGTCCTGAGTCGTAAACTGTGGTCTGTTGTATGTAACCAACACTGAATGGTAATATGCGATGTAGTTGAGTTCATAGGTACTGCAAACGGATATTTGCTAAATGAGTCCACAATAATAAGCCAACGAATGTTTAAAAAGGGACCAGCTAACTCAATATGCACTCATTGCCACGGTAATTGAGACTTTGGAGAAGCTGAAAAAAAAATGTGTTGGGGCCGATAGCGTTTTGCAGAACCGCGACACTGTGACATGTTGTTTTCAATGTGGGCGTCCATGCCCGGCAAACTGTTTTGTGCGTTCAGTTTCCCAATGTCCTTGGTGGAGCAATCGCAACACATATTTTTGCATTTCAGGAACAGTCACACGCGATTGTCCAGAGTCATTTTGCAATAAAATCATACCGTGTTGGACGGAGAGTCTTTGCTGACGAGTAAAGTATCGGCTCACGAAATAATTCTGAATGTTTTTCACGGAACGAGGTCAAGCAGTACGGATGTAGTGCAACAAAAGATTCAAGTCAACGTCTGATTCTGTGGCCTGTGAAATTTTCCTATGGTTCAGTGGAAAAGTCTGTAAAAGTTCAGTTCAAATGGCTCTGAGCACTATGGGACTTAACGTCTGAGGTCATCAGTCCCCTAGAACTTAGAACTACTTAAACCTAACTAACCTAAAGACATCACACATATCCATGCCCGAGGCAGGATTCGAACCTGCGACCGTAGCAGCAGCTCGGTTCCGGGTTGAAGCGCCTAGAACCGCTCGGCCACTCCGGCCGGCAAAAGTTCAGTGTCCTGCGCATCAATCTGACAACAAGATGCGGCAGAAGAATTCATAATCAGGACCAACATAAGGCGAGAAAAGGGGTTAGCAGTTGCATGCTTCGACATGGGCCGGTACAGTATTTCGTACTGATACTGTGGCAGCAACAAAGCCCAACGTTGCAGCTTCCGAGCCATGCATGGTGGAACGGGTTTGAACGGATGAAAGAATAACTGAACTGTCAGTAGGTAAAGCTTCCCATCAAACAGATAATGGTGAAACTTAGTCACGGCATAAATAAGAGTGACTGCTTCCTTCTCGGTATGGGAATAGTTACACTGAGTCTTGGCCAATAAAGCATAAGCGAAAGCAGGCGGCCTGTCCTGTTAACCAAATATGTGCAAGAGCACGGCTCCAATTCCGTACGAAGAAGCGTCCACTTCCAAAACTACAGGCTTAGCGGGATGGAAATGAACAAGGCACTGGACAAGGTATTTTTAAATTTCTGGAATGCATCCTGACATTCTTCGGTCCAAACAAAAGGCACATTTTTCTGGCCCAGACGATGCAATGGAGGCGCGATCTGGGCTGTGTTGGGTATAAACAGGATAAAATATGTCACATTCCTGAGAACTGACTACAATTCCGTCACGTTCTGTAGGGTAAGGAGGTACCGGATGGCCAGCAAATGCGATTGAAGTGAATGAACATCATGGGTACAATACATGGCTAAAATACTAATTTTTAGTCTGAAAAAAGGACACATTTGTCCAGGTGACACTTCAAACCTGCAGCTGAACGCACTTTAAAAAGCGTACAAAAGTTACTCCTGACACCACAATATCGTCCAAGGAATTTGAATAGAATAGAACTTTTGCAGTAAGCTGTTAAAAGTAGTGTTGTGATATGGCAGGCGCAGAAGCGCTACCAAAGGGTAAGCGCAAAAATTTTAGCAACTCTAAATGTATGTTGACCTCAGACACTTTCTGAGACTCCTCATCTAGCGGAATTTGCAAATATGCATCGTATAAGTCAAGTTTTGAAAAATAGTCCATTAATTCCTCAGGGTGAGGCATCGGATAAATATTAATTACTGTCTGTGGATTCACAGTGGATGTAAAGTCCACACAAAGACTAATTCTACCAGAAAGCTTTGGTAAGATTACTAAGGGGGAATCCCATTGACTAGCCTGGATAGGAGCAATAACACCATTCTCTTGCCATTCTTTACGTTCGCTTGCAACTTTGTCTCTAAGAGCATGAGGAATAGGATGCGCCCAAAAAAGTTAGGTTCCTTGTTGTCCTTCATTGTAATGTGCACTACAAAATTATTTGCTCTGCCAAGTCCTTCAGAAAATAAATCAGGAAACTCCTCAATCAATGAGTTAAACTGTCTTTTGGGCTAAAAGCAGAAACAGAAAGTATATTGTCCTGAATACGAAGACCAAACAAATCAAATGAATCTAACCCAGAAATACTTTCACAGTCTCGCTAATGAAAAACTGTAAATGTCAATGTTCTGGCGTGAGACTGGAACGTGGCAGGCAAACTACGTGTACCACTGGACTGTCCTGACCGTTCAAAAATGGTTCAGATGACTCTGAGCACTATTGGACTTAACATCTGAGGTCACCAGTTCCCTAGAACTTAGAACTACTTAAACCTAACTAATCTAAGGACATCACACACATCCATACCCGAGACAGGATTCGAACCAGCGACCATAGCGGTCGCGCGGTTCCAGACTGAAGCGCCTAGAACCGCTCGTCGACAGCGGCCGGCTTCCTGACCGTTATACGCGGTATGTTGTGTACAAGATTTTGTCAACTGTGACGAGCAAGATTTTGTCAACTGTTCATAAGTGGCACGATTAAGCAATGTAACGGAAGCGGAAGTGTCTAACTGAAGTTCAACACACCGTCTGACAATGAGGAAGTTCACAAACAATTTGTTTGACTGTCGTTGCACAGCATTGGGGCAGGGTGAAGGCATATCATGAATATGGTCATTTATAGTACTGGTAGACGGTTTAGAAAAAAAATTACATGCACTGAGTGAGAAGTTGCTCCGCGCTTATGTGAATGAACGTAGGTAGAGTTCTTTTTCTGTTGCAAGCACACAGACTGTACATGACCTGGCTTTCCACAAGCAAAGTAAGTCATGCTCTGCGAGGGGGCAGTGTTGTCTTTTATGCATAGAAAAGCAGTAGGAACATGATTTCACAGCAGACATAAGCAGGACACTTATTTTCTCCGGGCGCGCTGAGGCGGCCTATTTGCGCACGGTGGTCGGTCGCACGGCCATACCTGTTTGTCACTTTGTTACACTGCAGACGGCAGCTACCTCAAAATTTTCTACGGCACTCTCATAAGAGGATGAGAATGTTTGAGAATTTGTTTACGAATCCTACGAATGCACTGTGGTGGAGTGGCGCAGAGTGACGACAGCATTGGTTCTGGAATTCTCGTCATCAGATGCTGTGTCGGCTTCTGTGGGAGTCAGCATTTATATAAACAAAGAAGGAGAGAAGTTGCGATGGCAGTGACAGACGTCAGGAATCCAAATATGATACGTACATTAAACTTTCAAATTATTACAGTATTTTATATCTAAAAAGAAAATAAATATAACTTAACTAGAGGTGCAGCTTGCACCTCCTACAAGCAATTTACGTTCCCTACTACTTCTCGCAGAAAGCAAGCTAAGTTTTGTCTTAATACTCAGTGCAGATGGTCTCAAAGACTGAGACCGAATTTGGCCGAAAAGCGATGGGAGGCATGATAAATCATCGTTGACAGGAGGCGCTGAACTTTATGTTCCTCGAGGTGTGGAGCTGCCCACTCATTCCACTGGCGCACGACCTTCTTGATGCCGTTTTGTGGCACTGCGCTTGTCGGTATGCAGTTGATGCTTTAGGACTGCACAGTGTGTGTAAAACTGTGATTTCAGCGCATCGATAGCCGTAAGGGTAATGAAAGGAAGTTTTGGAACTTTGTGGTAAGGTCTTATGGGATCAAACTGTTGAGGTCATCGGTCCGTAAGCTTACGCACTACTTAATCTAACTTAAACTAACTTACGCTAAGAACAACACACACACACCCATACCCGATGGAGGACTCGAACCTCCGATGGGGGAAGTCGCCCGGACCATGAGAAGGCGCCGTAGACTGCGCGGCAATCCCGTGCGGCGATGAAAGGTTTTACACGGAAAATAATGTCCAGTCAGAAGAAGGATATAAATTTATGTGGGCAATTGATATTTCCAGAGACACAGACAGCAGGGGAGGTATTTCCGATTCTTCACACACTGCTGAATGTCACCAGATTGGGGCTGCAATCGTAATATTTAATTGTAATTACATTGGTAAATATGTGGCTGGTTTCCTAGGATGACTCCGCCGGCCATCAGGGTGCATGGCAGAGGTAGCCAGTGACCAGAAGAAATTGACATTTCCGGCTCAAGGTGTTAGTCGACGCTGAGTCTCCCGAAACCAGAAAGGTGGGATAATGGATTCAGCTGACCAAAACCGTGTCGCCCTCTGAGCTGGTGTATAGCGAACTAATACTCAGTATGTGTTGGGCAGCCGTCATGTGTGTTGTGAATATTCTCTGATTTTAACGTAGGTAGTTGAGAAGATTCAATATCGATCACTGACAACTGTTTGCTTATACTGTAGGGCAACCAGTAGTTATTGTTAGAAGCGTTGATCATCTGCAGGTCTTACCGCATTTTGCTAAATTTTTCTGGCGTTACGACATTATTATACAGACCAAACATTATTTAGTGAGTTATTGCGTTTTAACTGTTTGTGTAACGTATTTTCTGGGATGGAGACTGGGAAAGACCTCAGCTTATGCCTAGACGATCGCGAGAAGTCATCAAAGCCACACTCAAGGTGGCCAGTGTACCAGACCAAGGGTCATGTAATCTGTGCTTTTTTCTAAGCGCTTCGTTAGACCAGCAGCAAATGATACACATGTTATAAAGCGAGCAAATTCTTTCACATAATCTATACAGATTGGAAAAGGAATTCCATTAGGACGAATTACCTTTCCTCTATTGATGAATTTTAGATTATTTTCAAATACACACTTACGTATTTTTATATCTGTCTGTTCCAGTGACGGTATACAGGTACAATCTTCTTGAGTGAAACGATTTCGGAGTACAGAAGCCAGTCTTTTGGTATTTTCTCCGTTATCCTGCCAACATGGTCAATGACCAACTGTATAGCTGACCTTGGTCTGTTTACTGACTTAAAGTAAGACCAAACTTTATAGGAGTCCTCTTCAGTTTTGTAGATGCCAGCGTAGTATTTTGAAGCTTTAAAGCACACTGATTATTTTCTTTCGTGTTTATATGGAAGACTTTTGTCACCTTTGAAGACTATGACATTGACCTGGTTATTGATTCGCAGGTGCCTATTGAGGAACTCAAAATCTGTACGTTATTTTCGAATACGTGCGTGAAACAATGCATAGGCGATCTGATATGTACATTCAAATGATCAAAACAACTCTTCAATAGCTATATGGTAAGATTTGACCTCTAAGAACTTTTTTTTCAGATTGTTATATATACAGTTTTGAACTGATTTTAACAATTTACTTGTGACAATTGATCTAAGAACAGTGTACGCCGTACTCAGGCAGAAACCGGTATTTTTTTTTTTTTTTAATAGAAGGAATTGAGTGGGGTAATATGGAGCTAAATGTCAACCATAAACAGCACACAGAACAAGTGAATATAGGTTTCTGAAATATGATGCTACAGAATAATGCAAAGGAAGAGACCTTTATGGTACAACTTAAATGAAAGAAGGGGAAGGTTGGAAGGACACACGATGAGACATCAAGGAGTAGTTAATTTGATAGTGGGGGGGCAGTTTGGGGCGAGTCAAAATTATAGGGGGAGACTGAGGCTTTCTTGATTGCAGTGAACAGAGTCCAGTGACTGGAAGTTGAAGAAATGTTGCAGAGGCTTCCACAGAACAGACTAGCTTGGAGAGCTGCATCAAACCAATTTTCAAACTGAAATCCAAAGAACACAATAATGTTTATCAAGGAAGAAAGTCGCAATGCTTAGTCAACAAGTACTGCTCAAAATATGTGAAATTCAGGCAGGATATGAATATTAAAATATTGCAAACGTAAGAGCTTTAGCGTGTGTATAAAATTAATACAATTTTTAATGAGAGAAGTAAAAGCAGCCATTCACTATTTAAGTCCTGAAATATGATTTATTCATCTTTTAACAGTTTAAATTATTGTTATTTTCATCTCTAGAAATTTCACAAATTTTCAGAAATAAAATCAACAAAAAATAAAAGTAATAAGTAATTTATTACGAAGCGCACTCAGCCATTGGTTCTATTTCGTCAGATGTTAAGACTTCTACCTGAAACATTAATGGATGGAGCCCTAGAAGGGTGGTGGCCTTCCTTATCTGCTATCTGATACACATCTAATTATATTTTTGGGTTTTTAAATTTGAGTATTATTTCCACCAGCCTCCGGGCAAGATGACTATCTAATGTTGTATTCACTATCTGCATGGGGCTGAAACTTAAGATGTTGCAGAATATCAAAATTTTCCTCCTTGAAAGAGGTTTTTGATGACTCCTAAACAAATTTTCACTGCACATGTTATGTTTTTCTTTACGTTTCTGCCAATTACAATTTTCAGCATTCCTGTCACATCCTTGTTCCAGTTAAACAACATTATGAACTTTAACGCCGACTTTCTTTGTATACACTTGATTACTCGTGATGTCTCCACCTGATACGTGGCCCACAGTGTTTACCAGTACTCCACTGTGGTTGTACAGGCAATCTCTTTTACAAAAAACTACAGTTGTGCGGTATGCTAACAATGAATTGAAGTCTGTCAATTTCTTCACATACAACTGAGCTTAGATGATCTCTTCACCTCATATATCTACGATCTTTTCATCATAACACTCTTCTGCCATTTGAAATCCAGTGTTTCATAATGGTCCCCTCTAGATTTAACCGTTCTTTCCAGTCTTCAGCGAAATCATCGATTGTACTCCCAAATGCTTCTTAATATCATCTACATATCTTCCACTAGATCATCGGCTCGGCCTTTTCTCCTCTCTTGAAATCCTGCAAAAAAATTGTTGGTCCATCCACCATATCCGCACCTAGCAACTTGTTTCGTGCACATCCATTTCATTTTCATTACGGTCATAATAACGCCTGCAATTATCAGTCGCTTCCTTTTACAACTTGTTTCGATGTTGACATATGTCTTCCTCAGCACTGCGTCTCACGAAAGCCCAGGTGTGGTGAAATAGGAGGCAGGATCCAGCAAGTATGTGCCCAGGCATACATTCCGGAACTTCTTAAAGATGTCTGCGAGCAGGTGGACATGTGTATTCGTGTATAAGACCGCCTTTTTCGTCACAAGCTGAAACTTTGTACCATCGGAGTATGCGGGTCCGGTGATACACATATCTTCCAAACGCATCGTCTCAGGAAGCTTCTGAAGAGACGCAAACACGAAATTAAGTGAATCCAGGAAACGGAGCATTATTCTTAGCGTAATTCTCTTTGAGAACGAGATGTACTACTCAGTGTTATCGGAAATGACCCTGACCTTATCACCCTCCAACTCGTAATCGCCCAAGTGTTGAACTAGAAAATAGGCATCATACCCGCTTAAATTGTGGAAAAGACGGAGGATATGTGCCATGGCAGTTGATACTGTGAGCTGCATCATGGAACTTTCCTGTTAGATATCAATGGTCTGTACAGGGAACTTTTGCATCTCAGTGCAACAGCAGCCTAAAAATATGACACTCAACTGCCGTCTCATACAGTGCATAATTCTCCTCTGGGTTGGTCAAGGGGACAATGTTTTAATAAATGTGATTTACTTCACACGCAAGTTTTTTGAGCTCAGTGAGCAACCATCTTGCAAGATCATCCCCAAAGTAAGATTCGAATTTGTTCTGACTAGAGTCATACGTGCGCAAAACTTGATAGGCAGCCACATTCAGTAAGTGCCATTCTATGAAGGTTGTATAGGAGGCTGAGGTGTTCCTTCACTACATGCGACAGGAGCTAGGAGGCACTCGAAATCGGCCAAAGCGACGAAGGGACTTCGCTGCTTGTGGTGGGCAGTCTTAAACTTTAAGAAATTTCTGTCCTCGCTGGGCATTTCCACACATACCGGTTCTTAGTATTAGCAACCAATAAGGAGCCTTTCAAGATACTCACTCTTGGTTAGAGAACTGAACCATTTACAGCAAAAATACCTTTCACATTTTTTCGTACTCATTTAGGAGGGAAGTAGGCGTGACATCTTTTTAGCCACATGTAGCGTTTCCCATCGCCCTCGGAGATTAACAACAGGTCTACGTGTTTGGGGCGTTTACTGGCTAATTTGGAAAAGAAGATTGGCCCACCTACTTTATGATTTGCTTCTTTGTTGTTCTGCAGAGGGTGATCATGGTCGCCTTCGTCTTCTGGCTCATCAACCCCCAGAGTGTAAACCTGAATTGAATAATCGGGTTTCTAGCTCTCGAATATTGGAATACCTTGGCATTTTATAAGGAATTCGATGCCTTGGGAATTTTAATTCCCACGGACATCGGCTGTTTGGCATGTTTTAGGATCGCCTGCGTAACTATGATAATTTCTATCGCTAGCCATAAGCGAGAATGCAAAGCAATATTTATCATCAAGATTCTGGACATTAATGTACGCATGTTGCGTGGCAACACCTTCGCGAAAAGCAATGCAACTAGACTTCCCAATTAAGTGGATCATCCCATCAAGTGGAGCATAAGCGTGTAAGTAAACGTCAAGGTGGACCCCATATCCTGCATCTCAGAAAAGTCTCTCAGTATGATGCCCTTAGTAAAAGTTCCAAATCACACAGCGATCGACTTGAAATGTGATATCACGCCAGTAGCCTCCGAAATTTGGACGAAGCTCCTCTCCTTTGAGCGTTGCATGAGCTCATAATACCGAATTGCCTTGAACGTCATGCCAGGATACCATGGGTCATTGACATATCCAGGGAACTCCCTTTCCTCAGCAGTTTCACAAGCATTGAAGAAGGTGACAGGATCTCGGTAGCCAGCATTTGAATTATCGATTCAGGCAAGTGATATCCTGTACCCAATTGCGCCAGTGATACTTCAACAGTCCAATGCGGCTGCAGGAGTCATCTGGTGATGCTCAACAGTGAGGGCGGGCGTGCTTCTGCTGCTAGACCTGACGTGATGTCGTGGCGATCTGAGGTGACACTAGTGAGATGGGCCAGGGTGTGGTAAGTGCTGCACATCCCATGTCAAAAAAGCCAGAGGTGATGCCATGCCATGGGAAAGCGAGGCACGTCGGGCTGCATTGCAGATGTTGATTGGGTTGGCTGCCGCTTCAGGGCCAGCCGCTGGTACATGGTCGCAGATGTTGAAAGGGATGGCTCCTGTTTCATGGTCGGTGGTGGAAGCAGCATGGCTTCCTGCTGATACATCGTAAGTAGTCCGGCTGCTGAAGGAAAATCAATTCCAGTACCCAGCATCTCCTCACCTGCATGGATAGAAAGAGGAAAAAAATTAAGTATCACATTTAACGCATGGGCGGCAGTGGGTACATCAGCTGGCTGTGGTAGAGACTGCTATGAGCTGAGGTGCACGAATGGTTGTGGGTACAGCCACTTTTCTGACTGCTGCTGCTGCACCATCAGGTGTGGATACAGCTACTTTCCGGGCTCCTGCTATTGCATAGCTGGCTATGGATACATCCACAGAGTTGAATGCACTGTCATCATAGACCGAGCAGGCTGTGCCATTGATGATGGGGCTGCTACAAGCCCACCACCAAGTGTATCACTTGCACAGACAGAATGAGGAACAAAATTAAATATTATGAGTATTTTTTAAAAATAAAGACGTGTGTAGAGGTCTACAGTTGTTCTAGTGACCTTCAGAATTAGTCAATGGGCCAAGCTGCATCAGTTTGAATGATGGAATAGGCTGCTGATTTACAGATGGTGTGCAGAGGTACAACGTGGTCAGTGGAGCCGTCTGTAGGAACACAGATGGTGCGCTGGGCAGGTGGACATCCAGCTGTGGCTGCACCATGTCAACAGGGCCACTACAGGTGCAAGACAACCGCCCAGCACCACAGACAGAGGAAGGAAAATATTAAGTACCATGCATAATTAAATATATATGTAGGCCTATATTATGTTTCCACTATTGTTCAAAAATAGATTCCTCTGAATGGGTCAACACGCCCTTATTGGCTGCTGTTTCCAGCAAAAGCTGGTTGAACTCAACCTGTGCATCGAGTGCAGCTAGAAACAAACAAACGTCACTTTAGTAATACATGCATGTAATTGTGTTAGAAAAAGAAGAAGGAGAACTGCTACTCACTTATTCATTCCTCGATGACATGATTCAAGTCCCATGAGCTAATGCTGGAGATAGGAGTCAACACATCCAGTTGTGACTCATTACCATTTACACCTAGAAGCAGACAAGACCACATAACACATAACGTTAGTAGTGGTGTGTGTGTGGGTGTGTTTTTGTTGGGAATTAAAAAAGGAACAGAACTACTACTACTCGCATATGTGCTCCTCAACAACAGGTGTTATCCACCATGAGCTCACAGCAGAGAATGGGGTCAGCTTGATAGGGATCTCCTATACATCATCGTCATCATCATTGCTAATGACGGTGCTGGAAAGAGTAATGCTGATTGTTATAGGACTGGGTTGTGATACCAGGTCCATACCCACTGCCTTGAGGTCAATGAAGATTCTATACACAAAAAAAGTGTAATGTTAGATGGTTGCATAAATATATGGAGAAAAATGGTGAAGGAAAGAGAATGATACTTACTTTCACAAGAGTCAGGATTTATGTGTAAACCAGAGTGCCAGACCAAGTGAGGTGCCACATTGGTTTGCACAGTGAACTACCATTTGGGAGGATGATGGTTCAAACTGGCGTCTGGCCATCCAGATTTGGGTTTTCCATTATTTCCCTAAATCGCACAGTCAAATGGTTACTTTGAAAGGGGATGGCAGATTTCCATCTCCACCCCTGACAGAATCCGAGTTTGTACTCCAGGTCTAATGACCTCAAAGTCGACGAGACGTTAAACCCAATCTTCCTTCCTTTCTTTGGAGCACCGAGCTATCTCACCATATCCTCTAGTACACTGGCACCCAACAGAGATGACGGGATACTCATATCTGCAACAGACGAAGGAAAAATTAGTCACATAAATGCAAGTAATAAAAAAAGAAGCACACACACACACACACACACACACACACACACGCACGCACAGAAAAAGCAACAGAAATTATTTCTACATTCTGGTATCATTAGACGTCTATCTGGGCTGCATACTGGTGACACCATCGGCATTGTCAGCACCAGCAGCACAGTGCTTCATGGCACGGGCAGGGGCTGGGTAGGTGAGGAAGAACAGAGGTAACAGCAGTTGGGAAAGGATATTGGGAATCAGGTTATTCAACAGAAAGTGTGGGATAGGAATGCCAGTAAGAAGCACTGAAGAGTAGCTTTGACCAATCTGAATGTGAAACCTGTCATGGACACGATTCTAATGAGCTGCTCCACTTAAGTGCCTCTTTATGTACATGAGCACTGCCTATTTGAGGAACGCTTATCACAGCATAGTCACGTCGATTCCTGTGCGCATTTAGGTGCAGACGAGACAGGATCTGACCACAGATTCCTATGGTGAAAAGAATAGCTCTATCATACAAATGCTGCTCTCACATATTGCATTCAAAGAAATTTTATGTTTCACCACTGCTCTGTGTTACAGCGCTGGTGGTTGGTATATTATTTTCGAGACCATGTGTAGGCTGCTGTGAATCTGGTGCTGAATATACACAGAAGAGCCAAAGGAATTGGTATACATGCCTAATGTCGTGTAGGACCCCCAAGACCATGCGAAGTACCTCAACACGACGTGTCATGGACTCGACTAATGTCTGAAGTAATGCTGGTGGCAACTGACACCTCGCATCCTGCAAGGTTCACCATAAATCCGTAACAGTACGAGGAGGTGGCGATCTCTTCTGATCAACCCGATGCAAGGCATACAAGATATGCTCAATAATGTTCACGTCTGGGGAGTTTCGTGGCCAGAAGAAGTGTTTAAACTCAGAAGAGTGTTCCTAAAGTAAGTTTGTAGCAATTATGGACGTGTCGGGTGTCGCATTGTGCTGCTGGAATTGCCCAAGTCCGTCGGAATGCACAATTGATATGAATGGATGCAGGTAATCAGACAGGATGCTGACGTACGTGTCACTTGTCAGTCGTATCTAGATGTATCAGGGGTCCCATATGAGTCCAGCTGCAAATGCCCCACACCATTACACAGCCTCCACCAGCTTGAACAGTCTCCTGCTGACATGCAGGGTCCATGGATTCATGAGGTTGCCTGCATACTTGTACATGTCCATCGACTTGATACAACTTGAAACGAGACTCGTCCGACCAGGCAACATGTTTCCAGTCATAAACAGTCGGTGTTGATGGGCCCAGGGGAGTATTAAAGTTCTGTGTCATGCATTCATCAAGGGTACACGAGCGGGCCTTCGGCTCCGAAAGCCCATATCAATGATGCTTTTGTTGAATGGTTCGCATGCTGATACTGACTGATAGCTCAACATTCAAATCTGCAGTAGGATAATTTGCGCAATGGCTGCACTTCTGTCACATTGAACGATTGTCCTCAGATCTCGTTGGTCCCGTTCTTGTAGGATCTTTTTCCTGCCGCAGTGATGTCAGAGATTTAATGATTTACCGGATTCCTGATATTCACAGTATACTCGTAAAATGGTCGCATAGGAAGATCCCCACTTCATCGCTACCTAAGAGATGCTGTGTGTATAAAACCACGTTCAAACTCAATTAAATCTTGATAAACTGCAATTGTAGCAGCAGTAACCGATCTAACAACTGCGTCAGACTCTTGTTGTCTTATATAGGCGTTGCCAACCGCAGCGCCGTATTCTGCGTGTTCACCTATCTCTGCATTTGGATACGTGTGCCTATACCAGTTTCTTTGGCGCTTCAGTGTAATACCCCCAATGGTTGCACAGCTACATGTAGAAAAATTCTCATTGCCAGTCACGAGACGGTAACAGTTTTAGCGGCTTTTGCCGCTATCAGAGAGCCCCACGCACACAATTAGATAATTTCGCCTAGCAGCGACCTGCCAGGAGCAGATGGCTCTCTGAATCCAACACGCCCTAGAGTGTTAGTGACAGTTGCCACTGTGAATGTGTTCGCTGTTTGCTGCCGCAGGCACTGCTTTCCTCTGGCGAAACGACTAACACTGCCTGCAGTGCCCATTTGCAACGATGCCTGCATTTCCCTCAAGAGGTATAAACCTCATTTCAGATATTACATGACTGGCCACTTATTGTATACTGAGATGCTCCTTGGATGCAGGCTGCTGTTGACAGCTCGAACTTCAAGAAACTTATTAAGAACGTTTCGAGACTTTTAAGTCAAGTACTCAGAAAGCCGCACAGACACCACATAATGAATACTTACGCGAACCCAGTGAGAGGAGGTGGAGGATGTGAATAAACAAAACAATGATTTAAAAAAAAGACAATGTCGTTTACTGATTACAGTAAATCACTTGTTTATTATCCAAATTAAAAGAATTGGAAATTTGTGGTAAGTTTCTATGGGACCAAACTGCTGAGGTCATCGGTACTTCTGGGGAGTTGCTCCAGCCAGTCTATCCAACATCCCTATGTGGGAATGATGGGTGATGGTGGTAATAGGACAGCAACCTATCACTGAAGTACAGGGTAGTAGCCTCCTGCCGATCTACAAGTGAATACGTGCTAGGAGTGGAGAGGATGTTTTGCGCTTTTAGTCTAGCCGATAGCCCCCTTTGGAAAACAACGATAGGGCAGCGAGCCATCACTGAAATGCAGGGAGTAACATTCTGCCAATTTACAAGTGAATAGCTGCTGCTATTGCTACTAGTGCTGCTGCTGCTACGAACATAACGATAGGTACTAACAAGATTAAAACCACAAACTCTATTTTTTTTCTTTATTGGGCTGGCAGCAGCGTAATATGCCGCTCTGCAGCCTACAGATAAAGTTAAAACACATAATGAGGAGATATAACAATACAAACAGGTGATAAAACTGTGACTGCTTAAAACGAACATGGTGAAAAGTTGCGGAGAAAACATAAAAAACAAAGAGTGGGTGATGCTGATTAAAACATATAGTAATTAGACATGCAAAATTTAAAAAAAAAACACCGGCGACAGTCTGGTTTCTGTTCACATCACATAAAAAGGGGGACGCACAACACTGAACACTCATGGAAAACACTGCACTATAGAGTACAAAATGCACATTGGGGACGGAGGACCTGGACAGACCTGGGTTCCAGGGTTCGATTCCCGGAGGGGTCAGGGATTTTCTCTGCCTCGTGATGACTGGGTGTTGTGTGATGTCCTTAGGTTAGTTAGGTTTAAGTAGTTCTAAGTTCTAGGGGACTGATGACCATAGATGTTAAGTCCTATAGTGCTCAGAGCCATTCGAACCAAGCCAACCTGGACAGATGAGGGGTAAAAGAAGGGGAGAGAAGAGGAAAAGCAAGAAAAGGGGGGAACCGAGGGAGGGAGAGGACACAGAGAAAAGGGGGGCAGGGCGGATGAGATGGAGTGGGGAAAGCAGTGGAGGGGAAAGGAAGATGACTGGGGGGAGAGAAAGGAGTCAAAGAGGGGGTAGGCAGGGAAGAAACAGGATGGAAGGGGGGAAGAGAGGGAGCCTGCCAAAGGACAGAGGGAGGGAGGAGGAGGAGTTGAGGATCAGAGTTGATAGGAGGGACAAATGGAGGGAGAGAAGGCATCATCCGGGAGGAGGAGTTTATGGAAGCCACCTTGGGAAAATATAGCAACCTTTTTTTTCCGTTATAGGATTTCGAATCTCCCCCCCACCCCCCACCCCAGAGGGGGAAGGCGGCTGTCAGCAGCGCAATACGCCACTCTGCAGTCTACAGAAATGTTAAAAAAACAGAATTAGGAGATATCATAACAATAAAAGCAGACGATAAAATGGCAACTGTTAAAACTGAAATATGACGAAAGAGTTGCAAAGAAAATATAAAAACAAAGGGTCGGTGATGCTGATTAAAACACAGAGTACATAGACAGGCACAAGTAAAAAACACGGCAACAATCTGGTTTCTGTTTGCAACAGTTAAAAACACACCTAGCGACAGCATGGTGCTTGTTCGCAGCACATAAAAAGGGGACGCACAACACTGAACAATCACGGAAAGACAGCACTATAGAGTACAAAGGAGTGTGGGTGGGAGGACTTGGACATGAGGGCAAAAACCAGGTGAGGAGAGGAAAGGCAAAAAAGGTGGGAGCCGATGGAGGGAGAGGACACAGAAAAAAGGGGGCCAGGGTGACTGCAAGAAGGAGTGGGGAAGGCAGTGCAGGGGAAAAGAATAAAGGACTTGGAGGACAGAAAAGAGACAAAGAGAGGGTAGGCGGGGAAGAAACAGGATGGAAGGGGGGAGAGGGAGCCCAGGAAAAGTACAGAGGGAGGGAGGGGTAGGTGAGGATCACAGTTGATAGGAGGGATAAATGGAGGGAGAGAGGGCATCACCTGCAAGGGGGAGTTTATGGAAGCCGCCTTGGGAAAGGACAGCAACCTCTTAACATCCTACCCCTACATACAGGATTCCTGTAGCAATGTGATTTGAGAACGAAAAACACTTATACCTATCTACAAGTTGCAAGTCACATCCTAGCCAACAGAAACGTCGGAAGTACATCATACGATATTTTTTACGAATATAGTGCTCATTATCTTACCTGAACACAGTGTCTCAAGACGAAAAAGAAGACTGACCAGCCACCTCCAGACACCTGCAGTCTAGTTCACCACCCTCTACCAAACATAACGTGTGCCCAAAGAGCTGGTGAGCTGGGGAACTGCCACTCACCAAAGGCCCAGCTAATCCTCTACTTCTGACCGCCCCACGAGCCATGGTACATTGCAGCCTGACTCGGGCTAACTGCATCCGCATCCCTGACATGGACTCCTTAGTTTAAAAATTCCGGAACTGTGATGTTATTTTGTCAATACACGTCGAATTTCTCACATGAAATGTATATTACTCCCATTTATATGAGTTATTTTCGAAGACAGAAGACAACTCCCATACCTTCTATCTTTCACTGGCGTGCCCCAAGGCTCCGTACTTTCCCTCTCCTCTATCTCTTGTACACTGCTGATATGCCCAAACCTCCCCCCCCCCCCCCCCCACCTGTTCATCTCCTCCAATTTACTGATGACACCGCCTTCCTAGGCCTTTACCCTACCCTTCAATGGTCCCAACGTACCCTCCAAACCCTCCTTGACCAGTTCACCACTTGGTGCAACCAATGGTTCCTTCGTATCAACCCCTCCAAGATCCAGGTGATGATGATAGGCCACACCACCCGCTCCTTCCGTCTCCATGATTTCTACCTAACCATTTATGGCTGTCCTATCCCCTTCACTCCTACCCTTAAATACCTTGGCTCCACCCTCGACCGCCACCTCACCTGGACTCCCCATCTCCTTACAGTGCAACACAAGGCCCCCAACAGACTCCGCCTCCTGAAACTCCTGTCCTGCTGGACATAGCTATGGCATCCTTCCACCATTCTTCACACCTACAAATCCTTGATCCACCCCATCCTTTGTTATACCAGCGTTGCTTGGATTTCCGCCCCTCCCAGATTCTATAAAACCCTCCAAATCCTAGAACACCATGCACTCTGCCTCGCCTTCTGTATCCACTTTCCACCCCCACGCTCATCCTCTCTCACCTCATCCCCTTCCCTTAACTTCTCCTTTTCCTTGAACACATCTGTAACTCATATATTGTCTGCCCCCCCCCCACCCCCTGGTGTCCCCCTTCCTCTCCACCCCCAGCCTGTTCGTGTAAATTTACCTTTGTGTCTTGCCCTCTCTCAATCTCCACACCCTCCACCCCCTTTCCCAACGAAACTTCCAGCACCTACCAATCCCAGATGATAAGCTTCGCCCTGACATCTACCCCTGCTATCAACTGCAACCCCACTTTCCTCCTCCTTCCTCCTCAGGGCTCCCTCTCTTCCCACTCCCTTCCCCTGAGGGGCTGTCCCATCCTACACCCCATCCCTCCCCTGTGTTCCCCTTCAGTGTCTCTGCACTCCATCCTGCCTTGTCTTCCCTCTTCATCTCCCACCCTGCCCATCTCCTGCCTCTTGGTGCACCCCCTGTCCCCCCCTTTTCCTCTTCCCCCCGCCTCCCATCCCCCCCCCCTCACGTCATTTTTCCTCCTTTTTGACCTCCAGTCCCTCAGCAGGTCCCTTCCAGCGGTTTTTATTCTTTGTGGGTGTTCGGTCGTTTCCAGTGGTTTTGCTTTGGCGGCCACAGTGGTCTCGCGGTTCTAGGCGCACAGTCCGGAACCATGCGACTGCTACGGTCACAGGTTCGAATCCTGCCTCGGGCATGGATGTGTGTGATGTCCTTAGGTTAGTTAGGTTTAAGTAGTTCTAAGTTATAGGGGACTGATGACCACAGCTGTTAAGTCCCATAGTGCTCAGAGCCATTGGTTTTGCTTTTTAAGTGTCCTGCTCTGTGCGATTTTTATACTATGGCCGACTTTAACTTGTGTTTGACTCCCGTGATTTTAAGTGTGCAACGTATTGCCAGCTGTTTTCTTTTACTTTATGTCGACTTTTCAACTGTTCCCCCTGTGCATGTCCCCATATTAGTTTGTATCTTAACTCCCATCATCTCCATTTGTTGTGTTTTTTATGTCCCCCTTTTATCACCCCCATTTTTTTGTAAGCGTCCCCTCTTTCTTGTATGTTGTAAAACCGTTTGGCTGAAGAGTGGTGGACTGTGCTACTGCCAGCCCTCCCCTACCCATGGGGTAGGGGAATGAAATTACAATAAAGAAAAAACAAAAGACAGAGGAAATCGAATCATATGCTCGTTTTCAAGTCCATAAAAGTATCGTTACTTATTGTGAAAATCCTGTACAACATTATGGCATAGGCTACATTTCATCTACGTATTCTCTCATCAGGTAGAAAAATATCTTTTCCCATCTGTTATGTCCTGCATTACGGGGTTAGAACATTAAACTCATTTTTGGCTCGTGACGGAGTGCTAATAACATGCTGTATCTCTGTCACAGGAAGCCTCCTCACTTTCGAAATCTCTTCAAGTAACCAAATTCTTGGCAACATACGAAGTGTCTCAAGGTAACAGCGCAGATAAATTGTAAATATCAGGTTTATACTACGTGTCACTTTGTAAATTAGATAATGTAGCTGATTTTATTACAATGATCATCTCGCCCTGTGTAGGTTCTGTTACAAGACCTCACCGCAACGGAAAAACGCTTGTTTAACGCTCCAACTCTCGAATCATATCCGAGGTACTCTTTCTCTCGCATCCACCCACCCGGCGGCATGTCATTGATATCAAACTGATAGGTTATTAATTAATTTGATCATGAGAGCCCATTTGCATGGAGAGAATTTTTTTTCAAAATGGTTCAAATGGCTCTGAGCACTATGGGACTTAACATCTGAGGTCATCAGTCCCCTAGAAGTTAGAACTACTTAAACCTAACTAACCTAAGGACATCACACACATCCATGCCCGAGGCAGGATTCGATCCTGCGACCATAGCGGTAGCGCGGTTCCAGACTGAAGCGCCTAGAACCGCTCGGCCACATCGGCCGGCAGAATTTTTTTTCCTGAAATCGGTTTACACTTGCCAGGTAACTGTTAAACACGCTTCCGTGATGTCTCTGGAGGCTTTCCAAAGGCTAGGTAAAACTTCCTCTGATATCGGTACCAAAATGGGTGGTAACTGTCGTCAAATAGCTGAAGACGTCTAACACTATTTGCATTCTCTCTCTCGGTTGTCTTGCCATGCTGGTGGAAGTAAGTCACTTAGAATTCTGCTGTACTGCTCCCCAACTAATACGCCTGAGACCTGTCAGTCTATGGGGGAGCAGTGGGATGTTTCACTCTCTTCTCCACTCACAGGTTGTATGGAAACAGCTGTCACCTGGGCGCGAACTTCTGCCCGCGCGTCATTGCTGTACCGTTCACCGGCTAGAAAGCTGTTAATGATACCAAACTCACAAAAGTTGTCATATCATTCCTAGAAGGACTGGGCGCTTAAATGTTACAGACCCCCGCTAATTCTCTCGAAATCCCATCACACTTCGGCAGCACTGATCCATTAGTGAGAGGACTGTTTAGTCCTCCGCCTGTCACTGACTAGGTAGAGAGCTATCACAACGAGAAAAATAGCACACTAACGTACAGGGGGAAATTCATTACCATGCTGAGTATACACGGCACGCATAAAGAAATTCAGAATCAGAACACCTAAAATACATCAATATCGAATAACAATCTATAAATACCCCTCCTGTACATGACCCAATCCCTTTTATCGTATTCCTATGATTACTACACTAGAAATACGATAGTTTAATGGTCCCCGAGCTTTTGTTATCAGCACAGTTTTCTCTCCTCGGTTTTTTTAATCACATATCTGAATAAAACTACGAACTATAGAAACTTCGATAACGTCGCTTGGTAGAGAACTCAATAAGATTTTCCCGCATCTCTCTCTCCCGTTATATTGGGGAATAAATATCGTCTGCGCGTTGGTATCAACCATAAGTGGTGATCCCATTCTACATCTATATCCACATAGATACTTCGCAAGCCACCGTACGGCTCGTGGTGGAACGTACCCTGTACCACTACCTGTCATTTCCTCTCCTGTTCCACTCACAAATGGAGTGATGGAAAAACGACTATCTGTACGTCTCCGTATGAGCCCTAATATCTCGTACCTTATCATCGTGGTCCTTACGCTAGATGTATGTTGGCGGCAGTAGAATCGTTCGGCTGTCAGCTTCAAATACCGGTTCTCTAAATTTTCTCAATAGTGTTTCTCGAAAAGAACGTGGCATTCCGTCAATGGATCCCCATCTGAGCTAGCAAAGCATCTCCGTAACATTTACGTGTTGTTCGAACCTACCGGTAATAAATCTAGCAGCCCGCCACACCACGACACCATCAACAAACAACCAAAAATTGCTGCCCACCCTCTCCGTAAAATCATTTATGTAAACAGAGAACAACACTTTCCTGGGGCACTCCCGACGGTACCCTTGTCTCTGATGAACACTCGCCGTCGGGGACAACATACTGTGCTCTGTTATTTAAGAACTCACATATCTGTGAACTTATTCCATATGCTCGTACCTTCGCTAACAGCCTGCAATGGTGCACAGTATGAAATGCTTTCCGGAAATCTAGAAATATCCAGTTCTCAGTATACCAACTGAGCAAAAGGCAAGCTGAGATTCACACGAGTGATACTTTCTAAAACTGCTGATTCGTAGACTTTAGATGCTTAGTCTCAAGATAGTTTACTATATTCGAACTGGGAATATGTTCAAGGATTTTGCAGAAAACAGAAGATAGGGATAATAGTCTGTAATTTTGCGGGGTCGGTTCCTTTGCCTTTCTTATATACTGGAGTCACCTCCGATTTTTCGAGTAGTTTGGGACTTTGTGCAGGGTGAGAGATTCACGATAAATACAAGTTAGGTAACGAGCGAAAACCGTGGAGTGTTCTTTGTAAAATCAAACTGGGATTCCATCCGGACGTGGTGATTTATTTGTTTTCAAATCTTCGACTTTCGTTTTGCTATCTTCAACTGCCACACCAGACAGGTCAACAAGGGACTGAACAGTACTCTTAGACCCGCTTAGCAATTTCACATACGACCAGAATTTTCTCGGATTCTCTGTCAGATCTTTTGTTAAGGTGTGACATTGGCAGTTGTTGTATGCTTCGCCGGCAGCTGTGGCCGAGCAGTTCTAGGCGCTTTAGTCCGGAACCGCGCGCCTGCCACGGTCGAAGGTTCGAATCCTGCCTCGGGCATGGATATGTGTGATGTCCTTAGGTTAGTTAGGTTCAAATGGCTCTGAGCACTATGGGACTTAACTTCTGAGGTCATCAGTCCCCTAGAAATTAGAACTACTTAAACCTAACTAACCTAATGACATCACACACATCCATGCCCGAGGCAGGATTTGAACCTGCGACCATAGCGGTCGCGCGGTTCCATACTGTAGCGCCTAGAACCGCTCGGCCACCCCGACCGGCGTTAGTTAGGTTTAAGTAGTCCTAAGTCTAGGGGACTGATGACCTCAGATGCTAAGTCCCATAGTGCTTAGAGCCATTTGAACCATTTGTTGTATGCTTCGGGCACAGATCTTGACACAAACCCACGAATCTCTACTAACCCTCGCTTACCGTCATTTGTGCGTCCCCTTTTACACCTAGAGTGCAACAGCCTCTGCTTCCTCAGCATCCACCGAATTTCGTTATCAAAAGATGGTGGGTCTTTTCCGTCCTTTATCCATTACTGTGCAAGTAACTCTCCAGACCACAACTTACAATTCGCTTAAACTTCGCCCATAATTCCTCTACATCCATCTGCTCTATCTAGCACAAATACTATCCTAGCCTTCCTGACTGATTTATTAATTTTCGTAATCATAGCTGCTATAATGACATTATGATCGCTAATCCTTGTTTCTACTATTAATATTGTCGCTAAGGACCGACCTATTTGTAGCTACAAGGCCAAGGATATTTCCAATGCGTGTGGACTGCCAAGCTCTCTCCTCAAGACAATTTTCAAAAAACGTGTTCACAAGTATTTCCCATGGCTGTCTGTCTGTACCCACAGCAATGAAGCCATAGACATCCCAGTCTATACTTGGCAGGTTAAAGTCGCCTCCAACTAGTATTGCATGATCTGGGTATTTACGCGCTATTGACCCTAGACTTTCATTGAATGACTCTAGAACTGTCACAGCAAACTCATGTGGCAGGTAAAAACATCCAACAATCAACTTATTTTCAGCTATACTTGCTATACGCGAACAGATGACTTCACTGTCATATTCAACTTCGAGCCAATAGAGACAATATTCTTTTCAATTGCAATGAACACTCTCCCTCCTATGGCCTCTGATCTGTCTTTCCGATATACGTTCCACGACTCACTAAATATCTAAGATCTTTTCACTTCGGGTTTCAGCCAGCTCTCGGTCCCAAGAATAATTTGAGCACGAGAACTTTCACAGAGGGCAGGAAATTCGAGAACTTTATTACGAATACTTCGACAGTTTACTGATAAAATTGTGGCAGTCGAAATGCCTTTATTCTGAACGCCGTTTGACTTCCTTTGCTGTGAACACTGGGCAACAAAAAAATAATTTTTGGACGTTTCGAGCACTTCATGAGGCAATTTCTACTAATTTTGGGTTGAGAAAAATAAATATGACAACGAAATTTTTTTATTAGCTCTAGCTCCTATGATATACACAAGGTGGAAGTATTACATATTAAAGGATTGAGAGAAAAGGATACATTTTAATTACATACATGCTAACAACAATGAAAGTGCATTTGATTTTTTTAACTGGTAATTACAGGCTAAGAGTTCTAAATTGCTGAAAAAATACTTCGCAGATGGTCGTGTCTGAAGAGAATCATGTGGTGGCCTATTGACTTCGTCGTCCTTTAGCTTGCATCTTGGAATGGAGTTCCGCACAATCCCTACACAGAGACCAACAGTAATCCGCAAGCATTATTACTTAATTCCAACAGCCTTGATATCTTTGTTCCATAACAGAAATGTCCTGATGGAATCTCTCACCATGTTCATCACTAACAGCTCCACAACTAGGAGGGAAAAAGTCTAGGTGGGAGTGGAAAAAATGGATCTTAAGGGACATGTTGCATCCAAGGTTACAGTATTTTTGCAGGAGCACTGTCACCAAATGCTTGTAGTTGTCATCTCTTTTGTTGCCTAAAAATTGATGAGCTACACCCTTGAAGGCTTCCCAAGCTTCCTTTTCTTTCCCCTCCAAAACTTGGTCAAATGCACGATCCAACACAGTTTCTCTTATTTGTGGTCCGACAAAAATACCTTCCTAAACTTTTGCATCACTTAATCCCGAAAAATTCTCTCTTATGTACTTAAAGGCCCGTCCTTCTCGGTTCATAGCTTTGACAAAGTTTTTCATCAAACCCAGCTTGTTATGCAGGGGTGGACGAAAAATATCTTTTGGATCCACATGAGGCTTGGCAACGACATTTTTCTCGCTGGGGTGAAGATTTCTTGCAGGCCAGGCTTCTTTAATATGATGCAATTTCCTATCTCTACTGTCCCACATAGATAAGAAGCAGCAATGCTTTGTGTAACCCAGTTGCATTCCTAAGAGTATGGAAATGACTTTTAGATAACCACAGATTTTCCATTTGTGTTCGTGATATTTAATTGAGCCCAAGAGAGCTGTCATATTTGCATATGTCTCCTTCATGTGAACAGCTTGACCAACAGCAATAGATGAAAGAAGGTTCCCGTTGTGAAGTAACACAGCTTTCAAACTAAGCTTGGAGGAGTCTGTGAATAGCCTTCATTACGTTGGATCATGGTTCAAATTCAAAGATTTCACCAAGCCATTAATGTCGCAGCAAACAACAAGATTATTTTTCTTCTCAAAAAAGGGAAGCAGTTCCATGTGACGTTTTCTGTACTGTGAGATTCTCACATTACTTTGAAGAAGATTCCATTCCTGTAGTCGAGACCCAAGAATTTCTGCATTCCCCTTTGACAGGCCAAGATCTCTAACGAGATCACTAAATTCCCCTTGACTCAGTCTTTGTGGTTTATCATTTTTTCCCACAAAATCAGGGTCATGGGATGTGGAAGGCTTGTTTGGTTCTTCTTGTTCCACACT
Organism: Schistocerca serialis cubense; assembly: GCF_023864345.2. Taxonomy (NCBI): domain Eukaryota; kingdom Metazoa; phylum Arthropoda; class Insecta; order Orthoptera; family Acrididae; genus Schistocerca; species Schistocerca serialis. The sequence goes on from NC_064640.1 coordinate 515,260,873, forward strand.
GTCTTCATTTTCTACTTCAAACACACAATTGTCGGGTGGAGTAGGAACTGGCAAACTATCCGAATGTGGAATGGGTCGAATACCAGATGGAAGATTCGAGTTCTGTACTGTTCTTCTTTCCTTCATAGACAATCCTGCCTTTATAGGCGGAGTCAGGCAGAAATAAGTCATCTGTATGGCTTGCAGGCTCCCGCCAAATCATAGGCACAACGAAAGCTATAGATTGTTTCTTTTTTTTTTTCAGCCATTCTCGCAGTGTAACTGAAGATGCGTTGCAACATACACTCCTGGAAATGGAAAAAAGAACACATTGACACCGGTGTGTCAGATCCACCATACTTGCTCCGGACACTGCGAGAGAGCTGTACAAGCAATGATCACACGCACGGCACAGCGGACACACCAGGAACCGCGGTGTTGGCCGTCGAATGGCGCTAGCTGCGCAGCATTTGTACACCGCCGCCGTCAGTGTCAGCCAGTTTGCCGTGGCATACGGAGCTCCATCGCAGTCTTTAACACTGGCAGCATGCCGCGACAGCGTGGACGTGAAACCGTATGTGCAGTTGACGGACTTTGAGCGAGGGCGTATAGTGGGCATGCGGGAGGCCGGGTGGACGTACCGCCGAATTGCTCAACACGTGGGGCGTGAGGTCTCCACAGTACATCGATGTTGTCGCCAGTGGTCGGCGGAAGGTGCACGTGCCCGTCGACCTGGGACCGGACCGCAGCGACGCACGGATGCACGCCAAGACCGTAGGATCCTACGCAGTGCCGTAGGGGACCGCACCGCCACTTCCCAGCAAATTAGGGACACTGTTGCTCCTGGGGTATCGGCGAGGACCATTCGCAACCGTCTCCATGAAGCTGGGCTACGGTCCCGCACACCGTTAGGCCGTCTTCCGCTCACGCCCCAACATCGTGCAGCCCGCCTCCAGTGGTGTCGCGACAGGCGTGAATGGAGGGACGAATGGAGACGTGTCGTCTTCAGCGATGAGAGTCGCTTCTGCCTTGGTGCCAATGATGGTCGTATGCGTGTTTGGCGCCGTGCAGGTGAGCGCCACAATCAGGACTGCATACGACCGAGGCACACAGGGCCAACACCCGGCATCATGGTGTGGGGAGCGATCTCCTACACTGGCCGTACACCACTGGTGATCGTCGAGGGGACACTGAATAGTGCACGGTACATCCAAACCGTCATCGAACCCATCGTTCTACCATCCCTAGACCGGCAAGGGAACTTGCTGTTCCAACAGGACAATGCACGTCCGCATGTATCCCGTGCCACCCAACGTGCTCTAGAAGGTGTAAGTCAACTACCCTGGCCAGCAAGATCTCCGGATCTGTCCCCCATTGAGCATGTTTGGGACTGGATGAAGCGTCGTCTCACGCGGTCTGCACGTCCAGCACGAACGCTGGTCCAACTGAGGCGCCAGGTGGAAATGGCATGGCAAGCCGTTCCACAGGACTACATCCAGCATCTCTACGATCGTCTCCATGGGAGAATAGCAGCCTGCATTGCTGCGAAAGGTGGATATACACTGTACTAGTGCCGACATTATGCATGCTCTGTTGCCTGTGTCTATGTGCCTGTGGTTCTGTCAGTGTGATCATGTGATGTATCTGACCCCAGGAATGTGTCAATAAAGTTTCCCCTTCCTGGGACAATGAATTCACGGTGTTCTTATTTCAATTTCCAGGAGTGTATATGTGGAACACAAGACATATCCTGGTCCCCTACTTTCATACCGAAATAATACTGATAGGCCGTCTTTACAAGAGATGTCAGATTGCGTTTCTGTGAGGAAAATGTTATTTCACCACAAATATAACAAAAGTTATTCACCATATTTACACATTTTCGTGACGTTTTTACAACTTTTACACTAAAAAAGCACTCGCGAACCAGAAATTTTGCATTAATTTGACTAGAAACTACATGTAATTCACAGTCACAGCAACAGTATCTATGTTTATGACTTACAAACAGCTGAAGGGAATTTGTGTTTTGTTATTTGACAGGTGTGCCAACTCCCCCCCCAAAAAATCACCCAAATTTAAAATCTTCATTCTAAAAAATGAACTGTCACTTTATCTACAAAACAAGAGCTAATCTGCCATTTTTATAGTGATTTTTTAATTCAGCAGATGTAAATACACGTAAATTTACTATTTTTAAGCCCGAAACATTTTCATTGTTGCCCAGTGGAATCGGCTGGCGTGTGTTAATTAGAGCACCTCAAACTACCGCCTAGCCTAAAAAACCCTCATGTGCTCTTCACTAGTACTCTGCTACACGAGTAGTTGCTTCCTTTGTGTAGTGCACCCCTTACCCATCAAGTCCTACAAATACCCACAGAATAACGCAGATCTAAAAATCTGCAGCCAAGACAGTCACAGAAATGACAAAGCCTTTGGCTGAGACCCTTCACTTGGCTCCAAAGCAAAGGACCCCGATCAACTCTGGGAATGATACTGCAAATTGGGAGCTGTGCCTGCACCCCACGTGCTAGGCTAGCAGTCTTCACCAACTCCACCAGCCACCTGTAGGAACTGAGGATCACCTCAGAACCCATGCAACAGACGTCGTTGGTGCCGACATGAGCCACAACTTGCACATGATTGCACCCTGCCCACTCGATAGCCACAGCAAGGCCGCCCTCCGGCAGACATACCAAATGCATATTGGCCTTTTTTCCATCTCTGAACACTATCTGCATAAGGGACTCCATAATTCCCCTAAAATTGGAGCTCCCACTATCCCATAAACCCCTTCCCCTGTGTGTCTGTTCGGACCCCGCTGAAGGAGCGGCCACCTGTGCATTCACAGGGTGAATGGGTAAGCCAGGCGGCCAGTCTCTACTTTGCCATTCTGCCTCGAGTGAGGCGAATACGTTACCACCCGCCACTCACCCTGCTGTGAATGTGGATCCATTGCGTCAGGTGCACTAGGAGGTGCCCTGGAAGAAGAGCCCATGGGCAAAACAAGGGACACCTGAGGCACCCCATGTGGCATGCCAGATTCTGCTCCACCACTACACCCTGAGGCAGCAGCATGAAGGTGACTGATCGTAGCCAACAGCATGTTCAACTGTTCACGGACTGCGTCCACACATCTGCGTGCACACATCCTACCCATCCTAGCAAGACTAAATGAAGGAGTGAACTATAAAATCAGATAATCCTAGATATGTGACTTGTACCCTCCTGATGTGTCACCAATGGATGCTGATGCGTTAAAGAGCTAAGTAGCTGGCTGTTCATGAGCAACTGTTGCACTAAAGACTGAATTAATTTACACTTAAAAAAAAACGCGAAATTAGCCATCTTAAAAAGAGAAAGACACACGAGATTTAATAAATATTCTACGTTGAAATAACAGAAAAGGAAAAACACTTAACTTGCCGCTCTGTATACGTACTCATATCACAGCTGAGAGCTGGAACCTGACTGACTGACTGACTGTCTTACTAAACGATCGGATGGTTACTTTCAAACTAAAACAAATGAGCAACTACTGCGCTACAGTCTGAATTACATACAGATGTATTGGTCCACTGGAGCAGGCGATCAGTAATCGAAGTCGCTTCTATGGACCTGTTAAAGTTTTGTTCTCTGTACTGCAGGAAAGCCGTATAAGACCCTACCGAATATCAAATGTACAAAATCCTATGATCAATGCACTGACTTTTCAGATCTATAGTGTTACGCTTTCTAATAGAAATGCTGTCAGCGATTTGGAATCAAGTCTCTCAATTCAACCACATATTTGCGTTGGACTTTACAGAGATGACTTTTAATGATTACAGCCATTGATGAATCATATTTGAGGCACTCTCATACCTCGAAATGAGACACCTTTTTTGAACCCGTCTGCAAGGACCTCATACAGCAAAACTCCAGCGTCGTTTTAGACAATCAATATGTATCTTGTAGCTATTCCTCAGTCTCTGCTCCTTCCTCCCTGCAGCTTTGTACATGTGATCGTTCCAATCTAAACCTGAACGGAGTGTAAATCAGAGAGCACTCTATCGAAGACCTTCAGCATCCCATGGAGAAACAGGATGAGCTGAGTTAATGCAACAGGCTTTGTTTTGAGCACTCGGTGGAAATGGGAAAATGTTTTCAAATGGCTCTCAGCACTATGGGACTTAACATCTGTGGTCATCAGTCCCCTAGAACTTAGAACTACTTAAACCTAACCAACCTAAGGACATCACACACATCCATGCCCGAGGCAGGATTCGAACCTGCGACCGTAGCGGTCACGCGGTTCCAGACTGAAGCACCTAGAACCACACGGCCACACATGCCGGCGGAACGTGTTTTCATAGCTCCCCCAACCATGTACAATTTTTAAGACCAGTGCCAACTTAAGCTTTCTCATGCAACATGAGATAGTAGAGAAGACAGTATGAGCAGTTACAGTGTTGTTTCTTATCGAGAAAATTAGGAAAACTCCACATCAAATTTGAACTGGAAGAAAGGTGGATTTTACTACTAGATAGTGATGCATTTCGAAACTACATACAGGTACTGCAGTCCAAAGGAGATCTACGTCCCTCAAAGTGAGTTCTTGTATGTCGCCCAATCATTCTCTCTATCCTCATTATTTTCTACTATCCAACAGAGAAAAACTACGAACCATAAAAACTCCGCTAACATCACCTAGTAGAGAACTCTATAAAATATTACTGTGTCCATTTCTTCCGATATATCGAAAATAAATACCGTCCACGTGCTGATATAGAGCATATGTGGCGATCCTATTAAATATACAGATACTGGCCCACTGAAGCAGGTGGCCAGTAATCGAGGTCACTTGCACAGATCAGTGTAAAGTTCCATCACTCATATTATAGGAGGACCATATCCCACAGACTATCAATCACAAGAGAGAGTCCTTGTTATATTCTTTCATAAGCAATTTGATATATTGTTTCTTCTGCTATAACACATCAAAGCAGTGTATGACTGCAGGTTTGTGCACTGCCACACATTTTGTTTTTTCCACTACGACTTCGTGGTCTGTGCCAGGTGCTAAACTGATATTAACGCTTTTCAATCCACTAGCTCTCACAGACAACTGAGCATCGCATGGTGTAAACTATGCTGCTGGTCTTGCAACACACAGGATGATTGAAATAAAAGACAGAGATGGTATTTCTTACTGACAAAAATGTGGAAAACATCAGAACATATGGAAACTGCAGGAGTTTGCGGCATTGTGGAGCATTTCCAAACAGCTGCACAAATGTGATGACCTGTACATATAATCTCATCTTCCACAGTGACAGGGTAGGAGATGTCTTGGTGTTCTATTTTGATTGATTCCTCATATGGCAGTCATGTACACAATCACTGTTTCAGTGCTGGCCAACCCCAGTATGTGTTACTCCCGACAAGACTCTCCCCATCTCCAACAAGTGAGGTCAGTCAATTATTACGTGGTAACCAACAGCATGCCATTGGATGGATTCAATGGAAAAGACACCATGAATATGGGGCAAAGTATTTTAATGAACACTACAGTTGATAGTGCTATCAACTTTAGCTATTTTACCAATTTTTCCATAATTTGAACCCTGACCAGTGACACAGCAGCAGGCTTCAAATTTCTGCATCATTGCTAAACCAACCCTCCACTGCTTTGCGAGTACAATATACTAGATTGCGTGTGTAGACAGATGACTATGCAGTGCATCTATTCATTGTTAATTCTTGAACATGTATATCAAAGTATACCAGACTGGGTTGTATATACATCTACATATTTCCAGTACTGCGATCATTGTGTATAATTTACAATTGCGATTGCCCATCTTTCCCTGTGCTGATGGGAGTCACAGAGCATTCTCACATTCTTAGGATAAAGTTAGAGACTGAAAGATCTCCCTGCATTGTATTCATCTGACACGTCATACAACACTGTCATTTATTAAATTTTCAGCTGATAAGATGTAGGAGGCTATGATACATGCTACATTCCACATCTCATGAAGAAACAGACATACTCGAGTCCGTAACTGTTGTTCAGCATAGACCGCTCTACACCAGTCTTACTCATAGCTCCCATCCAAGTGCAGAAAATCTCTCCAGATGGGCGCATGTCGAGGAGGTTAGCACTTCTAATTAGTGTATAGTAGATATGAGGAAGCTGTGATGGTCTAACAGACAGTTAAGAAGAAATGTGTGGTTTATGCATGATGGAGCTCCAGATGGACAGAGTCTGAAGCATTTTATGTGAGTCAACTGCACTATCAATTCTAAAGTATTGTTCTAGTATCTGGGGACATTACCAAGAATGTGTTGGCAAGAGAGAAATGATTGTAGAACATGAATACATGCATTCCTAAGGCTACACAGTTCTGTACCTAAATACACTATAATGTTAAAGCCAGGTTGTTTCCAAAACGTTAGACATGTGGAATGCAATGCTCTTAATACTATAATGCAGGACATACATGTCCAACATCTGAAATACATTCAACTTGCAGGTTTTATATCCCACTCGCTACGATGACAAACTTTAATGTGATAAAACTACTTTCTTCTACACCAAAGAAAAAACATAGAGTCTTTGTGATACATGCACAACATAGCTCTGTGTAGGTGTATGGCACCCACTGTTCACATCTGGCCATGTTTTAGAAATTATACTATGCTTGCATCAACCCAATAAAATGACGTCAGCAATGGAGAAGGCGTCTTATGAGGAAACAGACAAATGCATAGCAGCAGTGTTGTAGATGTGAAATCACACGCCACGCTGCCACTAACTCTGTAAACAGGACACCTGTCAAGCAGACATATATACGCAAGGATTGCAGTACCTCACAAACACCTGTCACTAACTTATAATCACCATAGCTACGAAACTGAAGACTCAATTTATGCCATAGATGAGACAGGGGTATAGGGTACTTCACATAAATCTTTGTTCATCTAAATGAGAGTACTGAAACAGGTTTCCCATCAACGGGCATGTTTCATCACACATGAGTTGGAAGCCCTCCAATGACTGTGGTATGAAGATGTTTGCTGTTAACAATCACAGGTAAATAGTGCTCTAAGTCACACACAGAATACGTTATTGTAAACTAGTTGAACGTAAATTATACCACTCAACTGATACACCCCAAGAGAACAAGAGGAAAAAAATTGGTTAACGGCACAATAAATACCTGCAGCAGCATCTCCCTCTCTCTAGAATGCACCATCAGTCTACCATTAAATAATACCTCACTATAATCCCATCGCAACCGATCACTCCATCCACTTTCTATCATCCTTTAATGCAAATTTTCGGATATAGGTGAGGGGAAGGGAGTGGGGGGGGGGGGGGGGGGGGGAGAGGGGAGTGGAGTTAGTTAGTGGGGGTAGCCAAATTAACCTGGCAAAACTTGAATTTCTGGACATGACATCAGTGGGACATTGCCACATCTATGGCGGCAACCTTGGATCCGCTATCTCGAATAAATCTGGCAACAATACAGGTGTGGGAGACACCAGCTTTGTCCTACTGCTAAGGGCCTCTTTCAATACTTTTGTTTTGCTCTGAGCTCCTGTGCCAATTCTTTAAAGTTTTGTGGGTTGAGCACCCATCGCATTTCATCGCCCTAATAGTAAGAAAATTGGAATCTCGAGTACATATAGTACAGCAGACTGATATCCTCATTGCCCCAGTGAAGTTGTGAATTACTGATGGGAAATATACCAAATTATGAAACACTTTTCCATTTGTTAGATTACAGTTGTTGAATACACTGGAGCCCCAGAACAGTGAAACATGGCATTTCTATTGGTACAGTTGTTTTAATCGATCAGCTATGTTTTGAAGTCATAGATAGAGATGGATACTCACAGAGTTTCAACAAACGGAATCTTAGTGCTAGTTAAGGTCCAGAGTTCAGTACATATAAAAGTTTGAGGTGGGTCTCATCTGATATGGTAATGTGCAGTACTTCCCAAACTAATTTATCATAATCACATTTATTTTTTGCTGCTTTTGCTTCTTTAATTTACACATTATTAAGTGATCCTCTTCTAAGAAGAATCAGACGCTGTTTAGCAAGCAAAATGGCTCTCTTATTGCACTAAAAGAACCCCATAAGCATCTTGAGTGGGATAAACACACTAAAGCAATTTCTAAATCATTATGATGTGGAGAAGGTCATTTTACATCCAAATAATTAATTAATTTATAAATTTAGCTATAAGTTGACCTTCTTATTATTATTGTTTTTGTTACTTCAGCATATTTATGTCTGCCAGGGAATGTGTTCTGGATTTATAATTGATTAGAAAGACAGCTGCTGGGTGATCCTAACAACATTAGTACAAAATTTAAATCTTTTTCTGCAAACATCCTCATAGCCAACAAATTACTGGTTTTGTAGTGACCTCATGAATTTTGTAACCTCATCAGGGGCTGTTTTTTGATACTAACATCTTCCAGAGGTGCATGCAGTGTCTGCACAAGTAAATATAATGCATCCTTATTTGTTTGTTTGTTACTGGATGTAGTTTCTGGTGCTAATGTGAAAATTTATCATTGAATTTTGGTAGCCAATAATTTGAAAGTATTAATAATGGTCCAAACAATGTTTCCTTACTCTTTGAATGTTTTATTTTTTGACTTTAGGACATGAGCTTTGGTTTTTTAGTGACAGACTGGAGGATTTTATAATATGGTAGAGTGTTGTACATAGAGGATAATGTACCTAGGAGCACATAATGTTTTTTCCATACCTCAATCTAGCGACTGATTTTAGAATCACATGAAAGAATGTCCACTAGAGACCACCAAAGCAATTTCTCCCATTTCCTACAATCTGTGTTGTTAATATATGTGAGGTTTTGTTTGTGCAGCCTTTGTAAGCATTTTGAGTTCTACACATGTAAGTACAGCATTAAATGTTAAAACTATTTGGTATATACTGTTAATTCTTCAGTTATAGAATTGTACGGCAAGTAAACTTCTGTATGTTATATGGTTAAATGACATATGGACAGTAAGAACGTTCTTAATAGGTCATGCACCATGGAAAATGGGGCTTTTGCAGATTAAGGCCTTACGTGTCTAGAAAATGGAAATTTCAGTTACTTTTCAATAGCTTCAATTTCAAAATGTATTTAACTGGTTTTCGATAATACACTCTTATGTTTGATTTCACTTAATGGTTATTGGTGTGCAGCAGAGTAATAATGTAACAGATTAACAACTAAATACAGTACTGACGAGATTTTCTTGGGTGAAACACTATTATATGAAATGTATTTGCATACTGTGTATAAGGGAATAACGACAAAAAAAATTGGTGCTGGACTGTGACTTGCATCTGGATTTCTCAATTTATACAAACAGTCACCTTAACAACTTTAGCTGTCCATGGGCAACATACAACCCAACCGAAACTTCCATATGATGTTGTTCCTGCACAACAACCTCTACTTGGAGACACATTATGTAACTGCCCTACAGGGGAGGATATTTTAATTGGAAATTGCTGCCTGATATTGGTAAAAAAAATACAATATTGCAGTGTGTCCGTAGCTCTGAAGAACAATACAAAGTGCAAATGCATGCCAGAAGGAACATTGAATTATTCTTCTTAAAAACACAGGCACTGCAACACTACACCAGTACTAAAGTTCAATACATTATTTGCTCCTAGGTACCTGACCATGTTCTGTCTTGGAATGTTGTTTGAAATTTGGAAAAAACTTTAATTTTCTGCAGCTATCTTTATAATTGTTATAAAAGACTGCAGCACATAAAAAATGAATGCCAGTACCTAAAAATGGAATAAAAGTGTATTAAACTTGTATTACAGAGCTGGCTATAGGTGAAAGCCTTAAAAGTTTTCAAAGGTACAACACTATTACCTGCTTGTGGTAGCAGAGTTTCAAATCAAGATTAAAACTTGTTCTCAGATTTGGTGTAACATCATAAGTAGTGATGTTCATCACAAAGCTGCTTGTGATAGTCAATACTATTGGTTTTTGGCTGCATAATGTAGGATGATTTGCTTGTAGGCTGTTACATCAAATGGTTTAATACGAAAGTAACATAATCATGTACTTCAGTGGGTATGGCCATGAAAGTTCCAGTCATCACAATGGAAGTATCCGTCATCCCTGAAACCCAAAACAGTTACGTAGGTCACCAGCAAAGTGAAAGGCATGCTGAAGGTCTTTTTTTGCTGCTGTGGTATGATCCATCATGAGTACACCACAGAAGACAATAGTGTCAATAAAGAACACTACCAAGAGGTTCTGTGTTGCCTTCATGAAGCAAAGAGCTGCAAACAGCCAGACGTGTGGGCAGCAGGCAGTTGGTACCTTACCAACAATAATAAACACACTTATCGTTCTCAATAAGTTCAGAGTTATTTGGCAAAAGCCAACACCGAGTGACTTCTGGCTTTTTCCTGAACTTAAAAAGACTCTGAAAGGAACCAGATTTCAGAATAGGGAAAACATTCTGCAGAATTTGGTGGAGCAGCTGTCCACCATACTAGAAGAGTCTTTACAACATTGTTTACAGCAGTGGCAATAGCACTCGGAGAGCTGTGTACAGGCTGAAAGGGACTATTTTGAAGATGACTAGTGTTAAACAACTATATCTGAATAAAGATTGATTTCATAAATAACAGTCACATACTTTTTGAAAAGGCCTCGTACTACGCCAGATTTTTTATTTTTGTATCACCTATCTTTGACAATATTCACATTGCAAATAGAGATTTGTCGAGATGCTTCAACAATTCTGTGGAATACTGCTCCCAGCTGAAGTAATTATCAAGCTGTAACACCAAGAATTTAACCCTTCCGCCTTCTTCTGTGTGTGTCTCATCACATTTTAGAACTGCATGCAGAGTGTTTTTTCAAAATGTAGTGACAAAAAATTGGCTAGGAAATATTTATTAATGTCCAGGAAAATTTCATTAAACATTCTTTCTAAGACCATATTTGATTTGATGTTTGTTGCAATGTTTGTATTACCTGCAAATAAAGTTGCCATCTGCTAATGTTACAGATGAATGTTCTTTGACATACAAAAGAAAAAGTATTTTGTGCAAGCTGCCATTTCCACTGCCACTATATTTATTCTATAACCATGTCTTTTTGAAAAATTAACCTTAAAAAGGACTCCACAACACATTGGAAGTAACTGCAATAGGATGAATACTGCTTTATTTCTGCAAAATATGCATGCATGTAGCCCCTTACCAGAAACATTCAGCTGCAAACTCCAGTGATTGTGATGCAACTGACTTAGGCACAATCTGTCAGTAACATGCCTAATTTTCTACTCCCTGCACTGATTTTTCAAGCTCTTTATTATCCCACAGAATAATTAATCCAGGGATTCTTATACCAATAAAAGACTGCTATGATTTTCATGCTAGTGTGAACAGCATTCTCAGTAATGTCCCTGCTCTCATCCTCACTTGTGACATGATTTCCTAAGACTTTTAGTGTAACTGACTTGTGACACAAAGGTTACTTGTTAGAATCATGATGACCATATAAGACATTTCTAAGTTGCTATTCTGATGGTCTAATATGGGACCCATGCAGCATGATGAGGCCAAATGGAAAGCTTCAAAGTAAAATAATAAATGTTGACTCCTCAGCCACAGACGTGTAATCAGATTAGTAGTGTTGCACTTGCCATAAGTTACTTCCACATAATCTGAGGTACCGGTGATACACAACTCACATGCAGTCAGGTAAATGGTTTCTGGTAGCAGTGATAAACTTTATTGATGGTGAGCTATTTCAGAGTACATGAAAATGTATGTTTTCAGTACCAACTAACATTATTGTGGCTACACCATGATATAAATATTTTGTATGTGAAACAGACACCAATTCAGTCAGACTGAAATACCCAAGAACTGTCATGTATAAGGTCTTTAGGAGGCTGCATGCTGTATCACTTATATTGCATGCCACACTGCCTGTGTGAACATTACAATGACTCTCAGAATGGTTCATCACATGGTGCACGGTTCTGGAATCTGAATATAAATGCCTTGTCCTTCTGACAGGTGCAGACAACCCAAACTGCAATATTCGGTGCCATCCTACAAGTAGTGATGAACATCATACAGTCTCTTGTGAAAGCCACTTTCATTGATTTCTAGCTGTGTAATGTAGGATTACTTACATGTGGGCTGTTACACCAATAGATTAATCACCAAAGAAATATAATCACTGTCTTCAGTGGTATCCTGAAAAAATCTCATTGCACCATACATAATGGCTGTACATTTCAGGTATAATCCTGCTCCACAGACTAGGTAGATAGTGGTTTGGCAACCAGTGGCCCACAGGACAGATTTTGCCTATGATTGGTTTCAGTCTGGCCCATGGAAGACACTGTAAGCCTTCTCTGCCAGGGACGTCTGTTTTATGTTTCCATCTACACTTGGTTCACCTCAAGTTGGCAGCTTGTGATGTAGACTAGTGATTTGATTGGAACAACAAAGAGAAACTCAGTCTAGTCTCAGTGCAAATTTATGCAATGGAACTTTTTAAGACACTTATTGTAAAATGTAAGTAGAGAAACAGTATTCATTAGGTGTAAATAAATTCATATACCAGAAGATGAAGTGAATGTAAAGTGAATGTACTCTATAAAACATATGATTTGAGGCATAATTTGTTGGTGTGGAGTGTTGGGGAAGGAGTGTGCATTAATGACATGGAGTCTAGAGTTTTAACTTCAAGCGCTAGGAGTGCTGTGTCACGTCACATGATGAGGTGGCCTGTGAGCTCAAGCAAGTGTGTGAATCAGGCCAGCAGGCCACCATACATTACCTATACATGAGGTAGATGATGAAATAGAAAACATTTATCAATAAAAAGTGCAAGCTATATATGAGCAAAACATTAGGCAATACTCGGATTGAAAACAGAATATCAATGATAATTATTTGTGACTGTTCCCCTGTAGCAGGTGGCAAAAATCAGCAGTTACAAATCTTCTAGGTGTAGATGTTAGAATGAAGGAGGAGATTCAGATCTGTAATGGTCCCTGCCTCACATTCTGGATTTCAAATATGGAATTCAGATGGAGACATTCAGTACTGCCAACTTACTACAAAAAATACTGAAGAACTCAATTTAAATGAGTATGTAAGGCATGGGAGTTCTCATACTATCAATAATTATAACTTTGCAGTTGCTGTTATTCATATAATTGGTTTATACGACATGTATCAAATATTATTTCGCTACTGCTGTATAAGAAAAACTATGCAAGAAAATAAAGATTCATGATGTTTTCCCACCAATCTCCAACATGCAACCAATGATTAACTTTATAAATAGTAGCTTGTTTCTCAAGTAAGTAAGCAATAGGATTCATTCACACACACACACACACACACACACACACACCTGTCTACAGGAAGCAGTATGAAATTAGTAAATATTTACTTTCCAGAGCAAAAATACATTTATTTATTGTATGTGATATATGAAAAAAACAGAAAAGGAATGAGCACACATGTGCATAATGCTTGAGAAAGCAATGTCAGGTAGAAACTAAAATACGACATTGTATGACAAATGCATTCAGTATGTTATGAAAAGGTAGATGGCAATATTTGATGTCAGTAGAGGCCTATCCTTACAAAAAATATCTAATCCTGGAGGTACCAAACACAAAATGGCAACTCTGTGGATGAGTTCCACATTGTACCTTTCTCAGTGGTCTAACTTCTAGTGTTTCTGGTTAATGATGTGTAAGTTCTCTGCTGGGTTCCTGGTGACCACATTTAAATTTTCTAGAGTGACAAATCCTAAAGTAAAATAAGTTAAACATCATGAGGATAAACACAAAGTGCCTTAAATAAACACAGAAACCACCAATGTCTCTTTCATTCAGACAGGCTGCACCTGGGTGGTAGGCATTTTGTTAGGTCCACATCATCATATATACCAATTATTTAAGTTTTATGCACAACTATCCATGTAATGAACTTGAGTATGGACTTAATGGTATTCCCATGGGATTATTTAAGAGCTATTGCTATTCTGGCTTATGTTTCTGGATCAGATTGAAACTATTCTATTTTTCAGCTCAATTCGTTCCTTCCTCTGGGAACAGAAAGGTTCAAAAGGGTCAACTTACACACCAGAATTAATTGTCACTGGGCCCCTGTTACAGGAGGTGAAATTAATAGTTGGAAATCTTCTTTGATGCAGGTGGTATAACAAAACAGGATATTCAGATCTGTAACAGCCTCAGCACCACATTCTAACCTTTTGCCTCATAAGGGTAAGTTCTGGTGACCAGTTCAGAATCATAACTATGCTACAGTAAATGCCCATATCACCTTATTTGATCTGGGGAATAGTGGTATCCTTGCTAGATGTTAGATGTCTTATAAACAATTGTTCAGTGCCAGATTGACCTTTTGCTGCTTTCTTCAAGGACTGGGTCTAGTTTTATCTTTGGTACTCAATAGCAACCTGCCTCCAACTTCTTGAGCAGTACTTGGTATTAACAAGGCAGTAAAAAGGCGGCCTTGTGACACTGCTGAGAGTTAGCTGGGTATGTGCCTTTTCAGACACCTAGTAGACCAGGAACTGTGAGAATGAGAGACAGACAGTTATAAGGACATATCATGAAGGTAATACTTCTTACATTTCCAAAAAGTTCCAAAAAATTTATATTTTTCCATTAAATTATTGGTTAGAATTATGTAGTTACAGGAAAAGGTAAAAATACGATCTGGACCAGGATTCAAATGTGGATTGCATATAACCAAGTACAGCATAATGTGTGCAGAGTATGTTGAATTCATTCTAAGTTAACAACAGACTGTATAAATGTAGACTAAAAACTGTGATAAATCATTTGTATTTTAATTCTGGCATAAGAAATTAGTCAGTGCTGAAGTAAGTGTCTCAATCAATCTATGATATTATATGTTGTAGAGCTCTTGCCTCAAGACTTCCATAATGATATGGTGAAACACAAAAACTTAATTTTAATTTCTTATTTATTTACTCTGTGTTCTGGTGACCCATATTGTGAATAGATCACAATTCAATTCAATTCAATTTATTAGCGTCCTTGTGGTACATCATCAAAATGACATAGGACTTGTCAATAAACATTACAATTTAAAATACATGTACATGAAAATTTATAATTGAATTTACTTGTCACTTAGACATTACAATTTTAATAGAACTATAAGAACATTAATATAAAAATATACAAGTAGGATAACAACGTAAAAAAAATAGCTAGTGATTCTCACAACAGATTATTTCCATTCTTACATTAACACTGTTTCACACTTTCATAGAAACAGCAAGTATTTAAATGTGTGCAATTACACATATTTATTATGTCAGGGAAATATTAACTGCACTTTTATTGTTAATTATTCATAAACTCTTCAGTACTTTAAAAACTATTGCTCAATAACATGTTTTTTAATTCTCTTTTAAATATGTGCAGTTTTGGTATTATTTTTAGTTCTTTGGGGAGAGCATTGTAGAGGATTTTGGGTTGGTATAGTACACTTTTGTGAAACATAGCTGTTTTATGAATTTCTCTGTGGAAATCATTCCTATTCCTTGTTTCGTAGTTGTGAAATTCTCTGTTTAATGTAGAAAATTCCTCGTGTTCTTTTAAGAAACGTATGCTTTCATATATGTATAAGGATGGTAGTGTCATGATTTTTAATTCTTTGAAAGCATGCCTACAAGAGTCTCTATATCCTATACCTTTTATTATTCTGACTGCCTTCTTTTGTAGTCTAAATGCATGTTTTGTTAGACTGTTGTTCCTCCATAACTGTACACCGTATCTTAATAAACTGTGCATGAATGAGAAATAAACACATATCACTGTTTTAATATTAGATGAGCTTTTAAGCATTCTAAGTATATAACATGTTTGACCTAATTTTTTGTTCAATGATATTACATGCTTTCCCATCTTAAGTGTTCATCAAACCATTCTCCCAAGGATTTAGTGTATGATGCTTGTTCAATCTTACACTTACCCAGTTCTACTTTAAGGTTAGTTTTTATTTTATTTGCAATATGTCTGAAGTGGGGAGGCTTGCGTGCCTCTGCGATACAGATAGCCGTACCGTAGGTGCAACCACAACGGAGGGGTATCTGTTGAGAGGCCAGACAAACGTGTGGTTCCTGAAGAGGGGCAGCAGCCTTTTCAGTAGTTGCAAGGGCAACAGTCTGGATGATTGACTGATCTGGCCTTGTAACAATAACCAAAACGGCCTTGCTGTGCTGGTACTGCGAACGGCTGAAAGCAAGGGGAAACTACAGCCGTAATTTTTCCCGAGGGCATGCAGCTTTACTGTATGATTACATGATGATGGCGTCCTCTTGGGTAAAATATTCCGGAGGTAAAATAGTCCCCCATTCGGATCTCCGGGCGGGGACTACTCAAGAGGATGTCGTTATCAGGAGAAAGAAAACTGGTGTTCTACGGATCGGAGCGTGGAATGTCAGATCCCTTAATCGGGCAGGTAGGTTAGAAAATTTAAAAAGGGAAATGGATAGGTTGAAGTTAGATATAGTGGGAATTAGTGAAGTTCGGTGGCAGGAGGAACAAGACTTCTGGTCAGGTGACTACAGGGTTATAAACACAAAATCAAATAGGGGGAATGCAGGAGTAGGTTTAATAATGAATAGGAAAATAGGAATGCGGGTAAGCTACTACAAACAGCATAGTGAACGCATTATTGTGGCCAAGATAGACACGAAGCCCACACCTACTACAGTAGTACAAGTTTATATGCCAACTAGCTCTGCAGATGACGAAGAAATTGAAGAAATGTATGATGAAATAAAAGAAATTATTCAGATTGTGAAGGGAGACGAAAATTTAATAGTCATGGGTGACTGGAATTCGAGTGTAGGAAAAGGGAGAGAAGGAAACATAGTAGGTGAATATGGATTGGGGGACAGAAATGAAAGAGGAAGCCGCCTGGTAGAATTTTGCACAGAGCACAACATAATCATAACTAACACTTGGTTTAAGAATCATGAAAGAAGGTTGTATACATGGAAGAACACTGGAGATACTAAAAGGTATCAGATAGATTATATAATGGTAAGACAGAGATTTAGGAACCAGGTTTTAAATTGTAAGACATTTCCAGGGGCAGATGTGGACTCTGACCACAATCTATTGGTTATGACCTGTAGATTAAAACTGAAGAAACTGCAAAAAGGTGGGAATTTAAGGAGATGGGACCTGGATAAACTAAAAGAAACAGAGGTTGTACAGAGATTCAGGGAGAGCATAAGGGAGCAATTGACAGGAATGGGGGAAATAAATACAGTAGAAGAAGAATGGGTAGTTTTGAGGGATGAAGTAGTGAAGGCAGCAGAGGATCAAGTAGGTAAAAAGATGAGGGCTAGTAGAAATCCTTGGGTAACAGAAGAAATATTGAATTTAATTGATGAAAGGAGAAAATATAAAAATGCAGTAAGTGAAACAGGCAAAAATGAATACAAACGTCTCAAAAATGAGATCGACAGGAAGTGCAAAATGGCTAAGCAGGGATGGCTAGAGGACAAATGTAAGGATGTAGAGGCCTATCTCACTAGGGGTAAGATAGATACCGCCTACAGGAAAATTAAAGAGACCTTTGGAGATAAGAGAATGACTTGTATGAATATCAAGAGCTCAGATGGAAACCCAGTGCTAAGCAAAGAAGGGAAAGCAGAAAGGTGTAAGGAGTATATAGAGGGTCTATACAAGGGCGATGTACTTGAGGACAATATTATGGAAATGGAAGAGGATGTAGATGAAGATGAAATGGGAGATACGATACTGCGTGAAGAGTTTGACAGAGCACTGAAAGACCTGAGTCGAAACAAGGCCCCCGGAGTAGACAATATTCCATTGGAACTACTGACGGCTGTGGGAGAGCCAGTCCTGACAAAACTCTACCATCTGGTGAGCAAGATGTATGAAACAGGCGAAATACCCTCAGACTTCAAGAAGAATATAATAATTCCAATCCCAAAGAAAGCAGGTGTTGACAGATGTGAAAATTATCGAACTATCAGCTTAATAAGTCACAGCTGCAAAATACTAACACGAATTCTTTACAGACGAATGGAAAAACTAGTAGAAGCCAACCTCGGGGAAGATCAGTTTGGATTCCGTAGAAACACTGGAACACGTGAGGCAATACTGACCTTACGACTTATCTTAGAAGAAAGATTGAGGAAAGGCAAGCCTATGTTTCTGGCATTTGTGGACTTAGAGAAGGCTTTTGACAATGTTGACTGGAATACTCTCTTTCAAATTCTAAAGGTGGCAGGGGTAAAATACAGGGAGCGTAAGGCTATTTACAATTTATACCGAAACCAGATGGCAGTTATAAGAGTCGAAGGACATGAAAGGGAAGCAGTGGTTGGGAAGGGATTAAGACAGGGTTGTAGCCTCTCCCCGAAGTTGTTCAATCTGTATATTGAGCAAGCAGTAAAGGAAACAAAAGAAAAATTCGGAGTAGGTATTAAAATTCATGGAGAAGAAATAAAAACGTTGAGGTTCGCCGATGACATTGTAATTCTGTCAGAGACAGCAAAGGACTTGGAAGAGCAGTTGAATGGAATGGACAGTGTCTTGAAAGGAGGATATAAGATGAACATCAACAAAAGCAAAACAAGGATAATGGAATGTAGTCTAATTAAGTCGGGTGATGCTGAGGGAATTAGATTAGGAAATGAGGCACTTAAAGTAGTAAACGAGTTTTGCTATTTGGGGAGCAAAATAACTGATGATGGTCGAAGTAGAGAGGATATAAAATGTAGACTGGCAATGGCAAGGAAAGCGTTTCTGAAGAAGAGAAATTTGTTAACATCCAGTATTGATTTAAGTGTCAGGAAGTCATTTCTGAAAGTATTCGTATGGAGTGTAGCCATGTATGGAAGTGAAACATGGACGATAAATAGTTTAGACAAGAAGAGAATAGAAGCTTTCGAAATGTGGTGCTACAGAAGAATGCTGAAGATTAGATGGGTAGATCATGTAACTAATGAGGAAGTATTGAATAGGATTGGGGAGAAGAGGAGTTTGTGGCACAACTTGACCAGAAGAAGGGATCGGTTGGTAGGGCATGTTCTGAGGCATCAAGGGATCACCAATTTAGTATTGGAGGGCAGCGTGGAGGGTAAAAATCGTAGAGGGAGACCACGAGATGAATACACTAAGCAGATTCAGAAGGATGTAGGTTGCAGTAGGTACTGGGAGATGAAAAAGCTTGCACAGGATAGAGTAGCATGGAGAGCTGCATCAAACCAGTCTCAGGACTGAAGACCACAACAACAACAACAACATGTCTGAAGTTGATCCACATTGTTTTTTTGGCATTCACAATGAGTCTGTTTTCATTAAACCATCTGTCTGCTTCGTCTGTTGCTAATGTGACTTTTTCCTGTAAGTCAGCTTCACTATTTGCTTTAACAAACAAACTTGTATCGTCAGCAAACAGTACTGCCTCTGCTTCAGATAGTTGACTTAGTAGGTCATTGATAAATATTAAAAACAGTAATGGCCCTAATACAGATCCCTGGGGTACTCTGTACAAAACTCTCTCAAATCTTGATGAATATGGCCTATCTGCATGGCTTATCTCCACCTTCTGATACCTGTCCAACAGATACGATTCAAACCATTTGTGGGCAACTCCACGTATCCCATAGGCATATAACTTCTGAAGCAGTAACTTATGGTCGATGACATCAAAGGCCTTTGATAAGTCTAAAAACAATCCACAATTTAATTCCTTTCTATTTATGGAATTTAGAACAAGTTGCAAAAAATTGAAGATAGCTGTTTCAGTTGATTTATTTTTATGGAAACCATTTTGCGCATTAACCAATATTCTATTCTTCATAAGAATTTTGTATAGTCTATGATACATTATCCTTTCTATTATTTTTGAGAAACCTGACAACATTGATAAAGGCCTGAAGTTCCTAACATCATATCTATCACCGTTCTTGTAAAGTGGCTTTATAGTTGACATTTTAAGTTTTGATGGAAACTCCCCTGTCTTAAAAGATTCATTTATAATTTCAGTGAGATGTGAGGCTATGTTTCTTGCACTTTGCTTAATGACTTTGTCAGGAATCCCATCACACCCACATGACATTTTATTTTTTAACTTATTTATAGCATTTAGTACCTCTGATTCAGTTATTGGATAAAGGAACATTGTCATGTCATTCATGGGGATTTTTACCTTGCTATTGGAATTGCATTTACTCTTAATTAAATTTATGGCTATATTTGTGAAATGTTTGTTAAATATGTTGGCAATCTGAAGTGGGTCCTTAACAGTTTTACCTCCACTTTTAATGACAAAGCTGTTATCTTTTCTTTTGTGTCTACCTATATTTTTATTTATTACCTCCCAAGTTGACTTCATTTTGTTGTTACCTTTCTCAATATATGAATCATTATCAAGCTTCTTAGCTGCAATTATTACTTTTTTGTACAGGCTTCTATAACATTTCACATGTGCTTTCAGTGATACATTCTTCCTGGCTGATTTATTTAACTTTCTGAGAGTGTCTGATGACTTTCTAATCCCCTGTGTAACCCATGTTTTGGTTTTATGTTTAGTTTTGACTTTTTATAGGAAAGGCAACATCGAAGCAGTGTTTGTAGCTTTCAAGGAATGAGTCAAACTTTATGTTGACATCACCACTGGATTCACTACCCCAGTTGTTATTTTCCAGAATGTAATTAAAAATTCTTATGCTGTCATCATTTATAAATCTCCTTTCTCTGTAATTGTTATTGATAACAGGGTCCTTGTAAGATGTGACATTTAAACTTAATTTGATACCCTTGTGATCCGAGAAACCAGTGGCAATTACTTCAGTGTTATATTCACACTTGTCCTTGTTTATAAATACTTGATCTATTATAGGTTCAGACATATTTCTGCATCTGGTAACTTCATTTACAGTTGCCATCATATTATGACACAAAAACAGATTGCACAGTTGCTGTTGTTTACTACAATCATTCTTAAAGTTAACATTAAAATCACCAAGAACAATTACATTATGTTTAAGTTCATTCAGTAGTTCCTCAAGGTTTTCCATAAAAATGGCAAAGTTGCCCAATGGTGATCGGTACAAACACACAACAGTAATTTTTAATTTGGTTAGCTCACATATACTGTATTCAAAATCTTTTTCTATGCATTTTAGTTTACATTTAATTTCTTTTGATTCTACCCCTGTCCTAACATAAATACATGTCCCACCCCCTTTATGGTTGATTCAACAAAATTTGCTAATCATTTCAAAATTTGGAATAATTATGCTAGACGCTTGCATTTCTTTTTCCCAGTGCTCACTTATGCATAGTACATTAATGCCTATTAGATAGTCAGTTAATAGAACTTCTATTTCAGCTAATTTACTTTCTAGTCCCTGCACATTTCGGTATACAACTGTTAAAGTTTCATGTAGTGGATTTGCTGCACTATTTACCTTTGTACTTTCTTGCTGCTGACACTGTAAATATTCTATCTTTTCTTCTTCTTCGAATTGCGAAGATCCCATAAAAAATAGTCACTATGCACAGCAGCTCTTCTTATCCTGAGGATATATCCACAGGATATGAAATCTATCAGTTTTACAAATTTGTTATGGTACTGTGTAATAAAATTAATCAGTTTTTTACTGAAGTGTCTACAACTTAGGTTGTATTTACAGAAATATAAATTTTGAATTTAATATAATATTACAGAAGAAATAAATATTACAGAATACATTTTATAGAAAAATAAATACTTTAAGTGTAATAAATAGATAAGATCATTAACAGTGATCTCGGAATGTATCAAAGAGGTACAAGTACATGGATTCTATTCAATATGGCTCAGAAGCACTTAGTTTATGAAGGAAGGGCATTAAAATTCTTACAGCCTCTGAAGAGGACATCCTTCTTTGCCATGCACAGATTTGCATGCTCATAGACGATACTGTCTTGTCTTCTACTGTCATGAATATGGTACCCTGTATCAGGTTTTGAAAGGGGCTTTTTTCCCCTTATGAACCAGTGCATCTGAAGATTTCAAGTTCCTTAAAAAGATTTCTGCATGTAGCTCTAGGGTCAACTCTACTGATGATCCTTATAGCTCTTTTCTGTGCACATAGTACTTTTTAGCAAGTGCCCGATTCCCCCAAACTATGGTTTCATATGGCACCATCACCTGGAAATAACGTTGTAAGCCTATTTAATGGTTTCCATATTTCTATAACAGCAGACTATGTGAAAATAATAAATTACAGAATTCTGCCTTTTGCACAGATCCATGATGTGGTTTGACCAGTTCAGTTTACTATCAATATGTGAACTAAGGTGTTTTGGACTAGCCACACTAGCTATCTGCTGGTTACCTAGTTTTTCTCCAATTTCTTCATCTTTAGAGGTTGTGCAAAATGGAATATAGTTTGTTTCACTGTAAATAACAGAAAGACCATTTATTTATTTATTTATTTATTTATTATCCTTTTTTGCATATAGTCACCAACTGGTGACTTTTGCAAACATCATAGCATTTTTATACAATTTTTGTACAAATAGTAGGAATTTGCAATTCAGATGTAAAAAAGCCACTTATGGGTGATGCATTTGGCAATATATGGTACAGTATTTCATAATGCATCATACAGTTGTTACATAGTATAGGTATTTGAATTTACAGCATGTTGTTACAAAAATAATATATATTACGATCACCTCAGAATAGTACATCATATAGATAGAAAAGTTAGGCCTACATTTAAGAATAGCTACATTTTAATATCAGAATTCATTCAGTGAGTACAAACATTTGAGACTTAAGAATGATTTTAATTCTCTTTTGAATACTTTACCTCTGTGGCATCTTATAGCACTTGGCAGTTTGTTAAACCATATCTGGCTATTAATCCAAGGACTATGATCTGTTGTCTTTAGCTTAGTTCTGTTTCTGAAGAAGCAATCTTTTTGTCTTGTGTTATGGGTATGCACATCAGAGCACTTAGTTTCATTATTTTTATGGTCCACAAAGAATGTTATTAATTTTTACAGATACAAGGAATATACTGTTAGATATTTATGTTATACAAAGGTTTCATTGCATGAATCTCTGTATTCTAGTTGATGCATGGTCCTGATTGCTCTTTTCTCTAGTGTTAGGATTCTGTTCATGTGTCTATCAACAGCACATCCCCATACCTCTATTCCATAATTAACATACACAAATATTGTCCCATAATAAGCAGTTTTTAATGTTTGTTCAGAGACTAATTTTGATAGTTTGCTAATTATTTGCAGTGAACTGCTGATTTTATTGCATGCAAAATTGATATGATATACCCATCTAAGATATATCCCCAAAAAATTACATTTTTGTCAATGTCTACTTTTTTGATGCCACTTATATTATCAACACAGGTTTGGTATGAAGTACCATGTTTAAATGGTAATAGCTGGGATTTGCTAATATTGACTTTTAGACCTTGATCATGGAAGTAAGTAGTTATTTGACTTAAGCCATCAATTGTAGCCAATATCAAGTCATCAGTTTGTTTGCAAAAGAAGGAAAGTGAGTTATCATCTGCATAACTTATTAATTGGGAGTACAGAGGTGCCTCTAAATCATTAATGTAGACCAGGAAAAGGAAAGTGCCCAATATTGTTTCATAGCTGGATTGGAAATGTTTGATGTGATCATTAATTTCATAACTCAGCTATGTACATTGCTTACGATTGGTTAGATAAGTGATCAGTAGTCGTATGGACGTGGCATTTATATTGTAAGTTTCCAGTTTGCTTAGTAGTAGCTCATGGTTCACTGAGTCAAATGCTTTAGTAAGGTCTAGAAATACCCCTGCTATCTGCATTCCCTCATCCAGGGCATCATACACCTCGTGGAGAAATTCAGTCATTGCCGTAATAGTACTGTGATGCTTTGTGAAGCCATGCTGTGTTTCTGCTAGTAAATTATTCTTTGTGAAGTAATCAATAAGTTTTGTCAACGCAACAATTTCAAATGTTTTACCAAAAATTGGTATTAGTGATATGGGCCTGAAGTTCAATAGCTCTTATTTTGATCCTTTTTTATGCATAGGTTTAACTGTACGTTTCTTCAATATATTTGGAAATATGTGCTCCCTGATACTACTGTTGATCGTATGGGTAATTATTCCAACTATTTCCTTACTGCATTTTTAATTATAATACTACTCAGTCCATCCCAGCCAGAAGAGGTCTTATTCTTTAAGTTATTTTTTTTTCCTATTTCCTCCACACTCACTTCCTTAAACTCAAAAGCAGTTTCCAGCCTAGGGTAAGGCTTTACCATCCATGTCAGACCTGTGTTATTAACTGGATTCACAGCTGAAGATATAAAATATTCATTCAATATATTCCATATTTTATCTGGATCATTAATAAGGTTTCCTTCATGTTAGATTCTGTCAATTTGAGCATCTAACTTAGGGGTGGCTTTGCACTATCTATTTATTATATTTCATGAAGCCTTCCCTATGTTTGTTGATTCAGCTATTTCCTTATCTAGGATCTGTTTCCTTAAATTTGGGAGCTCTTCCTGAAATTGTTTTTTAGCTTGATTGTCCTTATCCTTAAATATTTGCAATTTAGTTGACTTATGTAGCACATTTAGACCATCGATATTTTGCCTGAGTTTAATCATGTAAGCTGGAAGAGCCAATCTGGTGTTTTTTACATTTTGGTTGTAAGTTACTACTTTCTCAATTTCTTTCACTGGGCAGAAAAAATTAAGATATTGTAAAATAATATCATAAAATTTGGCCCATTTGTATTCAGACCCTTTTTGCTGAAGAACTAATTGCCATTCCTCAGATGCTAGTTTACTTTTAAAAGCATTAATGTTTTTCTCTTTAAGCATTCTTTTATGTTAAAGCAGTAAACAATATCCCTAAAAACCTTGTTAGCTGACACCTCATGCTTGTCTGTTGAATTATCAATCAGTGGCCCAGTGTCATCAGGACAGATGGTGAGTTTACAATATTCTGTACAAAGGCACTCGACATGTGATGGTACCTCATTCCAATTGAGCCCACCAAATCATCTTCATTAACTGGCACCCTCACTAGACCAGCCCTGTAGTACTATTTTACTGATACAATTATGGCTTGTTCCACTGGCTGTATAATGGCAGTCACATTAGGAAGTAAATACTTAGTTATGATGAGACCAGCATCACATGGAAGAATCATCTCATCAGGATGTGAAGGCATGTTATCAAGCAAAGTAAAACTACCTTCTACAGCAATTCCTTCTCTTCTAAATATTACACAACTTATGCTATAAAATTTCTGTGGAATTAATTTTTGAAAATTTCAGTATCCATCCATGTTTCATTTAGGTAGTAAGAATGCAGAGGGAGTTTCTTAGCTGCAATATCCTTGAATGTTTAGTTTTTTTTCAATCACTAGTACTACAGTTTGTGGTTCCCAGAAACATTAGCGTTCCATAAAATTGTAATGATTACTTCAGATTTATATTTATGAGCATGAAGTTCAATCTCAAAAGCTAGGGTTCTGGTTGGTAGGCATTTCCAATACAGACCACTTTTGTCTGCATTATACACTTATTCTTGTGTGAAATTCTCTTCTTCCACAAATTTATGGAACTCATCCCAGAATGAATCAGCTGCTGCAACATTTGAACTATGCTGCTTTCCTTGCACAGTAAGTCTGTAAATCCCATAATTTTGTTTCAATATGATCAGCCAGCCACATGAGGCATTAAATTCTATAGCTTCATGAAAAAATTTGGTTTTTATGGCACACATCATGCCTGTAACAACAATACCTTCCACCCAATTTCATCTATTCTGTAGAAAAAAAGCATTCATCAAATGCAGATCTCATCATGCTTCTTTGTGCAGATGTTCCATAATTAGAATTTGATGTGCTGATGATACCTGTATTTCCTGCTTATTCTTTTTAATCTTCTGAAAAGTCTGCATTCCAGTACCATAATCAACATGCAGTTCTCCAGCAGTTTCCTCATTCTTAAATCTTTCAATTAATTCTAATTTTATTTAATGTCAACACATGTGTCTTTCATGTCTCCATCACCTCTTTTATAAAAATTTCTTTGTTGACATTATATGCTGATTAACGTCAGAAAACTGAGTATTTTTCCGGCAAACCAGATAATCTGCTCACGAATAACTGGGAGTGCACTGTATTGCATCTTATGTTGATAACCACTTCTCATATTCAAACTGACTTTCGCTAATGACATTATGCTCACTGAGATGATTAACAATCCTGGCATGCATTAGTTTTTCTAACACCTTGGGAAAACTTATCAGTAGTGAGACTGGCTAGTAGTCTGCAGTATCTGCCTTATCTCCATTCTTATACAATTTTTTTACAATTGCATACTTAAGCCCTTCAGGAACTATTCCTTGCTCATGAGATACATCGAAATGTAGCAATGATTTTACTTACATGGTTGCAGCAGTATTTTAATAGTTTGGTGGCTATGTTGTCAACTCCAAAAGAGTTTTACATTCCAGTGAGTTTAATGACTCTCTCAGTTTCTGAAATAATGACTGTTGTTACTTAGATCTTTTGTAATGTGCTAGATACATTGGCTTGCAGAAAATTAAGGGCTCGATTTATGGAGCCTTCCAACTCTTTTGTTCTGTTGCTGTTAAAGAAATGTTTGTTGAATATAGTAGCAGCTGTTTTTGGATCACTAATAATAAGATCAAAATATTTTATTTGGATATTTTTATTTTAATCTGTACCTTTTCCTGTTTCTTTTTTTTACAAAAAACCCAAAAAAATTTTAATTTATTGCTTTAGTTATGAGTTTCTCCCTTCAAGAACATGTTCTTTGATGCCTAAATGATTTTGTTAAAAATTGTATTTTACAATTCTCTTGGCTACTACATAAAGCTCCCTTTTTATTCTACAAGAAATTGTGATACCCTTAGTAATCCAGCACCTGTGAGCTGATTTAAATAGATTTTCTCTCACTATATTAATTGGAAATATGTCTTTAAACAGGCTTGTAATCACATTGATATATATACTAAATTTGGAGTTGAGAGTGTGTTTGTTTATAATACTATTGCTTTGTTTCTCAAATGAAATTTACTACTGTATGATTTAGATATATGTGGTTTACAGTGAGGAATGATCCGTTATGATCAGAGAAGTCACTTATGATATCTTTCACAGTTAAATTATTATTTGCAACCTTACCCATCACTGTGTTGCCTGTTAAAGGGCTATATCCTGTTATTACTCTAGTTGGACTGTCTAGCAGTGATAAGTTCTTTTTTAATTTTCTGTTAAAAAGTGCACATTTAAGTCATCCATTACACTGTCGGAGAGAGATATCTGGTCAGTATTCATTCTCCCTACATTTGCTGTTTTTGTGACTAGAGCTGCTACTTCTCAGTCAAGTAACACCTTAATTGGTCTTACAAGGGTTGAGAGCATCCCACTTGCCCACAGTGCTCAGAAAACCTGGGCCTTCACCCATCCAAGTGCTAGCCAAGCCCAACAATAATTAACTTTGGTGTTCTGGTAGGAACCAATGTTACCACTACAGCAATACCATTGGCTAAAGTCACCCATTACAATGAATTATTTTGTTTTTGTGGTCTGGTGGGACAAACATTATCCAATACATCAGAGAAAAATATTCACAAATCCAGCAGGTGCCCCATAAATTGACAACAAAATAACTGTTGCACCATCTGCTGTTATTTGATGCCACACAATTCAGAGTACTGTTCAACACAGTGTTTGTTTAAATATAGCTGTTTATACAATAAATTATTCTTAACAAATATTTCAACACCACCCTTTTCCATTCTAGATCTACAATAATGGGCAGCTAAAAAAGTTTTCAATTTATAGCATGTGGATTCTGTCTAGCATATGATGTTCTGAGAAGTAATGTATATCAAGGTCACTACCATATTCTTCATCTTTTAGGTGTGTTAACTGTTAATTTTTTTATACTTCAGACCTCATATATTTTTATGAAATGCAGGGAAGCTGGAAATTTGTTCACTACTGCATTTGTGTATTTGTTTTGAACAGTTTTTCCTGATGCACCAGTTCTGATCTGCTCTGCTTGGGCCACTGGATACTCATTTTGAATTCATGAGAGAGATGTACCCACATTTTTGAATACTTTTCGCTCATGTGACTTACCATAAAAATGCTATGTTACATTTCTGATGAGTGTACGATGAGCTACTGCTTCTACTGTGTGTGTTAATGTTTCAGCTGCAGTTTCTGGTACTGAAGGCTCTGCTGTTTTTGATGATACTGATGATGGTGCTGTTTCTGCTGGTAATAATGTTGGTCCCACTCATGGAATTACCCTGTTTGTTTTCTCTCTGCTTGCAATTATTTCATTTACTGTTTCAAATATACAGTTCATCCCTTCATAATTCAGATATATTCCATGCATGGTATGCTGGCATCTGTCCAGTTTGCCCATATCAAATTCACCATTTCCCTAACAAAGAACACATATATTCTATGTTAATGGTAATTTTTTTATTTCTAGGTCACACACAAGTGATGAATTAAATCACATCTGTGTGACAGTGATGCAAAAAATTGTATCATATTGTTTCTTACATTCTAGAAACTTCTGTAGTTCTGATAGGCAGTTTTTTGACCATTCTCCAATCACACATTGTGACAGACATTGTGGTGTAATATGCACTGTAACATGAAGCTACAGTTACAGTATGTGGTGAAAACTGTTTCCATGTGCCTCAATGCATCAGTATACACACTGAGTATGTTTCGTGTCACACATTCCCATCAGCCAGGTTGCATTCAAACAGTGTCAAAGGTAGGAACATGCTGCTCCCTTGTCTCCACTTCTGGAAAGGGATCTGTATACACAATACTTTTGAGATGGCCCCATAACCAGAAATCACACAGGTACAGATCCACTCAATGAGCAAGCCATGGAACTGGCCCCCCCTCTTCTGTCCATCAACCAGGGAATACATGATAGAGATGCGTCCAGATGTTAATGGCACGGTGGGTTGGAACACCACCATGTAGCATCCACATAACCCTTTGAATCATCAATGGTGCCTTCTTCCAGCAGGGAAAGCAATGCCACCATTAATAAATGCCCATAGTTCTGGAAACGTGGAAGGAAAACTGGACCCAAAATATAATTGCCAATTGCCCTGGCCCACACATTCCGCCTGTGCCCATGCTGGTGTTTCACTATCACCATAACATGGGGTACTGCATACTATCCCACAGATGACTGTTATGAAAGTTAAATATACAACTGTGTAAAAAGGAGGCCTCATCTGTGAACAGGATGGACAACACAGATCCTGGAATCATGGATACCTGGTGAAGAAACCAGTGACAAAACTGCTCCCAATGTTGAAAGTCTGTTGCTAGAAAGCTCTGCACATGCTGTAAGTAATAAGGGTAGTAACAGTTGTCATGTAAAATGTTCCATATGGTCGTCTGGCTTATCCTGTACTGGTGGGCGAATTTTCCCCCAAGCCTTCTGTCTGAATATTTCTGGTGTATCCCTCATGATTTCATGCTTCCTGGAATGACTTCGTCTCAGACAAATGGTGAAGCTCTGTTGCAAACATTGAATGCTGTGGTTGTTGTCAGTGGGGACAGGTCTCCTGATACTATCTTGCTGCCTGCTGCCTGTTTCCATATGCCTATCCATAAGTAAACACCGTGTCCAGGGGTGATTGTAGAAGTTGGTCAAGGCGAGTTGGGGTGGTGGTGTGGATGGGGTGGAGGGGGGGGGGGGGCTGGGGCTGATGGTGGTGGCAGGGGGAGGGGGTTTGGGAGAATTGAATATCGCTTAACAAAAGGGGAGCTGGGCTCCTCCACCGGCAAATTGGTATAATTTGGTGTTGCTTAAAGTAGTTTTCGGTAATTGTTTTGGATTTCAGGGTAAAAACGTGTCTACAGAATGTGTGTGCCGGGGAAAATAATATGATTTAACCCAGATGTCTGGCAATTTCGAAGTTTCTGTATGGAGTGTGCAATTAAAGTGTTGGTAGGCATACCTGGCATATTTAGCTTTCTTGATTATTGTAAGTGGTGTTTGTGCATTAATATACATCCAATGGTTCAAATGGCTCTGAGCACTATGGGACTCAACTGCTGAGGTCATTAGTCCCCTAGAACTTAGAACTAGTTAAACCTAACTAACCTAAGGACATCACACACATCCATGCCCGAGGCAGGATTCGAACCTGCGACCGTAGCGGTCTCGCGGTTCGAGACTGCAGCACCAGAACCGCGCGGCCACTTCGGCCGGTTACATCCAATGTATAGTAATAAATAATAAGACACCCATTTTAAGTTACATGATATTTATTGGTTTAGATAGTAAGTTATTTGTCGCTCTTATTCTTCTGTTAAAATTTGTTTTAAATTCATTGCAACCTTTATTGCGACATAATTACAAAAAAAAAATGGTTGAATCTGTTAAAGTAATATATTCGCTGATTTCTGAAGTAATTTTATCCAGTGTGATATGATACTCCACTGGGAGAGGGCTATAGCACCCATACCCTCCCCCTTGCTACCACCCCTGACCATGTCGGCAAGCTCTCAGTTCAAACACAGAACCATTGTGTACAACACTGTATCACATCCAGTGCAAGGTGAGTCAGCAAGGGAAGTAATTGAACACAAGAATACCAACTGCTATGGCAGGAGAGGGAGCTAGGCATGGTGTATGAGGAACAGTACCACCTTCTAGGAGGAAACCATGCATACTATAACTTTGGCTATATGGTACAGCGCATAATAGACTACAGTCTCTGCCAGAAAGTATGACTGAAACTATGCATTTCCAGACATAAGTTCATTAGACCTATTTTGCTCCGTATCCTCTTATCGATCAATCCCTAGATTTTGTACACCATTGAAAAAAATCACAACATGCAGATTGACACTAATGATATTTTACTATCACTTACTGCCAACAGTTTAGAAGAAACAATATAATTAACATGGGGTAATGTGGACTCACAGTCTTATGTCTGATGGGTGATAGTAGCAGGGCAGTATGCTCTGTGGCTCAGTTGTGCTTATGTCGTGCATCCTTGTATGTACTGAGTTTCTATAAAATAAAGTGTGTTGTATACTCCATACAACTGTGTCATCTATCATCCACTATCACTACATGTAAGAGGTTCACATTTGTGGACCCAAACTTTGAGTCAACACTAAAATAAAGAATAGTGCAAATTTGCAATGTGGCCATCACAACCTCATTGTGTTACCCCAACCATGAATTTTGTTGATTTCTTGCACCCCTTACTACTGACAGACATGAACAGTTCTCTGTATGTCACCCAGATGATTAAAAACTAAAATGGCACTTCTTACACTGCAACTTCATTGCAAATTTCAGGGCACAACAATGCATAGCAAATGACAGTCCGCTTATTGACTTTGTTATGGACTTTACCAGCACAATCTCTACCCCCACATTTCATCAACATTTTCACAACCTGGACTGCCAATCCATACCGATCATGTTGCACCAATTGTATTACGCATTACACAAATGTCCACCTGATATGCATGCTATCTCATCCACTACACATGGTGGGCTATCTGTCCTCCAGTTCATGCTGCCATGTGTATTACCTGCCATCACCCACCTGCGGTTCTCCTGATACTGTGTGGTCATATTCTTACCACATTATTGAACCAAACATTGACTTCTTCATGACACCATTCTGTATTGACAACCTGCACCAGTGGTTTGTGATCATTGATCGCATGTTCAGCCCCAGTGCCATCATTATGGACAACATGAAGTACGTCACTCTACTCAGCCACATTGGCACCCACACTTACATTATCTGCGATGTAACTCTGGTACTGAAATCTATGGATAACTATGGGACCATCAAAACAATGCTCTTATGACACCTCTCATGGACTCCCAAAGACCAACTATATCATGTAATTTATGATGAACATTTAGAGGATAGAACACCCTCTGAATTGTGATGGCATCTTTGCAGCAAAATAGACCCATCCATCATGCCTGTTGAGATGCTGTGGACAATGTGGATTATCTGCTCCCATCCCAATGGTAGATGACTTTACTCTCCACTTGTTTCCAGTCTCTTAATGCCCGTCTATTCCAGGATGACTGCATTTTTGCCATTTCTCATCATAGACACAGCATCATCAAAACTCCCAACAAGTGTATGGATATGCACACTACACTGCCACATGTGTGACCTCCTGCAGCCACTAACAGTTGCTTAGTGCTCCAGCTCTGCCTAATTCTGACATCACTGAGGCCACTGCCCCCAGTGTTTACAGAAGAAACTCGGCTTTGGGCGCCATTTGTGGTATATTGTGCACCATGCAAACATAGTCTCACATCGTATGGTGCCCTGTCCACTTTGGTGACACTGTGCACCTCTGTCATGAGCCTTGTGACTACCGAAACTCTTATAGCCTTCAAGATAAATCCCTGACGTGCAAAAAACATGTAAGCTGCATGAACGCACTCAAAGTCACTCACTGACTGTATCATCAGACTATGTTTCCTGGCTGACACTGGATCACAGGTCAGTATGGCATCTCACCTGGCTGCCTAACCTAAGTCTGTAGAATCATAACTCTGCTTGACAGCTGCTAATCGCTCTTCTATCACCATTAGGGGTATCCAAACAAGGATTGTAGACTTTGGCTTCACTGCACCCTTCTCTTGGTCATTCATCATTGATGATATTACAGAGCCAGTCCTGGGTGCTGATTTCCTATGGGCCTTTGACCTTGTGTCTGCACTGCATGCAAATGAACTCATCTACATGCCTCTTGACCATGCTGCTGACAGTACACATGCCACGGCCACCTGACCACCCTAGCGCAACAATGCTGGCACTACCTGGCCCTCAGCCACACAATGGTACATACAACAGTGTATGGACTGTGCTGACCGATTACTACACATCTGTCATCAATGTATGGATATTCAAGAGTCAAAGAGTCACTTACTCACCTCCAACAGGACAATGTGTCCCTTCACAGCTGCATCCAGATATCATAGGTGGAACTCACAGAGGCATGCTACACCCCTGAGCACCTCCATTCCCCACATATCACTTATGGTTACGGACCTGCAGCTGTCACCCAACACCACAAGTTACCTGAAACAGTCACCCAGGCCAGTGCATTCCCTGCCTCTTATTCCATGCGCGCTCCTTTGCCAAATGATGTCAGCTGCACTGTGCTCACGCTACCACTGCTTATCTGACCTACACCCGCAACCATGCTAGATGATGCACCATGTCACCACCGCACAGTACGCCACATCCTGCTGCGCTCCTGTGCATAAGGACCTCATCTGTACCACACCTGAGCTTGGGCAGTATGCTGCTGCCCATACCAAGCCAATACCTGCCCTCAGCACTGCCTGTCGTACTGTAACTGAATCTTCACAGTGTGTTAATTGCATGACGTATGCACACATGCTGGCCTCGCATAGGCATCCCAGCCCCAGTCTGCAGCTGCCATCTGATACCACCACTGCCCAGGCTGAGCAAGTGCCTGCACACAGTGCTGCATGCTGTGGCATGTCCAAACTTCCACAATTTGCAGATGAAGCTGCACATGTGTGGACTACTCGCTTGCTCAGGCAACCCTTCTCCAGCCTACGGCTGATATCCATAATCATTTCTGCTGCTTGTGAAAGAAACCTCCTCAGCCTGTGCTGAAAAACTCTCCACCAGAGGCTCCAACCCTCATGATCTTCTTATCTTGTTAGCCATCAACAACATACAGTGTACCATATTAAGACTACATGTAGCCTGTCGATTAGTCAGCACCCAAGACATCTACTCCCTGACTGCCTCTGCATGATGAAACCAGCGGTGGATGAATTGTTACAAGTTGGCATCACTCACCTGTCAGTGAGCAGCTGAGCCTTACCCACCCATCTTGTCCCTAAGAAGGATGGCTAGGCCAGACTTCGCAGGGTCTATCAGACATGAAACTCTATCTTGCCAGCACTGAAGTGTTCAGTGTAATTGACAGTAAGAAGGTATATCTGCCGGTACTGATGTACCAAAATGAAATTCACAAGACTGCCATAACCACATGTTTTGGATTGTCTGAGTTCCTTTTTATGCCTTATGGAATAAAAAACGTTGGAAAAACCAGGCAATGCCTCATAGACAGCCTTTTTTGTAAATTTTATTTTTGTTACTTGTATTTGGACAATATCTTCATTTTTTCACAAGACATGGGCTCATACTCTGTCTGCCTCAATCAAGTTCTTGGCACTCTTGAAGCCAATGGTGTAGTGATCAACACTGACAAATATCAACTCTGCCAGGTGCAAGCCAACTTCTTGGACCATATCATTAATGCTTCCAGTGTCCACCCAACTCCAGAGTTCACTGACCTGATTTGTAACCTACTGCCACTATCCGACTACCATGAACTCTGTCGTTTCCTCAGGATGGTCAGTTTCTTTCACCACCACTTACCCCACACTACTGCCCTGCAGGAACCCTTAACACAGACCCTCAAAGGCAAAAATACAACTGGTCACAGGGCAGTGTACATGCAGTGGGCCTTCCAAGTGATCAAGGATGATGTGGTTCAGGCAGCCACCAAATTTCAGAAGCTCACAAGTCAATCACCACTGACACTAGCAGTTTAACAAAAGGAGTCATAGTTTGGCAAAAGGTCAACAGTTCAAATCAGCCCTTTCACTTCTCCTCCTGTAAGCCGAACAAGGCACAGTGCATGTTGTTGGCTTATGGCTGGAAGCTACTGGCTGTTTATGAGTCCATGCAGTATTCTAGAGAAGATATTGAAAGACTCCCCCTTGTCATTTACAGAGACCACTGGCCCCTAGCCAATGTCAGACACCTTGACCACTCCTGTGTCAAACATACCACTTGCTTTATAGCTGAGCAATATGTTTGAGCCCATGTTAAGAGAGACTGCAAGTTGTGGATGAAGGACTGTGCATCATGCCATCAATGTAAAAGCATCCAGCACACACTGCCTCCTTAAGGCACCTTCACATATACACATTCATGTGATGGATGCCAACCTTCATGTCCCCCCCCCCCCCCTCCTCCCATGCCCCGCCCCTCCTAAAGTTTTTGTCTCCAGGCAGCCATGTCAGGCTACATGACAATACTATCCACATCACATTTCAGCCCCCATTTTCGGGCCTGGACAGAGTCCTCTGATGCAGCCCTAACACATATGACATTCTGCTTAATGGCAAGACAGTCATAATCTCCATCAACCAACTGCAATCTGCCTGGTATCTCATTGATGATCCCCCTGATATAGACTCTACCATCACGGTGGCTTCACCATCCCCTACTCCTGACCTTCCTCCCCCCTGCCCCCTGCAACTGTGTCCCTTCATTTCCAGATGTTACTCAACATCTGCTGCTTCTACCCTCAGGATCTTAGCCTCATGGTTAGAGACAAGGAGCTGGTTGTCACAGGGGCCCATGATGACTACACAGTGTGAGTCCCCACTACACCATTTCCAGGAAGTTCTCTGGTACACCAATTCCAGGAAGTTCTCACCTTATCTTGTAACATTGACCCAACAACTCTTGAAGCACTACTCACTATCCATCTCCATTACTCACCAAGCTCCTCCAGACAAAGAGTTTCTCACAGACCAATCTGATGCACACAGACCAGAGGATGCATCTTCTAACCCCAAGGATCAGTAATGAGACCCCTTCTGTTCCTCCTGTACATAAATGATCTAAACCTAAACGTTGATGTATATAAAACAATCATATTTGCAGATGATGCAGATGACACAATAATTCTACTAAAATTCAATGTCCTCTTTTAGTCTTATTTGGTATCAGTCCCACACATTTGAGCAATATTCTAGGATGGCTCACACAAATGATTTTAAGCAGTCACCTTCATAGACTGATTTTCACCAATATTCTACCAATAAACAAAAGTCTACCATCTGATTTACCCATTACTGAGCCTATGTGCTCATTCAATTTTATATCCTATAAAGTGTTGCAACCAGGTATTTGTATGAGTGAACTGATTCCAGCTGTGACTAATTGATGTTATAGTTAAAGGAAACTACATTTTTGTTTTGTGAACAGTAGAATTTTACAGTTCTAAAGATTTATAGCAAGTTGCCAATCTTTGCACCACTTGAGAATCTAATCAATATCTGACTGTATATTTATGCAGCTTCCTTCAGACAGCACATCATTACAGGTTAATATTGTCTGCAAGATGATTAATATACAACATGAACAGCAAGGGTCCCAAAACACTTCCTTTGGGCATCCAAAGTTACTTCTATATATGTTGATAACTCTTCATCCAAGATAAGTTGCTGCAACTTTCTGAAAAATCCTCAAACCAGTCACAAATTTCTCTTTATACCCCACAAAATCATACTTTCGATAATAAGCATAGATTTGCTACTGAGTCATATGCTTTTTGAAAATTTAGCAATACTGCAGGTACTTGAGTTTGGATCAACCAAAGCCAACAGCATATCATGTGAGAAAAGTTAGAGCTCGGTTTCACATGATCAACATTTCTGGAATCCGTGCTGGTTGGTCATGTTTGAAATGGGTCATGTTTGAAATGGGAATATATTCTAATATTCTACAACAATTCCATGTCAGGGTTATTGAATGGTAGTTTTGCGGGTCACTTCTACTAACTACCCTTCTCGTAAATTTGTGTGACCTGTAGTTAACAGAGAGCCTATTTCAGTCACAAATTCAGTATAAAATCTGATGGTGATTCCATCAGGCCCTAGGGCTTTGTTCAGTTTTTGTGATTGCAGTTGTATCTCAATAGCGCAAACAAAAACACTTATTTCTTTCATCTTTTCAATGGTATGAGGATTAAACTGGGGAAATTCTGTTGGGTTTTATTTTGTAAAGGAATATTTGAAAACTGAGTTAAGCGTTTTTGATTTTGCTTTGCTATCTTCAATTTCTGTCCATGTCTCATCTATGAGTGACTGGACATTAACTTTGCTGCTACTAGTAGCATTTCTGTATGACCACAATTTTTTTAGGTTTCTGAAAGACAATATCCTTCTAGCATAATCACTGAAGACTTCATGCATTGTTCACCATGCAACCAAATGCATTTCATTTATCATCTCTGTATCTATAAGTCCGCACTTTATTTTTACACCTATTATGCAGTTGTTCCTGTTTCTTTAGAGGTTTCTTTACTGTGACAGTATATCATGGACAATCCCTCCCACTATGAACTGTTATACTGGCAACATATCTATCCAGTGCATTGTCAACTATTCTTTTAAACTTGATCCATAGCTTCTCCTGTCCTGTGTTAGAAGTTTAGAGGTCCTCATTGAGATATGACAGTACTGCTTTTCTATCTTGTTTACCAAACATATATATCTGCCTACTTGTTTTAGTGGCCCTTTCTTCTTTGGTAATCATTGCACAACTGGCTCTTGGCCATGGATAGCAGTTTTGATGCAGAAATATTCAGAGGGGTCATGTCTATTTGTTGCCATTAGATCTAATGTATTTCCATCATGAGTGAGGTTTGAAACTATTTGTTCTAAGTAGTTTTCCAAGAAGACATTCCGTAATGTTTCACAGGATGTCTTTTCATGCTAACCACTAATAAAATTATAATTTTCCGAGTTGATTGTCGGATGATTAAATTCTACATCAATGATTATGGCATGAATGGGGACATAGGTACATATTAACCAAGGTTTTCACTAAAGCTTTCAGTTACATCAGGAGGTGACTCTGATGTCAATAGAAGGATCCTATTACTATTTTATGCCCACCACTGATACTGAGTCCTGCCCAAACAATCTCACATGCAGATTCAGCTTATATCTCAGTGGATTTGTGTTTCTTGTCTACTGCGACAAATACACCACCTTCATTTCCCATTAGCCTGTCCTTTGTTGTACCCTTAAATTTTCCCCAAATATATTTCTGCTACCAACTTAGGTTTTAACCAACTCTCTGTACTTATTATTATGTGAGCTTTACCACTTTCAGGAGTGCTCAGGCAATTTGTTACCAATGATTCAACAGTTAACTACTAGGATTTTACTTCTGTTGCCTGTAGGGGGATGTGCCTTTGGTTCTTACACTAATACTTCTGGGTCTCCTACTGCCATCATTACCTGGCCTGAATGGAGAGCTGCCTAATCTAAAAAAAAAAAGAAAACCTTGTGTGTACCTTCCACACAATCTGCTACCTGCTTAGCAGTCTCTGATGGGTAGTGCAACCTCAACCATTCAGGTGGACCCTACAGTTCTCAACACTACAGTGCAAATCCAGGAAGTCACAGCATAACTTTCCATGGAACCTATGAAGACCCAAATTCAGTCCTTCCACTTGAATCAGAAGCAGGAGACCATGATCAGGTCTGGGGTCAATGCCGTAAATTGTGAGCTTCGCCTAAACTCTGTGTACAAGGCTGGTCCTCTTGACCTTTTCTATCAGTCACTGGAATGATCCAAGCGTGACCTAGGAGTCCAGACAATAAGTATTATTTGCTCCAGTGTGTGCCACACTCTGCAGTTGGTTGCACTTTACTATCTCAGTGGCTGCCAGAAAAGCCTCTTCAACATGTTGAAGGAGACCCCCCAGTCATACACACTACGTGTACCCATTGTTTCTTCCTGTCTCTTGCTCTAAGGGGAACTGCTAATCATCATAAAATTGAATTGCTAATGATTAGTAGACTCCCACTCTTTTGTGTTTGTCTCCTCTTGACACAGGACAAAGCAGATTTCCTAGCTGGTGAAGAATGTCCCACTGGCTCAGCTTCAGTTTCAGTGGAAGACAGGATATCAGGAAGGCAAAATACCAGGGAATACATTATCAACAATTTCACTAATAGTTCTATCATAATTATGGAACAACAGCTGGTTTGGCTTTATATTTACAAAATACAAAGAAATAACTAACTCAAAATAGCATTTTCTGGCGTTCAAAAAGACAGCTAACACATTCTTCACAAGTAATATTTACTTTGAAAACTGAATATCACCCATTGGGACTTTTTGTGATCTCTCAAAGGCTTTTGGATGTGTGAATCATGAAATTCTTCTAGAAAATCTTAAGTATTTTGGTATGAGTGGGACAGTGCACAAATGTTTTAATTTATATTTAACTGGAAGAATGCAGAAGGTTGAAATTAACAGTACAGGTAGTCTGCAAAAATCACCAGAGTCCTCTAACTGGGGAGGTATCAAGAATGGTGTCCCACAGAGTTCAGTCTTGGGGCCCTTATTGTTCGTAATATATATTAATGACTTGCCACTCTATATCCATGAAGATGCAAAGCTAGTTCTTTTTGCTGATGATACAAGTACACTAATCACATCAGACAAACAAGAGTCAGCTGAGAAAACTGTAAACTGTGTCTTTCAGATAATTATTAAGTGGTCCCCTGCAAATGGAGTCTCACTAAATTTTGAGAATACACAGTACATACAATTCAGTACCATAAATGGCATGACACCATTAATATAGACATTGAACAGAAGTTTGTTGTTAAGGCAGAATGTTTAAAATTTCTATGTGTGAGCATTGATGAGAAATTGAATTGGCTACTTATGCTAATCAGCTACTTATGCTGTTAGGGTTATTGCAAATATAGGCAATAAACATATCAGTAAATTGGACTACTATACCTATTTTCTTTCACTGTTTTCATGTGGCAGGCTCTTTTGGTGTAATCCATCATTAGGAGAAAAAGTATCCATCGCACAAAGGTGTGTAATCAGAATAATAGCTGGAGCCCACCCAAGATAACCTTGCAGACATTTATATAAGGAACTCAGAATATTCACAGAATCTTTGCAATACATATATTAACTTATGAAATTTGTTATTAACAACCCATCTCAATTCAAAAATAACTGTGAAGTGCACAGCTACAACACCAGAAGAAAGGATGATCTTCACTATTCTGGGTGAAATCTGACTTTATCATAGAAAGGGGTGAATTATGCTGCCACAAAAATCTTTGGTCATTTGCCAAATAACATTAAAAACCTGACAGAAACACAGCCAACATTTAAAAACAAAACAAGTGAATTTCTGAATGACAACACTTTCTACTCAATAGATGAATTTTTAGACACAAAATACCGTAACTGTAAAAAAATAAAAAATGTAATAAAAAATTAAAAACTAAATTATGTTGTGTAAAGGAAACTTATGTTCAAGTGACACATGCCACATCATTGTGAAATATTGCATTCATAATCTAGGGAACAAGTATTAATGCAATGTACACAATTAAAGATTACTTGGAGGACGCAGAATAGTAGGTAAAAATGAAAGGGGATAACTGCAACACCCTGTCACATTTCACTACATGGTCACAATTTACTGCTTTTAAAATAAAATCATGTATTGAGAATTAATGTGCATGATAGTAATGTCCTGTTGTTCTTCTGAGTATGGTATCATCCAGAAATCACAGTGCCACACCAAATTTGGCAATGCAAATCTATACCTGAGACATGATCAAGGGCTTGCTGCAGTCTGCAGTGAAGTATCATAGCACTCCAGAAGACCATGCCTCGCTCTCAGCAACAGTACCTCTCTCATACTGAGATCAATATAGTATCAAGCAGGCAAGAGCTCTACCCAGTCTGTCACCTCAGCTTCAGCAGTCAATTTCATCTAGTAGGACAGTTTTAGCCAAAGTCTCAGTGGAAAATGTATTTGTGTTAATGTTGAACATTGTACTTTAAGAGGACAGTTTGTGATTTTATGGATAAAGTGATGCTTTCATAGTCAATGGCAGTCATAAATATTCTACAGTCTCTGGTCGTAAGTCACAGTCTCTAATTAACTAATTCTTTTCATTCATTCATGTAATAAAGTGAACTAATATTTCATCTGTTGTAGTTGAAAGCAAAATATATCCCAGAGCTCAAAGAACCCACAGTTGTGGCCAGATAATTCTACTTTTTTCTGGTTACAGCACTGAGTTCAAATCTCATTCGACATAGGAGGTGATCCAGTTTTTCAAGTGGATCAAAGGATGGACAGGAAGACAGATATGGAGTACAGTTGACTGTTGATGGGCCTGGAGTCTGCTTTCTGAACAGAATAGAGTCAGTGCAGAGGGTATAGCTGTATCTTTATGGGCTATAAGTCATCGGCAGGTGTTCATAGTATGTGCTGTGATAAAGAACAGAATTATGTTTTATATTATAAGTTATCACAAACAGATTGTATGCTTTTCAAAGAACACTCTATAACAATGATGAACTAAATCAGGTGGTGCAGCTGTTAAGACACTGTCTTCATAATTTTGGGGATGAGGTTTGCTCTGTCTGGCCATCCTGCTTTGGGTTTATAAATACACCTTTCCAATACTTCTTATTTAAAATGTATCTTTTTTAAAGCTCTTTACATATTAACTATTTTATGCATTCTAGATGTGTTAAGTTTTCCCGTATCTTGTATATCATTAAATACTGGTACTTACATATTGCATGTATGAGAAAGAACTAATGGGTGCCTCCTGTCATTATTGAACTTCACCTTTTACAATAGTTGGTGACTATGCATAGGAACACCTTCAGATGTTGCTCTCATGATAGTAAACCCTTGCTGAACTGTGTTTGTTATGGTCTAGGTTTATTCCATTATGGCAAGATCACTGTTTACTCAAGAAAAATAAAATAAACAAATACCATACTCTAAGGGCACCTGTCCAACATATTCATCAAATATTCAATAAGCTTACGGCGATCACATGTGATCGCCGTAAGCTTATTGACACCAGTGCTTACGAATTTAAGTTATATATTACAGCACTGAAGATGGTCACTTAGTGACCAAAAATCGATTTTGCGATAATAAACAAAAATATATGACCAATGCTGTCTCTCCTTCCAAGTATAAATACACTGTATGTAATTATTTTGCATGGGGGTATTCGTATGGCCAGTTCATGTAAGTATAAATTTCAAAAGGCATATGTGCTGTAGTTTTGATACGATTTCTTAAGTAATATTTGTTTGCATGTAGATTTTAAACTCAATTTCTGTTGTCACTTGTGGTCATTGAATCACCCAGTTAGCTATTTGCAATATCTATCTGGTCAATACCATGAGTAGGTGGTGTGACGAAGCAAGCTGGAATATTTTTAATTCCCCTTTTGTTTTGCCATCAGCCTCCTTAGATTCATTTTTTTCATAATTAACTAATTACCATTAACATATGTGAATATAATGTGCATTTTCATAAAAGAGAAACACTGACCCTCAGTTTTAAAGAATATAACACCAGATCTTATTTTGTATTTAGTTTTAGGCATGTAATTGATTTTCTAATTTATTTTGATTATTCCTAGTTAGTATCTTTTGTTATAGGGTGAAAACACTAATTGTTTCATAACATAAATTCTATTGTTGATGTACAAACAAATATAAATTCTGTACTAATTATAAATATTTGGAATATGAAATACTAGTAATTTTAAAGCATCTATTTAGCTCTATTTGAAAACATGTAGAATTAATTCCAAAGTAATTAACAGTTTTGTGAAAAGTATTGTTTGCATAATGATATTTGTTAATTTCATCATTTTCACAAATAATTTGGCTTAGCTCTTGTAGTAGAAGGAACTGTTAAAAAGAACAAATTTTTTTATGTGTTCAGTTAATTTAATGAGTTAAGTTTTAATTTTAATTTCTGTAAATTTAACCTTGAACGATGTGTAGTTTCAGCACCTATTCTGTGATTATGTGTAAGGGCCCAGTTTTTAGTTACAAGACAGTCAGTCCACAGCCGAGTTTCAGATGAGAAACCTGTGTTGCTTAGAATGACAACAGTGAAATAAGTGTTTCACCAATAGGCCGTGTGTTAAAGTAATGACAAAGACTGTTCAATTCATTTGAAGGACTGTGAACAATGCGGTTATTATTTTACTGCTCATAGATGTTCAACAGTAAACTATAGTAGTATATATAGGTTCACCTAAAAATTATTAATGAGGTTTATCAAAAATTGCAACAATAGTGCACTAGCCATATAAATGTGTATATTGGGGGTTGTGAAAAGTGAACGTAATAGACAGTGAAATGCAACTGTGCATCTGTCAGCTACATTATTTACAGTAGTCAGCGTACAAATTACAAACCCCCTTTTACTGTCATTGTAGCAATGCAGTACGCCGACACCGAGGACAAAAAGCGAAATAAATGAAAGCGTGTGGAACCATTACAAGGTGAAACCAAGTAAAGATAATGTGGTTTTGGATGGTCAATGCTTATTACAGATGTTGGATGTTGTAGGCTAGGCAGACTGTTAAATCAGAGCAGGCAGCGAAATGTGGTGGAGCTAACATCAGCCTTTAATGCTGCATGGAGTACAAGTGTGGCTGAACACATAGTGCATCAAACACTCCTAAAGATGGGCCTCCCCAGCTGATGACCCCTACATGTGTCAATGTTAACACCACAACTT
Organism: Schistocerca serialis cubense; assembly: GCF_023864345.2. NCBI lineage: Eukaryota > Metazoa > Arthropoda > Insecta > Orthoptera > Acrididae > Schistocerca > Schistocerca serialis. Next base: position 515,304,442 of record NC_064640.1, read on the forward strand.
CGGCAACTATGACTGAATTGGGCACATGACCATTGGCACTGGATTTTGGTGCAGAGGCAGAGGCAGAGGCAGAGTGTTGCATGGTCTGATGAATCCTGATACCTTCTTCACTATGCCAAGTGGACTGCACAAATCACTCATCTTTCAGGAGAACAGATCCTTGGACCTGTATTGCGGGACAGAGAGAAACTGGCAGTGGCTCCATTGTGCTCTGGGGAACATTCAAGTGGGCTTCTGTGGCTCCAGTGGAGCTCATGCAAGGCACCATGATGGCCTAGGCATATCATACACCAGTTGCAGACCACGCACACCCCTTTGATTCCTGATGGTACTGCTATTTTTTAACAAGATAATGTCTGATGTCATAAGGCCAGGAATTTGATAGAGTGGTCTGAGGAACACAGTGGCAAGTTCCAATTCATGTGCTGGCTCCCTGGACAGCCCAGCTTGCCAGATCTGAACCTGATTAGACACAGCTGGGAAGTGACTGAATGCAGCATCAGAGCATATCATCTGACTCCCCATAATTTATGGGAATTAGGTGACTTGTGTGTGTTCATATTGTGCCACCTCCCTCCAGCAACCCACCAAGGCTTCATTGATTCCATGCCACAATGCGTTGCCACAGTTATCCATTCCTAAGGTGGACATACCAGCTACTGGGTAGGTGGTCATAATGTTCTGTATGATCAGTGTAGAAAATCAATTTGAGCCAGTGCAGCAGCTGTCTTCATATCTGTATAGATTTACAACAAAATACAGGTCACAACATATTGTCTAGCTGTAATGACCTCTATTTTGTCACAAGCATTTGCAGATCTGAAGATGGCCATTTAACTAGCTGGAACTGGTTATTTATATAACGAAACTGTTGATCTAGGCAATAAAGTGTTCTGAAAGGATACTAGACTCTCAATTATAGAAGATCATCCCTTGCTTCTCTGAAGATGTCAGGTAATCAAAATTTGCTGTATAGCTCATTAATTCTACCAAGAATGATGGGATAGTCATTCAATGCAGATATAAATACAACTTAAACTAGCACATGAATGAGCATTGAAGAACTGTCTGACTTGGTGTCACCCAGAACCCAATTGCTGAACGTAATCTGTGGCATGACTCAAGTGATATGAATGTGTACTACATCACAGAATATTTGGTCCTCCTATCCAGTACTAATTTCCCTCAACACCAGTGATGGGAACTTGCCTTTGAACACATTCTTGCATCCTGATGCCCTCCTAGACTTAGTGTCTATTAACACATCCCCCTCTCTTTTTGCTACCTTTTGTTGTATATGTATGTACATCAAACAAAACTCTTTTTCTGCCCTAATTCTTAATTGATATAATTACATCTCTTCCCCGTAATCTATATTTACTTTTCTCTCTGCCCTTGTCACCTGTGGGCTGAAGCTGATACAGTATTTAACACTGTATTATCTCCAGCTAACTCTCTCTGATGCCTCCCCATTCACCTCTGCCTGCCCTCATCTTCAGTACAGATCGTGGTCTGAGTGACCTGCCCCTCCTTTTCACCCATCCCCAACATGTCACCCTCTCCCTGATGAGGCAACTGTTTGTTCCAAAACCTTTGTAACATCTCTCTTTTACTTTTATATGATCATATCATGACTCTTCCTAAATTTACATGAAAGTATGGATGGATGCAGAGGACTTTGGCTGAATTCAGTTACATGAATTACTTACCACCTGTCACAGTGTATTCAGTTACTTGAATTACTTACCACCTGTCACATATCACCCATAGTATTAATTTGGTTAAGGAAAATATTTCAAGCTGCAGTGTGATTTTCAATCGACATTAAATTGTACCTCTCCCTATAACTGAGTAAGTCTGTTCGCATGTACAAAAAGCCAAAGGTATATCACCTCCATTAGGATGGAGCCTAAAAAACCACTTTGTTTTTCGCAGCAAACTGCAGGTAGAGGACAGCTTTTATTTATTTTTAATTGTATAAATGAAAACCCGGACTACTGTGACAAAATAATTTGGGGACAATTATAAAGATTATAAATTATTGCTTGTTTCTGAAACATGCCCACAAAAGAATGCATTCATGCACCTCATTACATTAACCTCAATTTAATTATTTATGTTTCTACTTTATTTTGTATTTCATGAATTCATGAGTATACTGCTAGTATATAGAAAATGTCACTCCTTACAAAGGTCATTACCAATCAGTAAATACAGCATACTACATTTCAGTTTTATTACTACAGCTATAATTACATGAATAATTTATCTAATTTCAGATACTACATTAGTAATAACCACAAACTTTTCTGTGCATCGGGTAGTTTATTACATCATAATGTAAATTGTAAGATTTGATGTCAGCAACTTTTTAAAGATATTTCTTTACAACACAGTATGTAAGATGTTCAGATATTTTGTTTGTCGCATAATACTTGCACATTTTTACTTTGTAGCATGTAGATCATTATTTATGCATCATAAATTACTCTGTATCATACATTGTCAAAAAAAATTCTTCAGGTAATACAAAAACATTTGAAGGGCTTATTTCAATAGTCCATTACCTCCACATTTCTGTCTATAATGCTTCTGAAATTAATGACCCAAAGAAACAGAAAGAAAGGTTCATCTCTGGCAAGAAGCCATATGTGTGAATATTTCTGGTATTTCAACTGCAGATTTTTCAGCACTCATTTAACTTTAAGACTCTGTATCTCAATATAAACAAAAATGGACTTGTTCCATTGTCGAAATAAGCCCCTCATTTGTAGTTGATAATTTTTAAATATTTTTTGATGTTATACAGTCCACCAATAATAGATTTGGTGTGAACTTGTAAGATGTAGTATAGTTTTATGGTTGAGTAAAGGATTCCTTTATGTAGCATTCAAAGATTTGTTCTACTTCTCTGTGTAAATACTGCTTATTCAGATATCTTGCAATGGTACACACTGCTCTGCCTGAATAATGATTCATTTTTTTCCAATGAAATGCATAAATAAATTAACACAATTGCATTCAGTGGTAAATATTGTCTGCCGTATTAATAAATCCCTGCAGGAGCATCTGGTATAGTCCCAGCACACAATATGATGATCATCTTTTATATTATAAAATTTTCCTTTCTTGAGGTTAATTATGATAGAATATGAAGCCTATCTCATGAACGAATAGAAATGACAATTATTTGGTTGAATTCCACCCAATAGTTCAGGAATTGAAGAAAAGAAATCAAGATAGGCTCTTACATAGCGGCCTCATGAAATGTATGAAATTAAATGTTGTTGAACATGTGCCTCTAATATTGTGTGTAGTAAGATAAAAACTGAAGAATAAAAACTCATTTGTTGCAAATGGCCCAGAAGAAATGAAGTTACCAAGTGTTCTAGAAAGAAATGTTAATTAAATTGACACCCTAGCTACAAGCAGGGGACATGGATAGAGTGTCTGCCATGTAAGCAGGAGATCCCGGGTTTGAGTCCCGGTTGGGGCACACATTTTCAACATGTCCCCAATTATGTATATCAATGCCTGTGTGCCACTAGGGTGTTGATTTAATTGTCATTTCATTCTAGAGAAGCTGCAAGGTCATCAATTGTATCTGTCCTTTTGGGAACAGATATATAGTTAAAATATGGCTACCCGGCCATTGACCTTCTTGTGTGAATGCACATGATATGCCCTAACTTGTACAGGACTTGGTGGATTAATCTGCCACGAGTAATGGGTGTGAAGGGAAAACATCTATTAGGCGCACTACGAATGTAGTGGTGTGGACATGTTGGGAATGTCGGTCTCACGGGGAGTGTGAAAGGGATAAGCTACACTATCCTCTGTGCCCTTGGTGGCTCAGAGGGATAGAGCATCTGCCATGTAAGCAGGAGATCCTGGGTTCGAGATCTGGTGGGGCACACATTTTCAACTTGTCCCCAATGATGTATATCAACCCCTGTTTGCAGCTATGGTGTCGATTTAATTATCATTTCATTCTAGAGAAGCTGCACAGTCATCAATGGTACCTGTTCTTTTGGGAACAGATACTACCTTCATATAAGTTCTTGAGAGGTTTTGGATGTACATAATTTAATCCACGAAGACCAGCAATATTTGCCTGCAGTGTTCCCCACCATCTTGCTACAAGTTTCGTTTTGCTACATTTTGTAGTTTGCCTTGTTTGAAATAATTCTTTTACATTTTTACTTTATTTGAAGTACTGTATGAATATACTCACATATTCCACATGTCTCATTAATCCATCACACAGATCCATGTCATAGTTGCATAGAAAGTATAGAAATTTCCAAAAGGTATGGTCATTTGTGATGTACTGAAAGAGATTTTAGTGTCTTTTAAATAGGACAGGGTATCATCCAATGAGGATAAAATTCTATTTCCTCAGTATCATAGGTCAAATTTTATTCACTGCAGTTTTCTTTTAAGCATACAAGTAGTATCAGCAATCAGCTTTAATACCACTGATGTATCTTGAAAAGCTTGATTGTCACCTAAACCTTCACAAACAGAGAAATGTCACGTACCAGTAAATACAAAACACACAAAGTGTTGATTCGATACCATGGATGCTACAGTAAGCTGCTCCAGTACTTGATAATGCACGAGATTATTAAGAGATTATTGGATTTGTGAAGACACTTTTTACAAATGTTTTTCAAACATAGGCATCTGCACATATGGAGGGGGCTAGCAGGTGCAGTTTCCACCTCCTGGAGGCAGGGCAATGGTTTGTTCTTAATTTTAGAATTTTCTAGGAATGACTGAGATTCTAAATAAAGAAACGAGATTTAGTGTAACTGAGTGTGATGGAAAACAATGTGAGTTTAGAATTTGCTGCAAAATTAATATTTGATTGGTTATCATTCTGTTGATGGAAATTATGCAATTTTCTTGGCATAGAGGTGGTTTTTGTGGTATCCTGCATCAAAGTGAATGCAGATCATTACAGAACTGAGCTGAAGGGATCCTCAAAATTTCCTCAGTTGGTTAGTCTTACAGCTCTTAGTGAGCTGCAGAAAAACACTGCTCCAACACATAATATAGAGTCTGATTTCAATTGCCAGGACACCACCTCCTCTCCCACCACTGGTACATGATCATGGTTGTTATACTGTATACAGCTAGAGTCTGGACCAGTTCCCATAAGGGCAATAACAGTTTCCCTCTTTGTCTATTGGCAAACAAAACCTATCATGGTTTGCAGAAACTACATTCAGTTTCACACAGCTGCACGTCTGTAGTAGACCCTAATGCAAATGGCCATGTTATATTGTAAGTGTCATTATCCATGTTTGATATGTGGATTAAAATGCAAAATACAATAGCTGGAGAGGAAAAATGTCATTTTCTGTGCAAGAGATGAGAACAGTTTGAAATTTCTAGCTCAAAAAGATCTCCTCTCCAGAAGTTGGCACCTACTCGATCTCTAGGGAGAGCAACACATTGCAACATGCAGCAATAGAACTGTGGATTCTGTAACCATGTTTACATCCCTACATAAACTGTTAAACTAGAAAGATTCGGCTTATTTGCTATGATTCAGTAGACAGTGATGCACTATATCTATCAAACTGTTACTGCCATCACCATTGGCAGATGACTGCATGATGTAGGATTAATTCAACACTCACTGGTACAATGACTAGCTTTAACATTACTACAGCTTAGCTACAAATACTACTAGTGACACAAATAGCGGCTCTTGAGTCAGTCAGCATATCAGAGTATTACAAGAGTTTATGGCAGGACACAAATAAAATTTATACTTATATCTCACCCTAATTTACTGTAATTTATGAAAAATTTATTTTGAAACTCGTCTGTGATTCACACCATATACAATAGTGTATAAACACTCTAAACTTACTCTGAAATAAAAGAAGAAACTGAATGCACAAAATCTACTAGAAATAAGTTTGCTCAAAATCCCCATAGCCAGAATGAGCCGTTTGCAATGGATTATAGTAATGTGCTGGTGGCATGTGCCCTAATGCAGAGGATGCAGTTCAGTTATATAAATTACTACCAAAATCATGTAAATGAAGAAGATAAGTATCTGACAACAGAAAAAATAGAAACTGCTGTTATTCTTCTAACACTCAGCTACTGACTGAGAATAGAAAAATATCTTTTTCCAATGCAAGCAGGCATCAGGATGTATCTGCAGTCTTCTCAACTCTGGAATGCTTGGGCAAGCATAGGGCAGTGCCATATTTATCATTTATATATAAAAAAATAAAAAATGAAAAAAATAATAAATAAATAAATAAATAATATGGTTCAAATGGCTATGAGCAATATGCGACTTAACTTCTCAGGTCATCAGTCACCAACTAATTAAACCTAATTAACCTAAGGACATAACACACATCCACGCCCGAGGCAGGATTTGAACCTGCAACCATAGTGGTCGCTCGGTTCCAGACTGTAGCGCCTAGAACCCTATGGCCACTCCGCCCGGCTATCATTTATCACACTCATTGAAGTAAACAGGGCAGTGAACCAAATTCCTTAATACATTGCTGTAATGATGAAGAGTCACACCAGAGAGCATTTAAAATGTTAAATGAATGAACAAAAAAAAAAAAAAAAAAAAAAAAAAAAAAAAATACAAAAGAAGAAACATACACTTTTAAAAATTGATTGGGACAAAATCAAAGTAACATCACCACAATATTTAAACACTGTTTAGCAAATTAATATGTAATTCTTATGATGCACCATTAGTAAAAATGATCTTTTGATGAATACTTATTGCCATAAAAATAACTGCATTGAGATGGAATCAAACAGCTGCCAGAGAGACAGGTACAGTCCATATAATTAGTTCACTTTTATTCATTCATTGTGTCCTGTAGTTCCCATAATTATAGATGACCTCCATGGATATGGAATGAATAAACGTATACCTTAATAAAAGACTAGGAAATAGCAGAAACTTATGAAATGTGTATTTAACTGAGTTCATTAGAAAGACACCGCCAATTTGAAAAAAGCTGCTGTTTTCTCAGTTGTATTCTATGGCTGTTGTTTATCTGGTATTATTAGCTTAATATATCTTGGTTACTACAGTGATTTTAAATGAAAGTATATACCTGCATTTATAAATAGTGAGTCCTATTCACAGTGTATTTTTACTTGTCGTTCAGCTTTATAGTGAACACTGTTATCTACCATGTTGCTAACAGAACTTTTCAGTGTCTGAGTCTAGATATTCACATAATTTGTATAGATAGTGGCTAATGAGATACATTTTTGTTTTACTTTGAATTACCAAATTTTTGCTTTATAGTAAATGGGAGTTAGTTTATCATCACCCCACTAGAGTATGTAATGCCATTCTGAACCTTAGACTAGCAGGAAAAGTCTACATGAAAATAATTTTTGTGCATTCTATTGTGACAAGATATTACTATTAGGCTAAAATTAATTTTTATTATCCACAGGAAAACACACAATAAGCGAACACAATTATCTGTGAGTGATCACAGTGACAGATGATTGTAATGGCATAAGATGCTGAATTGAACACCTTGATTAGTTTAGTAATACATTGATTTCATTTCAACCTGTTATCTAGCTCAACCCCAAGAAATTGCATACAGTGTGTTTCATTTAATATATGATCCTTAACTTCTAGTGTTAACGGGTTATTATAACTGGTTAGAAATTGCATAACATGAGGGCTATTCGTGAGTTAATCTTCAATTGATTGTTAAAAATAAACAAATGCTTTTAGCTTCATGGCACATTCACAATTGGAGAATAAGGCTTCGAAGGTCCAATTGTGTCAGTCAGATCTGTGTTTCATTCATCCATACATAGGCAGTAGTCCCTTGAAATGGATGGTGTCACTGTGTCTCTTGCTAACTGTGAGGTATGTTTTATCATTGACTTTCTGCAAACAGGAGTCAATATTATCAAGATTCAGTATCCAAGGTATTGTATATATGGGGATGGGGTATGAGTGATAGTCCTGTGAGGGAGTGGTGCACAAAATTGAGGGCTGGTTGCAGAGATGTGCTTGATAGTAGTGTTCGAGGAAGATATTTGGATGTGACTCATGAACTTGTGCAACATGTTGACAAAATGATGTGTGCAAGATGTCAGGTCATAGTTTCCAAACTCATGCCTTAAATTTCAAGGACAACCCCCTTTAGCAATGTCAAAGTGAGGCTACATGATCATAAGTTTTGTGCATGATGGATTCCTAAATGTCTTCACAACATTCATAAAAATCAATGGATGGGTTCAGCCTTGAAATTATTGTCACAGACCGTGCGACTGCTACGGTCGCAGGTTCGAATCCTGTCTTGGGCATGGATGTGTGTGATGTCCTTAGGTTAGTTAGGTTTAAGTAGTTCTAAGTTCTAGGGGACTGACCACCTCAGATGTTGAGTCCCATAGTGCTCAGAGCCATTTGTCTGTTTCTCTATTTTAATAAGCAGTCAGAGGTCAGTTTATGAGTAGCTCTTGTATGAGTCTTTTGAGATTAAGTTTCAAACTGTCACTTGCGATCTACTTGTAGGTATGTTGAACTATCATCTGAGCTGTGTCTGCTAAGGTTGAGTTTGGGCCCTTGATTAGGTTTGTTGTGTCGTTAGCAAAAATGTTCTTGAACTCCTCTCTGAGGTCAGAAAAAATAGTCGGCACAGTACCAAACCTCAAAACACTCCACATGTTCTTTTTATGAATTCTGCAGTTATTTTCATGCCTGGGATACAGTCTGTTAATGAGAGCCCTCTGTTTTTTTGTTATGAATGTTTAGACATCATTAATGAAAGAGGGATGGTATTAATGCTGCTTAGTTTTGCCAAGCAGAATTTTGTGACCAATACAGTCAGTATTCTATTCTAGGCCACTATTGAAAAGACTGTGAAGAGCAATATAAGTCTGCAGCTGAAGGAGGTTTGCTGATCTTGAGTTTCTAATTAGTTAGCTAGTCAATTACATGAATGTTTCATGGATAACTTGCATGATAAATCATTATGATGCAGAACAAGTCATTTTACATTCAAATAATCAATTAATTTATAAATATATCTGTAAGCTGATCTTTTTATTATTGTTGTTTTTGTTACTTCAGCATATTTGAGTCTGTCAGGGAATGTGTTCTGACTTTTTAATTGATGGAAAGACAGCTGCAGATAACCTTAACAACATTAGTACAAAATATAAATGTTTTCTACAAACATCCTCATAGTCAGCAGAATTACTGGTCATTTATTGACCTCATGAATTTTTTAACCTCATCAGAGGCTGTTTTTTGATACTAACTTCTGTCAGAGGTGCATGCAGTGTCTGCACAAGTAAATATAATGGATCATTATATGTATGTTTATTACAGGATGTAGTTTGTGGTGCTAATGTGACAGATTTATCACTGAATTTTACTAGCCAATGATTTGAAAGTATTAATAATGATCCAAATATTGTTTCCTTATTCTTGGAGTGTTTTATTTTTTCACTATATAACACAAAATATGGTTTTTTTAGTGACAGACTGCAGGATTTTACAATAAGGGAGAGTGTTGTACATGGAGGATAATGTACCAAGGAGCACATGATCTTTCTTTTCATACCTCATACTACTGACTGATTTTATAATCTGAAGAAGGAATGTGCACTCGAGACCACCAAAGAAATTTCTCCCATTTTCTACAGTCTGTGTTGTTGCTAGACACGAGGTTGTGTTTGTGCAGCCTTTGCAAACATTTTGAGTTCTACACATTAACTATTTGGAATATATTGTTAATTCTTCAGTTATTGAATTCTACCTCAAGTAAAGTTCTGTATATTAGATAGTTAAATATCATGGGACAGTAAGGACATTCTTCATTTATCACGCACCATGGAAAATGGGGTATTTGGCAGTTAAGGTCTTACCTGTTTTGAAAATGGAAATTTCAGTTACTTTTCAATAGCTTCAATTTCAAAATGTATTTAACTGGTTTTCGATAATACTCTCTTATGTTTGATTTCACTTCATGGTTATTGGCATGTAGCAGATTAATAATGTAACAGATTAACAACTGAATACGGTACTGGCCAGATTTTCTTGGCTGAAACACTATTACATGAAATGTATTTGCGTACTGTGTGCAAGGGAACAACGACAAAAAAATTGGTGCTGGACTGTGACTCAAATCTGGATTTCCCAATTTATGCAAACATTCACCTTAACAACTTTAGCTGTCCATGTGTGACATGCAACCAGACCAAAACTTCCATATGTTGTTGTTCCTGCACAACAACCTCTACTTGGAGACACATTATGTAACTGCCATACAGGGGAGGATATTTTAATTGCAAGTTGCTGCCTGGTAGTGGTAAAAAAATACAATATTGCAGTGTGTCCATAGCTCTGAGAACAATACAATGCGCAAATGCATGCTGGAAGGAACATTAAATTTTTCTGCTTAACAACACAGGCACTGCAACACTTCACGAGTATTAAACTTCAATAAATTATTTGTTCCTAGATACGTGACTATGTTCTGTCTCGGAATGTTGTTTGAAATTTGGAAAAACCTTAATTTTCTGCAGTTATTTTTATAATTGTAATAAAAGACTGCAGCACATAAAAAATGAATGCATCATTTAAAAACTGAATAAAAAATGTATTAAACTTCTATTACAGAGCTGGCTAGAGGTGAAAGCCTTAAAAGTGTCCAAAGGTACGACACTATTCCCTGCTTGTGGTAACAGAGTTTCAATCAAGATTACAGCTTGTTTTCAGATTTGGTGCAGTATCATAAGTAGTGATGTTCAGGATACAGCTGCTTATGATAGTCAACACTATTGGTTTTTGGCTGTATAATGTAGGATCATTTGCATGTAGGCAGTTACATCAATATGTTTTATACCATAATCATGGGCTTCAGTTGGTATGACCAGGAAATGAGGTTCCAGTCGTTGTAAAGGTAGCATTCATCATCCCTGAAACCCAAAAAACTGAGGCAGGTCTCCAGCAAAGTGAAAGGCATGCTGAGTGTCTACTTTTCCTCCAGCAATATGAACCATCATGAGTACTTCTCAGAAGATACTAATGTCAATAAGGAGTACTACCAAGAGGTTCTGTGTTGCCTTCATGAAGCAGAGAGCTGCAAAGAGCCAGATGTGTGGGCAGCAGGCAGTTGGTACCTTGCCCACAATAATAAACACACTTATCGTTCTCAATAAATTCAGAGTTTTTGGGACAAACCCAGAACCAAGTGACTTCAAGCTTTTTCCTGAACTGAAAAAGACTCTGAAAGAACCAAGATTTCAGAATTCAGAAAACATTCTGCACAATTTGGTGGAGCAGCTGTGCACTATACTAGAAGAGTCTTTCCAACAATGTTTCCACCAGTGGCAACAGCACTGAGAGAAGTGTGTAGAAACTGAAAGGGACTACATTGAAGGTAACTAGTGCTAAGTATTGTATCTGAATAAAGATAGATTTTATAAATTAATGTGAGATACTCTTTGAAAAGCCTTCATACAATGCCAGATTTTTGTTACTTTTGTATCACCTATCTTTGACAACATTCACATCGCAAATAGAGATTTTTTGAGATGCTTCAACAGTTCAGTGGTATGCTCCTCCCAACTGAAATAATTGTCAAGCTTTAATACCAAGAGTTTAACCCTGCTAACTCTTTCTGTCTTTGTCTCATCATATTTTAGGCATATACTGGTGGGAAATCTCTTACAAGTTCTGAACTGCATGCAGTTGCCATCTTATAATGTTACAGATGAATGGTCATTGTCATACACAAGAAAAAGTAAGGGCTTGGTCTAGCACTTCATGCTACCTGCCATTTCCACTGCTACTATATTTATTCTATAGCTATGTCTTTTTGACAAATTAAGCTTAAAAAAGGACTTGGGAACACAACTGAAGTCACTGTGATAGGGTGAATACTGCTTTAGTCAGACTAATGCTTCTGCCAAATATCCATGCATATAGCCTCTTACCAAAAATATTCAGCTGCAAACTACAGTGATTATGATACAACCAAGTGAGGCACAATTTATCAGTAACATGTGTTAATGTTCTACTCCCTGAAGTGATTTTCCAAGCTCTTTGTTAACAAATCCCACAAAATGATTATTCCATAACTTCTTATATGCCAAAAAGAGTGTTATGATCTTCATTCTAGTGTAAATGGCATTCTCAGTCATGCTTCTGATGTCATCCTCAATTGAGACATGGTTGCCTAAAACTGTTAGTGAAACTGACTTGTGACAGAAAGGTTACTTATTAGAATCAAAAAGACCATATTAGACATTTCTGAGTTGCTATGCTGATGGTCTAGTGTAGAATCCATGCAACATGATGAGGCCAAATGGAAAGCTTCAAACCAAAAAAAAGCAGCAATGCTGACTTGTCTACCACAGACGTGTAATCAGTTTGATCATGTTACACTATCTGTTAGCTATATGTTACTTCCACATAATCTGAGGTACTGGTGACCTACATCTCACAAGCACTCAGGTAAATGGTTTCCAGTAGGAAGTGAGAATCCCTATTGATGGTGAGATATTTTAAAGCATATGAAAATGTATGTTTTCAGCGATGATTAACATTATTGTGTCTAAACCATGATATAAATATTCTATATGTGAAACAGACACCGATTCAGTCAGACTGAAATACCCAGGAACGGACATGTATAATGGCTTTTGGAGGCTGCATGATGAATCACTCGTATTCCATGCCACACTGCCTGTGTGAACATTACAATGGCTCCAGAAATGGTTCATACTCATGCTGCACAGTTTTAGAGACTGCATATAACTGCCTTGTTCTTCTTACATGTGCAGACAACCCAAACTGCAGTATTTGGTGCCATCCTACGAGGAGAGATGATCATCATATGATGACTTGTGAAACCCACTTTTAGCTGTGTAGTGTAGGAATACTTGCATAAGGGCTGTTACATCAATAGTTTTAACACAAAAGTAGTATAATTACAGTCTTCAGTGGTATCCTGAAAAAATCTCATTGAACCATACACAATGACAGTGTATTTCAGGTATACCAAAGGTCCACTGAATACGTAGATACTGGTTTGGCAACCAGTGGCCCACATATCTTATTTTACCTGTGATTGGTTTCGATCTGGCCCGTAGAAGAAATATGTGGGAGAGTGAGAGTTTCACACTGTGAGCCTTCTCTGCCTGGGATGCACTTTTTAAATTTCCATCTACACTTGGCTCACTTCAAGTTTGCAGCTCGTGGTGTAGACCTGTGATTTGGTTGGAACAACCAATGGAAATTTTTAGGACACCTATTGTAAAATGCTGTAAGTAAAGAAAATATATTCATGATGGGTCACTAAATGCATATACCAGATGATGAGGTGAATGTAAAATGAATATAATCTAAAAATTATGGTTTGTGGCATAATTTGTGTTGTGGCTTGGCAAGACAGCCAAGCCACTATGAGGAAGCCGAAAGGCACGCGTTTAAGCTCACGCAGGCTGGCGTGAGGTCTGGAACAATCAATAGTAACTGGTAATGGCGCCTTGCTAGGTCATAGCAAATGACGTAGCTGAAGGCTATGCTAACTATCTTCTTGGTAAATGAGAGCGTAATTTGTCAGTGAACCATCGCTAGCAAAGTCAGCTGTACAACTGGGGCGAGTGCTAGGAAGTCTCTCTAGACCTGCCGTGTGGCGGCACTTGGTCTGCAATCACTGATAGTGTCGACACGAGGGGCCGAGGTATACTAACAGACCGCGGCCGATTTAAAGGCTACCACCTAGCAAGTGGGGTGTCTGGCAGTGACACCACAATTTGTTGGTGTGGAGTGTTGGGGAAGGAGTGTGCATTAATGACACGGACTACAGTTTTCACTTTAAGTGCTAGGAGTGCTGCTGTCACGTCACATGGTGAGGTGGTAGGTGAGCTCAAGCAACTATGTGAATCAGGCCAGCAGGCCACCAAACATTGCCCATGCATGAGGTGGATGATGAAGTGGGAAACATTTATCAACAAAAAATGGAAACTATATATGAGCAAAACATTAGTCAATACAAGGACTGAAAAGAGGATATCAATGACAATTATTTGTCACTGGTCCCCTGTAGTAGGTGGTAAAAAGGAGCAGTTAGAAATATTCTAGATTTAGATGTTAGAGTGAAAGAGGAGATTCAGTTCTGTAATGGTCCCTGCCTCACACTCTGGATGTCAAATATGGAATTCACATGGAGACATTCAGTACTGCTAACTTACTACAAAAAATACAACAGAACTCAATTTAAATGAGTATGTAAGGCATGGAAGTTCTCATACTATCAGTGAAAATAACTTTGCAGTTGTTGTTATTGGTATAATTGGTTTTTATGACATGTCTCAAATATTATTCAGTACTGTTGTAAAAGAAAAACAATGCAACAAAATAGAGAAGATTTGTGATGTTATCCCACCAATCTCCAACATGCAGCCAATGATAAACTTTATAAATAGTTGCTTGATTCTCAAACAAGCAGGCAATAGTATTCATTCACACACCTGCCAACAGGAAGCAGAGCGATGAAGATGTGGACAGCACTGTGTATGTGTTCATACATAATGACCCTAAGTAGGCTAATTTCCTCCCAAAAGTGTGAAAATCGTAAATATTTACTTTCCAGAACAAAAGTACATTTATTTATTGTGTGTGATATATGAAAGAAAACAGGAAATGAATCAGCACATGTCTGCATAATGCTCGAGAAAGCAATGTAAGGTAGAACCTAAAATATGATGATGTATGACAAACACATTCTGTACATTTTGAATAGGTAGATGACAACATTTGCTGTTGGTGGAGGTCTATCCTTACAAAAATACCTAATTCTTGAGGTACCAAACACAAAAGGGCATCACTATAGATAAGTTTCACATTGTACCTGGCTCAGTGGTCTAACTTCTATTGTCTCTGGGTACTGATGTGTAAGTTCTGTGCTGGGTTCCTGGTGACCACATTTAAATTTTCTAGAGTGACAGATCCTAAAGTACAATAAGTTAAACTTCATGAGGATAAATGCAAAGTCCCTTATATAATTAAGCATTGACACTGACACAGGAGCCATCAGTGTCTCTTCCATTCAGACAGGCTGCACCTGGGTGGCGGGTATTGTGGCTACAATCATATCTACGGGATCAGAAGCAGACTTTAATGCTAAATGACTCTTCTGGAGAACCTGCCTCGTCTGAATGGGGCACGATAATGTGTGGTGTGCCTGAAGGCTCTGTTTTGGGCCCACTGCTTTTCCTCATCTTTATTAATGATCTTCCTCTTTGTTCTGAGACAAACAGCAAATTTACCCTGTTTGCCGATGATACCACAATTCTAATTGACGATTTGATTGATCACAATCTTGAACAAACTACAAATACTGTTTTTAATGACATCTTAAATTGGTTCTCCTCAAATGGTCTCTCACTCAATGCAGATAAAACTCATTATATGAGGTTCCATACATCACAAAGTAATCTCGATGAAGTTAACATAAAATCTAGAGATCAACCAATACAGAAAGTTGAATATACAAAATTCCTGGGTGCTTACATAGACAGTAAATGTAATTGGTCAGTTCACATTCTTCATCTATGTAAAAAACTTAGCTCGGCAACATTTGCATTACGGATAATTCCTGCAGTGGCTGAAGTTGACACCATTAAGTTTGCCTACTTTGGCTACTTCCACTCATTGATGTCATATGCTATCATATTCTGGGGGAACCAACCACTTGCAAAAAAAGTTTTCACCATCCAAAAAAAAAAAAAGCAATTAGAATAATGTGTGGGGTCCATCAAAGACACTCTTGTAGGCACTTGTTTCGGAAGATAGGTATCCTAACAACTGCCTCACAGTATATTTTTTCCTTGCTGACCTTTGTTTGCAAAAATTATTGTATCTACCAAGGCAACAGTAAATTCCATGGTTATAACACCAGAAACAAAAACCATCTACATTTTGAAATGAAATGTCTCACTCTGGTACAAAAAGGAGTTTACTACTCCAGCATTAAGTTGTTCAATGCTCTACCACTAAATATTAAATGTGTTCATACAGAACTGCCAAAATTTAAACAAGTTCTCAAAGATTACCTGACAGAGAAATCTTTTTATACTGTGGATGAATATCTGAAAGAAAATGTGTACCATCACTAAACTTATTGTGTCTAGTAGTAGTTCAATTGATTTTATTGTGCATTTGAGCATTAGCACACTTTTTGTAACACAAAATTGGCTGTACCTGTATGTACTCTTGTAGCCCTAATATCTGATTTAACTTTGTGCTCTTATCTTTAACCTTTATTTGAAACTCCTTTTTCTGTTAAATGGTTGTTATGTTATCTAGCTGACATTGTATCTATTTCTGTATTTATAGTATGTCTTACTTAAACTATGTACAATTTGGCATTGAATTGCCCTTGTATTTATTGTAAGTTTAAATTGAAACCTGTACTATATGACACGTTCCATATCCTTGTGATTGACTCACTAACTGGATCTACGGAACAAGAAATAAATAAATAAATAAAATAAATAGGTATTTTGTTAGGTCCACTTCATCATTTATACCAATTATTTAAGTTTTATGCACAACTATCCATGAAATGAACTTGAGTATGGACTTAATGGTATTCCTATGGGATTATTTAAGAGCTATTGCTATTCTGGCTTATGTGTCTGTATAAGATTGAAACTATTCTAGCTTTCAGCTCAATTAGTTTCTTCCTCAAGGAAGAGAAAGACTGAAAAGAGTCAACTTACACACCAGAATTAATTGTCACTGGGCCCCTGTTAAAGGAGGTGAAAATAATAGTTGGAAATCTTCTTTGATGCAGGTGGTATAACAAAAGGGGATATTCAGATCTGTAACAGCCTCAGCACCACATTCTAACCTTTTGCCTCATAAGGGTAAGTTCTGGTGACCAGTTTAGAATCATAACTAATCTACAGTAATGGCCCAAATCACCTTATTTGATCTGGGGGAATAGTGGTATCTCTGATAGATTTTAGATGTGTCACAAACAACTGTTCAGTGTCAGATTGACCTTTTGCTGCTTTCAAGGACTGTGTCTAGTTTTCTCTTTGGTACTCAATAGAGACCTGCCTCCAACTAGCTCAGCATTACTTGGTATTAACAAGGCAGTAAAAAGGTGGCCTTGTGACACTGCTGAGAACCAGCTGGGTATGTGGATGTTCAGACACCTAGTAGACAAGAAACTGCGAGAATGAGAGACAGACAGTTATTAGGACATATTATGAAGGTGATACTTCTTACATTTCTGAAAAGTTCCAAAAAATTTATATTTTTCCATTAAATTATTGGTTAGAATTATGTAGTTACAGGAAAAGGTAAAAATACGATCTGGACCAGGATTCAAATGTGGATTGCATATAATCAATTAGAGCATAATGTGTACAGAGTATGTTGAATTCATTATAAGTTAACAACAGACTGTATAAATGTGGACTAAAAACTGTGATGAATCATTTGTGTTTTAATTGTGGCATTAAAATTAGTCTGTGCTGAAGTAAGCTCTTGGAAAAATATTTTTCCTTATGACAATAATCTGACAAATGTGTTTAAAGAAACTATTTTTCCTGTGCAGGTGTCTCAAACAACCTATGATATTATATGTTGTAGAGCTCTTGCCTAAATACTTAATTTTATTTATTTATTTATTCTGTGTTCTGGTAACTCATATTGTGAATGCATCACACGATATAAAACCTATCAGTTTTAAAAATTTGTTTTGATACTGTATAATAAAATTAATCAGCTTTATATTGAAGTGTCTACAGCTTAGGTTGTATTACAGAAATATAAATTTAGAAGTTAATACAATATTAAAGATGAAACAAATATTACAGAAAATGTACTATAGAAAAATAAATAGCTTCAGAACAATAAGTAGATAAGATCACAAATAGTGATCTTGGAATGTATCTAAGAGTTACAGGTACATAGGTCCTATTCAATGATGATCAGGAACTCTTCTATGATGAAAAATGAGCTTTACATTGTCAACTGTCTTACACGTTTTTTTAATCAATGGCTCATCATCTACTAAACACACTGTTTATGAAGGAAGGGCATTAAAAATCTTACAACCTCCGAAGAGGACGTTCTTCTGTACCATGGACAGGTCTGCATGCTCATAGATGATACTGTCTTGAGTTCTAGTACCATAATTATGGTACACTCTATCAGATTTAAAAAGGGGCTTTTTCTCCTTATGAAACATATCTGGGAGAATATGTGCTGTGCAGTGCATCTGAAGATTTCAAGTTCCTTAAAAACATATCTGCATGTGGTGCTAGGGTCAGCTCTACTAATGATCCTTATGACTCTTTTTATGCACATAGTACTTTTTTTAACAAGTGGCTCATTTCATCAAACAATGATTCAATATGGCATAATCACATGAAAATAATCATAATAAGCTGATTCAATGGTTTCCATATTTCTATAACAGCAGACTATGTGTAAATAGAAAATTAGAGAATTCCACCTTTTGTACAGACCCATGATGTGGTTTGAGCAGTTTAGATTACTATCAGGATATACACTAAGGTATTTTGGACTAGCCACTCTAGCTGTCTGCTGGTCACCTAGTTTTTCTCCTATTTCTTCATCTTCAGAGGTTGTGTGAAATGGAATATAGTTTGTTTCACTGTAAATAACAAAAAGACCATTTATGTTAAAGCAGTTCACAGTATCCCCAAAAACCTTGTTGGCTTGTCTGTTAAATTATCAATTAGTAGTGCAGTGTCATCAGGACAGATAGTTGGTTTACAATATCTGTATAAATGCACTCCACATGTGATGGTACCTCATTCTGATGAAACCCACCAAATCACCTTCATTGACTCTCAGTAGACCAGCCCTCTAGTGCTATTTTACAGATATAATCATGGTTTCATTCACTGGCAGTATATTGGCAGTCACATTAGGAAGTAAAAACTTAGTTATGATGAGATCATCATCAGATGCAAGAATCGTCTCATTGGGATGTGAAGGAATATTATGAAGTAAAGGAAAACAGCTCTCTACAGCATTTGTTGCTCTTCTTGAAATTGCCCAACTTGTGGTATAAAATTTCTGTGGAATTAATTTTCGAAAATTTCTCTATCCATTCATGGCCCTTTTTGGACATAAGAATGCACAGGGAGATTCTTAGCCCCATTATCCTTGAATGTTTGTTTTTTCTTCCAATCCCTGGTAGTGCACTTTGTGGTTTCCAGAAGCATCAGCAGTCGAATAAAATTGTAATTTATGCTTTGAATGACTTATATTTAGGAGCATGAACTTCACTCTTAAAAGCAATGGCGGACATTTCCAATACAGGCCACTTTTGTCTGCATTATACATTTGGTCTAGTGTGAAATTCTCTTCTTCCACAAATTTCTGGAACTCTTCCTAGAAGGAATCAGCTGCTGCAACATTTGACCTAATCTGCTTTCCCTGCACAGTAAGTCTGTGAATCCTGTAACTTTGTTTCAATATTTTCAGCCAGCCACATGAGGCATTAAATTCTCTCTCTAGCTGTATAGCTGCATGAAAAAATTTTGTTTTTATAGCACACATCATCTCTTTAACAACAACACCTTCTGCCCATTTTTGGCTAAACCATAGCAAAAGAGTGCTCATCAAGTGCAGATCTCTTTATGCTTATTTATGCAGATGGTACATAATTAGAATCCCATGTGCTAACAAAATCATGTATTTTCTGCTTACTCTTTTTAATCTCCTGAACAGTCAGCATTCCAGTACCTTAATCAACATGTAGTTTTGCAGCAGTTTCCTCCTTCTCAAATCTTTCAAATAATTCTAATTTTACTTGATGTCAACACATGTGTCTTTCATTTCTCGATCACCTCTTTTACAAAAAAATGCTTAGTTGACATTACATGCTGATTAACATCAGCAAACTAAGAATTTTTTGCAAACCAGATAATCTGCCCATGAATAACTGGGAGTACACTGTATTGGATCTTATGTTGATAACACCTTCTCAAATCCAAACTGACTTTCGCTGATGACATTATCCTCGCTGAGGTGATTAACAATCCTGGCATGCATTAGTTTTTCTAATACCTTGGGAAAACTTGTTAGTAGTGAAACTGGCTAATAGCCTGCAGTATCTGCCTTATTTCCATTATGCAAATTTTTTACAACTGCATACTAAAGCCTCTCAGGAACTATTCCTTGCTCATGAGATACATCAAAACGTGGCAAGGATTTTACTTATGTGGTTGCAGAAGTATTTTAGTAATTTTCTGGATATTTTGTCAACTCCAAAAGAGTTTTTACTTTCCAGTGAATTTAATGACTCTCTCAGTTTCTGGGATAGTGACTGTTGTTACTTAGTTCTGTTGTACTGTGCTAGATACATTCGCTTGCAGAAAATTAAGGACTCAATTTATGTAGCCTTCAAATCCTATTTGTTCTATTGCTGTTAAAAAATTTTTGTTGAATATATTAGCAGCTGTTTTTGGATAACTAATAATAAGATCTATAAACTTTATTTATATATTTTTATTGCAAAATGCACTTTTCCCTGTTTCTTTCTTTAAAAAATCCCAGAGAATTTTTACTATTTTGCTGGAGTTATCAATTTCTCCCTTCAAGAAGACTTTCTTTGATGTGTATATGGTTTTGTTAAGAGTAGTATTTTACAATTTGTAACACCTAACTGTATTAAAATCATCTGATCTCCTGGCTGCTACATAAAGCTCCCTCTTCATTCTACTACGAATTTTTATACCCTTAGTAATCCAGCACCTGTGATCCAATTTAAATAGATTTTCTCTCACTAACTTTACAGGAAATATTTCTTCAAACAAACTTGTAATCTCTTTGATAAATATTTAAATTTGTAGTTTGCAGTGTGTCTGTTTATAATTCTAATGCTTTTTTCCTCAAATGAAATTTGCTCCTTTATGATTTAGATTTATTTGGTTTACAGTGAGGAACTGCCCATTATGATCAGATAAGCCACCTGTATTATTTTTCACAGTTAATTTATTATTTGCATCCTTATCTATAAACGTGTTGCCTGTTAAAGTACTGGTTCTGGTTATTACTCTAGTTGGAGTGTCTAGCACTGATAATAAGTTTCTCATTAGGTGTTCAAGATATGTTCTTTTTCCATTTTCTGTTAAAAGGTGCACATTTAAGTCATCCATTACTCTGTTGAACAGACCTCAAGGAGATTCACAGTTCTGACTGACTGCCATATCATCCTCAGCCAACAGGTGTCTCTGGATGCAAATATGGTCTTAATCAAGTAGTTCCTTAATTGGCCTTGAGAGGACCCCATTTGCTCACAGCATTCAGCAAACCTGGGCCATCACAATACTTAACTTTGGTGTTCTGCTGGGGACCAATGTCACCACAATGGCAATGTCACTGGCTAAAGTCACCATTGCAATGAATTCTTTTGTTTTTGTGACCTGGTGGGACAAACATGATTCAATATGTCCCAGAAAAATATTCACTTATATAGCAGGTGCCCTGCAAATTTGCAGCACAGTAACTGTCACAAAATTATCCTAAATTTGAAGTGAAACTAAAAGAGTACTTGCTTGACCACTGCTTCCATTTTGTTTCTGAGTTTTTGGAGCACCAAGAAAATACAGTGTAATTGATCACATAATTATTTTTAACTATACTGTGCTTTCAATCATCTTATTGCATTTATAATTATATTACCAGTACACAACATGTAGCAGCTGTTTTTTCTAAATCACAGTATGTGTAATCTAGTATGTGGCATATCAAAACTGACTTACCCTATATTGCTTGTACAAACGATTTACTTAATCACAATTTACAGGATGAATAAAGAAATACAAATACAATCATTTGTTTGGAAATGAAAGGAAGTGAGGATGTTAAAAAGTTTAGACAAAGATCACAGTTGAATACGGCAAGAAAATTACAGTGGATTTAAGTTGGCATAGTTAGGCAGAGACGGAAGATAGATTAGCACAGACAGTTAGATCAAACCAGTCTTTGGGTTGAAAATGAGACCAACATGAAAAGATTTTGATAATGCTTTTGACAATGTTGACTGGAATAAATTAGAAAATTCTGAATATACCATGGATAAAATAGAAGAAGCATGACGTTGTCTATAAATTAAACAGAAACCAGAATGCTGTTATGAGTCAAAGGACATGAAAAGAATGTAGTCACTGAGAAAAGACTGAGACAGGGATTCAGCAGGCTATCTCCCATGTTATTCAATCTGTCATTTGAGCAAGCAGTGAAGGATGTCAAGGAGAAATTGATAAAGGAGTCAAAGTCTAGGTAGAAAACATAAAAATTTGAAGCTTGGCAATGATGACGTAATTCTGTCAGAGACAGCAAAAGACTTAGGAGATCACTTGAACGGAATGAGTGATCTTGAAAACATATTATGAAATATAAATCAGGAAAAGTAACATAACATTAATGGAATGTAGTTGAATCAAATCCGATGCTTCTAAATGACTGGTGGCTGTTCACTACTCAATTTCTTATTTACAAGGGGACTGCACCTACTCATCATCATTGATTTCATTCAAGTTTATGTTATATGCAGGGCTTGGCTATCTATAAATGAAAGTGACAGAAGTGGGAGCTCCAGACGACCAAGTGTTTAGAAATAATAGTTTTTTGGCATGGGTTGGGTGAGTCGTGAAACATTATGTTAGTGCCTTGCCCAGACAGCAGATTGACCAGCGGAAGAAACAGTACAGGACAGTAAACCTAGTGTTGTGGGTTTGAGTCACTATGCTGAATTTTTTTTTATTTGCAATTTTTGTGTTACTTACACTGCAAATAAACTAAAATAATCCTCTGCATATTGTATTTATTAATATTCTCATTAAAGGTATGAAAAGACAAGAAGTAACTTGGGACTGCAAATAAATTTCCAGGGAGGTATTGAAGTATAAATGGGAACTTCACATATAAAATTAGATACTTTTATTATTTTCGAATTAATGATATACATATGCTGGTGTAATACTCATTATAAGAACAAGGAAGCAGTAATTTTTTCAACCTACCTCACACTTATAATCACTGCATTACATGCTTGTTAAGATTCTATAGAAAAATAAACTTGGTTTATATATGTAAAAGGTTCTCACATGTAACACATCATTTGGCCAAATATTGACAAAGATAGCTGGTAAGTACAATGGAACATATTTTGGTGCAGTCTTCTCTGGGTGTGACTTATTTTCCTCTTGCAATGAGATAAGAGCAGTTTTGAAGCTTTTTGGTAAAATTCTATGTAGGTAAAGTAGACATCACAGGTTTGCACTAGCTGAGCACATTTGGGAGACAGGTGGGGGAAGGAGGAGGGAAATCACTTTAATACTGCATAATGTCAGTCCTTCTTCATCGTGAAAAGTTTCCTTGTATAATAATTGAGGATTTGTTTGTACTTCCTGTTAGTCAATCAGCAGAAGAAATTTGTTTTCGGCCCACAGGGCTTCACGATTTCATTCCATGTTTTGATGAAGCATATTTTGAAGCATACTTAGCCACTGATTTTTGAGTCTTCACCCCAAGTGGTCTGTACTTTCTTGTACACAAATGCAGGCTGATGTCAATATTTTCCAGAAAG
Source organism: Schistocerca serialis cubense (assembly GCF_023864345.2). NCBI lineage: Eukaryota > Metazoa > Arthropoda > Insecta > Orthoptera > Acrididae > Schistocerca > Schistocerca serialis. The sequence continues at coordinate 515,328,072 of NC_064640.1, forward strand.
GGGTATAGCATGTTGCACTGTATTCTAGTGGGTTACATTGTTCATATCCTACAATTTCATGAGAATTGCTTTTGCTCCATGATGGTCCAGGGTTCAGTTATAAATCTGTTAGTACTGGCAACTTGAAAATAGAACATAGAAATGTAAATATTTTATTATATTCAATGTTAGAAAGAATATTTCAGTTGATGTAGATGAATGAAAATTCTTGATTTACCTGTGTGATTGGACTCTTAAAACTGAAACATTACAATCCAAACTTGGAAAGTTATTTGCAGAGTCCTCAAGGATGCTGTAAGTATAATCCTAAATGGGAATTTATTTGCAATGCCAAATTTTCCTTTGTCTTGCCTTTCATGTAATTTATGAAAATATTAATAAGTACAATATATTGCACATTCATTCAGTGGATTTGCAGTGTAAGTATTATAAAAACTTAAATTAAAAAAGAAAAAGAAGTTTCTGGACTGAAACTCAATTCCAAAACTCTCAGATTACCCTTTTGTACTCTTTACCTTGGACCAAATGCTGCCTGAAAACTATAGAAGCATAAACGGCTCATGCCTCACCTGACTCACATCAAATGTGCCACTTTTAAAAGTGCTTGGACATCTAGAGTTCTCACTTGTGTCACTCATTTCTGGCTAAGTCCTGCCTGTACCATCACTTTGTTGACACTGCTGAGCACTTCCTGTGATTGAAGTGGTTTGGTATGTATAAGTTCACACACCAGGTAGGCAAGGAACAGTGAGACTGAGGGAGGGACAGCTGTAACATAAGAACATATCATGAAAGCAACACTTATTACATGTCTGAAAAAGTTTGAAAAACAATTCTGTTTCCACAGGTTAAATTATTGGTTAGAATTACACAGAGATATGAAAAGTTAAAGGATTCAGATGTGGATAGCATATAATAAAGCAGCACATATTATCTACAGGGTGAAGTAAAAATGCTGTACTTGGAGGTCAATGTGCAATCCCTCATCACAGTTCAAGATAAAGGTTTGTCTAGCAAAACATAGTCCTGCCAGTAGGTTTAACATAAATGTTAATTAAAATATGAAACGTTGGCAATGCAGTAACTACTTGCATCATGACCAAGAACTGGTAGCATGAAATCTGCACTGTGCCAGAGCTCTCCCATTAGCTCAGTGAGATAAGGCAATGCCTTGGAGAAGAGATATGCAGAGTCACCAGTGTTCGAGGAGTGGTGATTATATCTCTCTCTCTCCCTCTCTCTTTCTTTTTGGTCAGCAAATATGGTTTTTGCATTTCTTGAAATACCATTTTGGAGTATATTATGATGAATTGAAAATAGGTCCTGGCCTGAAACTACTCATCAAGTGAATAAAAAAAGTGTAATTTGCAACTTTGGCTGGTGTTTCATTGTACTGAGTTTGTTTATCAGTTAAAGCATAAAATTATATCTACAATGCAGCATCTTGTATATTTTTTATGTTACTGTTATCTTTATTTAAACATTAAGACATAACATGACCTTCTTAGAGATTTAAATGACTACTTTGTTTTGTCCATGAAACAAATAAAGCCAACAGCAAATAACAATGTTTGTATCCAATGAGGTACAAAAAACATAATAGAATATAACAATGAAAACAATTAATTATTGATAAAATTATTTAATTGGATAGAATTTCTTGGAACTCTGCACATGGAAACTAGCACTAGAACATGTTCTTGCTTCTTGCCACCCACCTAACCTTAATTTCCGTTAATTTCTTTTGTCTTAGCCTTTCTTCACTGTAACTACTCTTTGCTCCACTCCATTTTAGTTTTCTACATTTTTTATTAACTTTCCCGTCAATTTTTCACCACCCCCTCCCACCTCCATCACATACAATGCTCTTAATTTCTCACTCTTACTAACTCGTGCACAATGTTTTAGTAGTAATCTCTGTCTTGCATATTGATCTGTCTTCCACCTTTCAGCTCTCAGGTTTTCAAGTCTCGTACGATGCAGTGCCCAACTATCAGTTTTTCCTTCTCATCGCACACGGTAAGTCTCCCCTGACCCGCTGGTCTAGGTGACTTTCCCAAAATCTACCCCTTTTCCTAGACCTCTCCAGTCCTTTTCGTTCACCATTCTTTCTTCCCCTTGATCCCTTCTGCCTGAAGGAGGAGCCACTGGCTCTGAAAGCTTGCCAATCACAACAGTAGTTTACATGTGTGATCTGCCACAGCGTGGTGAGCAGATTTTTTTATCTATCCAGTTAAATAATTTTAAAAAACACAATAGATAGGCTACACTAGATTGTGCATTATGTTACGCACAACAATTTCATTCTTTATGTACAGCACTGATGCTTATCTTTGCAGAGAGGCTTATCTTCACAGAGCTGTTCCATAAACATACAAGCAATGTTCACTTTAGAGAAGACGTTCAAAGTGACCACCTTCCATTTGCAAACACTTTGCCACTCACTTGATCACACTTTGCTGGATCCTGTGCAACTGGCCTCCACCATTGCTGAGATGGCGTTCACATTAGCTATTAGGTCATTGCCACCCATGGGTAGAGTATTATAAAATGGTTCCTGTAAGTGACACCACAAATACAAATCTAGAGGATTAAAGTCTGGAGAATGTGGAGGACATTGGACTTCCATGACCAATCCATGACCCTGGAAAAACTTCATTTAAATCGCACGGGGTCCTGGGTTTGATTCCCGGCAGGGTCAGGGATTTTCTCTGCCTCATGATGACTGGGTTTTGTGTGTTCTTCATCATCACTTCATCACCATTGATGCACGCAAGTCGCTGAAGTGGCGAAAACTAAGAAGAACTTGCAATACGGCAGCCGAACTTCCCCGCATGGGGCCTCCCAGCCAATAATGCCATACGATCATTTCATTTCATTCATTCCAAAGTGTAGCACTGCACCGCCATGTTGAAAACACAGCTGTTGCTGAATGCCAAGTGGAACGTTTTCTAGTGTGTCAGGCAAAGTATTGCAAAGAAACATATGATACACAGGTGCATTCAACTTTCTCATTTGTATACTCCATTGGGAAGCCACCCTACATGAACTTTACAGGATCAGTTATGATTGTGCAATGCATGGTAATTAGACAAGTGCATGCAGTCTAATGTATCCCATTGTCATATGACAAGGTATTGTCATGAGACAAAATGATGTCATGCTTACAAATGACGAGAACTATGGAAGGACGTCTAAAAATAATATAAGAAAACGTGACAAGGATTTGAACCATGGTGGAAGTATATTTGATGTCCAGGCAGTCTACTGTTTTTGTCTTTCTCTTTTTGAAACATAACAGCTTCAGGCCAGGTGGAGGCAAGGTGAGCAGTGATCATAACCTGAGGCATGGCCATGATGCCTCCTCTTTCCCCCCTCCCCCCCCCCCCCAACCGCCCCCCCCCCCCCCCCCACACCTGTCACTGTGCTTGTCGATCACATGGACATGGTACTGAGGTGGGTTTTTCTATTTCACTTTTTTATTTTATTTTATTTCTTCTTTATTTTTTTGTTATTTATTTTCTTACAAGAAAACTTGAGACAAAGATTCCACAATTTCAGGACTCAAAAGGAAACAAATCTATTTCTGGGAAGAACACAATGAGAGAAGGCTCCAGAAAAAAAGGTTCACAATTTCTTGACAATTAAAGACAAGGTATGAGGGGGTTGGTACCATTGTCACATCCGACTACATAGTGGGTGTAGTGTCCGAGGGGCCACACGACCAAATTAGTCTTGGTCTGAGGGAAAATGGAAAAGTTCAAACACAGAAGAGAAAGCAGCTTCAGCTGATCATCTGAGCAAAGCCAGTTGTTGGTGTATACAGTGCCAGTGTTCTCGTCCACAAAAGACAAACCTGTGTGGTAATGTATCAGGTTGATGATGTACCGTGAAGACCAGTCAAACTAAGACTAACGCCATGGCGGCATTCCTTGGTTGGTATCAAATTGTGAATGACCCTGTACCACGATGAGGCAACTTCTAGCGGGAGATAGGAAGACTAATGTGAAACCACACTATCTCACAGGATACCAAATCCACTGGGGAGAGGTGTGATTGTACTCCCCAACAAGAAAGCAAGGATCTGGTGGTAAGGTGAGTCATTGATAAAATGTCAGCTCCCAGAAAGGTTATTATAATATAAAATTGGCATATGTGCCACAATTTAGAGTTGGTCCGGCCAACATCAGAGAGAGGAGTCAGACTGGCTGGTCAAAAACATGTAAATAAGCAAGATGTAATAGAATGAATTGCTTGAGTACATGTTAAAACAGTACACCATATAAACAGTACTGAAGCCTTTGCTTTGATACTGTGAAGTCCCAAACCTCAAAGGGGACAGGGCCTTTGTGTGTCATCATTGTGGGGTGCAGGAATATTTGTGCAACATACTACAATTAGCTGAAAATGTAGAGATCTAAGATCTGCACTTTGTGAAGAAGACTAAGGGAATGGCGTTCATGTTCACAAATTGCCCCTTATTGGATTCATCACTTCCTGCCAACTGAAGGCTGCCATTTTCATCGGACAGCGATCCATGGTAATTCCTGACAATTTATGGTGAGCAACAACCGTTGCCCTTGAAATGACTACATGTTGGAAAAAACCTACAATGGTGATAGCATACATTTCCCATAATTAATGCGGGTCGCAGAGAGAGAACAAATGGAATCCAATATGACCTTGAGCAAGGATATATCATAGATATGGCGTAGCAGTACCATATGGTCTGCATATGCTCGTACCGAGAAGGTTTCTCCTAATATCTTCCAGTCACTTAATTAATCAGCAATACGGCAAAACAGATGTTCTATGGCCAAGACAAAAAGTGACATGGAGAGGTGGTTGCCCTGCGGTAAGTCACTTCAGATGGTGACCTGGAGAGTAAGTTGTCTATTCACTATGACAGATGTGTGAATACCAGTAAAAAGATAGGATAATATCTGACATGCAATAGGACTGAGACCAGTTGCCTTTGGCACCTGGATCAAGAAACCATGACTGACCTGGTCAAATGCCTTATTAAAATCAATAAAAAGCAAGTTTCCAGAGACAGAAGTCGCTGCAGCCACCAAGACAACATCGCAGCATTAGACTACAGAAGTCAAAATCGTGTGCCCAGTCACACAGCTTTGGTGGACAGCAAGAATCTTGTCTAGCTGTATCAACTAACTGCCTGGGTGACAGTTCTGTAACAAAACTTAAGTAGTGTGATAGGGCAGATTTTATCAATGTCTGTATGTCCAGTTGCTTTCAGAATTAGAATTATTTGACCAACGTTGAAAGGGTCAGGAATCAAACCGCACTGTATCACCTATTTACCAGTGACATAATGGTATCACCTATAAGGGGCCAAAAATGTACATAAAATTCCTAAGGAATGCCGCTGATCCCTGGTGATTTTTGCAATGGTGAATCACCAATAAGGGGATATACATCATTGCAAGTAAAGTCACTTAGAAAGTCATCATTTAATGCGGGAGTAACCATGCAATCGAGGAGGGGAGTAAATCCATCAGGGACAATCGTATCAGTAGCAGGGGAGTCATAAAGGTTGGTAAAGTAACTATAGATCACTGTGGAAATGTCCCATTGGGATATCAGTATGTGACCAACGGTGTGAGTAAGGGACATGGTACATGTTCATATCTGATGCATCCACAACCAGATAAGGTGATATAAGGAGGTGAGTTCATCCTGTAGGAAGGCACAGGATTTTAATCGCACCCTAAGTCCTTCCAAATGTAGCCTCTTTAACTGAAGATGTTTTGCCTTAACATGACAGACATCCATAATTTGTAAGGGAGCTTGCCTGGTACCATCATAAAGTTGACGCAAGACAGAATAATAAAATTCCTAGGTCTGATGGAGATTCCTAGCCCTCTCAGTGCTGTAATGCATTAATGCATCTGGAGCAAAGATTTGGCATAGCCTGACCACTATTCCGTAAGAGAAGGATAACGGTCCTGCAAATGCAAGCTATTGGCCCAAACTGCTTGAATGATGATCTTGAGGGAAGGATCCTTTAAGACGGATCTGTTCAACATCCAGGGGAGGCGATACAGTTTTACTGGTTGTGGCACATGATTTACAGTTAACAGCTACAGCATAGTGATCAGTGAAGCATGTGTATCATGTCTGTCACTAACAGCTGTCCGCTTAAAGAATCAGGAAGATAAAAAATAACTAGTCAGCTGCTGGAAGTAGATGTAAAATGTATGTATCTGACAAGAGTGGGATATTGACAGATCTGTGCATCCCATATTTTCGAAGAGTGCACCAAATTGTCTAGTCCCTTACTGAAACAAAAATTAGGGGTCGGACTCATAGGATGCAAAACAATTAAAATCTCCACCTAACAGAAGTATCTGCAGAGTTTTATGAAATAAATATATCCTCTTTATAAAAACGCACATGATCTGTGGAATGACCAGCCCCTGAAGGGGCATAAAGAATAATCAAAGGTCATAGAAAATGTAGCCTATTCCTTGGCCGTTATCAAGAACTTTGAAATCAGTCAATGGTATTCCCTCTCTGTAAAATAGTGCTCTATCAGTAGAAATTTCACTGTCTGCTAGATAAAATGTAATAGGCCTTTCTAATATTGCAGCAATTGTATTGTCAACTTCTTCCAGAATGCTACTAAACCATCCTCATTAACTAGTATTCCCAACAGATCAGCCCTGTAGCATCATCTCACCAATGCAGTTATGCCTTGGTCCATTGGCTGTATAATGGCTGTCACATTACAAAGTGAAAACTTAGCTGCAATGAGACCATCGTCAGATATGAGAATCCTCTCAGTGGGATGTAAAAGAGGTGTTATCAAGCAAAGGAAAATGGCCTTCTGTGACAATTCTTTCTCTTCTAGAAATCATCCAACTTGTGGTAAAAAATGGCTGTGGAGCCAGGTTTTAAAATTTCACTGTCCATCCATGCTTCTTTTTGGTTATAAGAATGCCCAGGGAGATCCTTGGCTGTGATATGCTAGAGTGCTTGGAGAATTTTTTTTTTAAATTTTCCCATCACAAAGTGTTTCACTTTATGGTTCCCAGAAGCATTAGCAGTTCCCAAATTTGTAATGCATTCATTAGATGACTTATACCCAGGAGATGAGCTTTGCTCTTAAAAGCAAGGGTTCTGGTAGGCGGACACAGCCAATAGAGACTGATTTTTTGCATTATAAATTTGGTCTAGTGTGAAATTCTGTTTTCCACTAATTTTTGGACGTGTTGGCAGAAGAAATCAGCTGCCACAAGATTTGAAATACTCACCTTGCACAGTAAGCTCATAAATCCTGTACTGATATTTGAATCTGGTTACCTAACCAGATGAGGCATTAAATTCTCTATAGCTTCATAAAAAATGTTAGTTTTCGGGCAAGCATCATGCCTGAAACAGTGTCACATTCTGCTCAAATCCCTTCATGTTTTCTTCATGCAAGTGATCTATAAATAGACTCACATGTCCTGATGAAATTCTTTATTTTCTGTTTATTCTTTTTAATGTCCCAAACAGTCTGCATTCTGATACCATAATCTGCACTTAGTTTTGCAGCAGTTTCCCCATTCTCTAATCTTTTAATAAATTCTAATTTTTGTTTTGTTTTAATGCCACCACTTTTACAAAAAATTCCTTCATTGACACATACATGCCAATCAACATCAAAAAATTGAGTTTTTCTCCTTAAGGTGCACAAATAGTCTGCAAACCAGGTAATCTGCACAAAAACAAATTGAGAGTACAAAATTCCATAAAGATTTTATTTTTTGCTTGAGATATCAATTTCTGCCTTCAAGAACATGTTCTTTGTTACCTATATGGTTTTGGTTAATTGCACAATTTGTAATTCCTAATCTTATTTGGATCAATTGACATCACAGCTGCATAAATCTGTCTTTTCATTTTAAAAGAAATTTTAATGCCATTAGTATTCCATTACCTGTGACCTGATTTAAACAGATTTTCCCCAATAACTTTTTAGGAAATGTTTCCTCAAACAGACTTGTAATCTCATTGATAAATATATAAAATTTGGAGTATATACAGATCAGTCCACATGCTGTAGTTGACATTCAGAGTTTTCAATGGCATGTCTGGGTATAATCTTATTTTTTTTTTCCTAATGTAATTTATGACTAGAAGAAGGGATCGGTTGGTAGGACATGTTTTGAGGCATCAAGGGATCACAAATTTAGCATTGGAGGGCAGCGTGGAGGGTAAAAATCATAGAGGGAGACCAAGAGATCAATACACTAAGCAGATTCAGAAGGATGTAGGTTGCAGTAGGTATTGGGAGATGAAGAAGCTTGCACAGGTTAGAGTAGCATGGAGAGCTGCATCAAACCAGTCTCAGGACTGAAGACCACAACAACAACAACAACAACAATGTAATTTACTTCTACTTCTACATTTATTTAGTTTATGGTGAGGAAGTGTCCATCATGATCAGATAGGCCATTTATAACATTTTTCACAGTTAAATTATTATATGCATCCGCATCAATAAATGTGTTTCTATTAAAGTCGTAGCACTGGCTGTCACTCTAGTGGAATGTCTACCACTGATACTAAGTTGTAGGAGGATATCAGATGTTCAAGATCTGTCCTGTTTCTGTTTTCTGTTAAAAAGTTCACATTAAAGTCACACATTGCAATGAATGACCTAATTTTTTTAGACAGACTGGACAAGAGTGATTCAATATGTCTCAGAAAAATATTCACGTATTCAAGTGCCCTCTAAATTGACAGCCTAATACTTGTTGCACTGTCTGCTGTTATACTGGTGTCACACACCTCAAAGTACTGTTCCACACATTATTTGCAAGGATCTAGGGATCTCCACACTACATTGTTTCTAACATGTATTACACCACCACTCTTTCCCTTGATAGAGCTACAATAATGAGAAACAAAATTAAAGTTACCAGCCTGCAACATGAGGATTCCCTTCCTGATATGATGTTATGAGGAACATAGTATGTGGGGTTCACTAGCATATTCTTCATCTTTCAGGTGTGTTAGCAAATGATCTATTTCATTCTTCAGATGTCTTATACCATATTCTAATTAAATACAGACAAAGCTTATGACTCATTCACCACTTGCATTTCTATACTTGTTTTGAGCAGTTTTTGCTGATGCAGTAGTTAGTTCTGCTTGGGGCACTGGAGGCTTGTTTTGAATACAAGAGTGGGATGTCTCACAAAGTTTTGAGTGCTTTTGTCTCACATGACTCACCATAACAAATGGTGAGTTACCTTTCCATTGAGTGTGGGACAAGCTTCTACTTCTACTGTGTGTGTTAGTGTTTCAGCTGGTGGTTCCAGTACTGATGGCACTGTTGTTTCCACACATGGATCTACACTGATTGTTTTCTTTCTGTTTGCAATGATTTCATTTATCATTATACATATATAGTTCTTTCGTTCATAATTCAGATGCCTTCTGTGCCTGATATGCTAGCCTTTGTCCAATATGCCAATATTGAGGACATCACATTTTACTATCAAAGAACACATCTGTTCTGTTTCAGTGTTAGTTTTTCATATTTCTTTGTTATATGGGGCAATGTTGCAATGATTGTATAATATTGCTTATTACATTCTAGGATTTATTTTGAGTTCTACTAGGCAGTTATTTACTTTGTTTTCTGCAACATCGTAATTTCACCCGTTATACACATCACAATCATTGTTTGATTACTTTTGTCATGCAGATTGACACCAATAATATTTTAGCTATCAGTTGTTACCAACAGTTGAGAAGAAATAGTGCAACTAACCATGTACACAAGACAGTTTACATGATGTAGCTGCATCCAATGGCTTTTGTCAACTATAGTGCTTTTCTTCATAAGGATTTAACTACTGAAAGTATTGAATGTGATAACACAACATGTAGCAAAAGTTTTAATAATATATGTTACAAGAAATGGTCCCCTTGTTGTTTTAGACAGTTTGAATCACTCAACAAATAGTCTTTTGTAAAATGTCAATATTGCACTATTTTACTGCAAATATTCTATTTTAACCACATAGGTATTCTGCTGATGTTTATACCTCACAATCATTTGGAATAAACTACATCTGTATTTTAGCTTTTCACAAATGAGAAAACAGTGCACACTGAACATGATCAAGACCAACATATAACTTTTTTTTAAATGAACTTTTGTAATTTGGTGGCTCAGTGGGTACAAACCAACCTTTAGGTTGTGGACAGCTTTACATTTAAGACAGAATTGCTACTCTGTTTAACTTCAACATGCCACAAAAATTAACAAAATAAGAGAACCATCACAAAGGGTACATCAGAACTGCACAGAACTTGCTTTTTTGAGGCAGGTAAGACTTCCAGGTGTGCAGAAGGGCGCCAGTGTTTCAATAATTAAGAGACACACCTAGTGATCACTGTTCCTTAGACATTATACATTAAAACACAAGCTACCTAAATTGTGCAAACATTAACAACATCTCCTGTTGGCCACGTTGGATGAGGCATAACTCTCACACGTAATATACATGAATGCAACTACTATGAGAGAGAGGACAAAATAATGTTTATCTGCTGTTATTCAGCTAGGATGTATCTTGTGCACACCAACTTGGTAGTGTATCTATTACTGTCAAATGGATACCTGCTGAATAACCAGTACCACACTAACTATTCTGCCAGCTTCACTCAAGATGCTACCAAGAGAAAATATCGATCTTTTTTTATAATTTTATGAACACACGCTGCTGTTATAATGACTAGTTATGGCCAAATTAGGTCATCTTAGGATCTAGAGTATGGTCAGAATGTTCCTGTGATAGCTATTGTCCTTCCCAAATTTTAGACCAGGACATGGCCTAATTAAGTCATAACTGGTTATTACAGCATACATAACATATACTATACTTTGCTTGTAAAGCTGAACAGAAAGTTCATTGCTGTCACTAATAAATTAATCCTGTCTAGTAGATGTTAGTTTGACTGGTAACGTAATATGGGTGCAGGAGGATGGAGCATGGCAAAGTGATGGAAATTAACACATGCACCACACATATTATAATGATTGCATTAACTACCATTACATCAAGTAAAATAGTGCACTATACATGTATTACATAAACAAATAATAAACTGATATCCTTTGTCGTCACCAGGAAGAATTTTGCAGAGGGCACATTCTGTGCAGCGTGAAAATTTCATTTATGATTCATGAAAATGGTAGTCCTCATTGAAAAGATGTGAAGGCCCTGGAAGGTTCCAGACAGCTTACATAATGGCAAGATAGACATTTTGAAACCAAACTTTGCCAAACAGTTCTGGTAACAAATATGCACTCTGGCAATTATTTATTCTTTATGAACTGCAGAATAAGTTGAAGAACCTGCAAAAGGTAGATAAGAAGGCTCCACTAGGATGTATTAAGAGAACCAGAGGTTGTTTTAAGGTTCAAAGTGAGCATTAGGCAGCTGTTGACTGAAAGAGCAGATAGGAATGCAACAGAAAACAAATGTGAAGATTTTAAAGAGAAGTAGAGATGACAGCACAGGAAAACTAGCAAAAAGACAGAGCACAGTAGGAGTCCTTGGATGACACAAAATATTTAACTAATGAAGTGAGAAGATATAAAAATGTAGCATCTGAAGCAGGCAAATGGGAATAGAGGTGACTGAAAAAATGTAAGTGATAAAAAGTGTAAAATGATGAAGCAGGAACTGCTAGAGGATAAATGCAGAGCTAAAGACCCACGAATTACTGTAATAAAGACATATATGTTGCATACAAAAAAATTAAAGATGTGTTTGGAGAATAGGAAGCATTTGTATGGATATGAAGAGCTCAAATGGCAAACCTATACTAGGCAGAGAAGGAAAAGCTGAATGGTGAAAGGAAAATAGACAATGACTATACAAAAGAAACAAACTGGAAGTCAACATAGTGGAAAGGGAAGAGGAAGTAAACAAAAAATATATGGGAGATATGATACTGTGAGCAGTATTTGACAAAGAACTGGAAGACCTGAGCTGAAATAAAGCTCCTGGAATAGATGACATCCCACTGGAAATATTGGGGACCTAAGGAGAGGCAGTGATGAAATTACCATTTCACCTTATGTGTGAGGCATATGAGGCAGGCAAAATACCCTCAGCTTAGTTTTCTCAAATCATCAATTTAACAAGTAGGTAGAAGGTGATACTGGTGAAAATCAGTTTGAATTTCTGAGAAATATAGAAACTCACAAGAAAATACTGACTCCATGACTTATCTTAGAAGACAGGCAAACCTCCCTTTCACCTATTTGGACAGCAAAACAACTGATGATGGCCAAAGTAGAAAAAATTATCACGCACAGACTGGCAATAGCAAGAAAAGTATTTACGAAACAGAATAACTTGTTAACACTAAATGATGATTTAAGTGTTAGGGAGTAGTTTCTAAAGGTATTTCACTGGTTATTTCTTTCCAGGCTGAAGCGTAGCCCTCACATTCCAACTTCTTATTGTCAAATCTTTTATTATTATTATTATTATTATTTCTTTCCTTTCTCAGACGCTGTGTCTGGTTAAAAATGGAAAGTGACATGGACCTTGATCAAGAGTGACTTCCTTTTAACTGTACAGTATATGTTACATTGCATTTAGGAACTTTCGGGTAATTGAGCATGTATCAATAATTACAGATTTCTGCAGTTGTATATATATGTATGGATGTAGCTGTATTACGTTGAGGTACTGGTGGATTTGTGCGGTATGACACCTGTAGTTGATAGTATAATTGGTATAATGTCAAATTTATCCTGATGCCACATGTCCTTGACTTCCTCAGCCAATTGGATGTATTTTTCAATTTTTTCTCCTGTTTTCTTCTATATATTTGTTGCATTGGATATTGATATTTCGATTAGTTGTGTTAATTTCTTCTTTTTTATTGGTGAGTATGATGTAAGGTTTGTTATGTGGTGTTGTTTTATCCGTTATAATGGTTCTGTTCCAGTATAATTTGTATTCATCATTCTCCAGTACATTTTGTGGTGCATACTTGTATGTGGGAATGTGTTGTTTTATTAGTTTATGTTGTATGGCAAGTTGTTGTATTATTTTTGCTACATTGTCATGTCTTCTGGTGTATTCTGTATTTGCTAGTATTGTACATCCACTTGTGATGTGCTCTACTGTTTCTATTTGTTGTTTGCAAAGTCTACATTTATCTGTTGTGGTATTGGGATCTTTAATAATATGCTTGCTGTAATATCTGGTGTATATTATTTGATCCTGTATTGCAATCATGAATCCTTCCATCTCACTGTATATATTGCCTTTTCTTAGCCATGTGTTGGATGCGTCTTGATCGATGTGTGGCTGTGTTAGATGATATGGGTGCTTGCCATGTAGTGTTTTCTTTTTCCAATTTACTTTATTTTTATCTGTTGATGTTACGTGATCTAAAGGGTTGTAGAAGTGGTTATGAAATTGCAATGGTGTAGCCGATGTATTTATATGAGTGATTGCTTTGTGTATTTTGCTAGTTTCTGCTCGTTCTATAAAGAATTTTCTTAAATTGTCTACCTGTCCATAATGTAGGTTTTTTATGTCGATAAATCCCCTTCCTCCTTCCTTTCTGCTTAATGTGAATCTTTCTGTTGCTGAATGTATGTGTTGTATTCTATATTTGTGACGTTGTGATTGTGTAAGTGTATTGAGTGCTTCTAGGTCTGTGTTACTCCTTTTCCACTACTCCAAATGAATAGGTCAATATTGGTATAGCATAAGTATTTATAGCTTTTGCTTGTTTCTTGCTGTCAATTCTGTTTTCAGTACTTTTGTTAGTCTTTGTCTGTATTTTTCTTTTAGTTCTTCTTTAATATTTGTATTATCTATTCCTATTTTTTGCCTGTATCCTAGATATTTATAGGCATCTGTTTTTTCAATCGCTTCTATGCAGTCGCTGTGGTTATCCAATAAATAATCTTCTTGTTTAGTGTGTTTTCCCTTGACTATGCTATTTTTCTTACATTTGTCTGTTCCGAAAGTCATATTTATTTCATTGCTGAATACTTCTGTTATCTTTAGTGATTGGTTGAGTTGTTGCTGCCAGTAGTTTTAGATCATCCATGTATAGCAAATGTGTGATTTTGTGTTGGTATGTTCCAGTAATATTATATCCATAATTTGTATTATTTAGCATGTTGGATAGAGGTTTCAGAGCAAGGCAGAAACAGAAAGGACTTAATGAGTCTCCTTGGTATAGTCCACGCTTAATCTGTATTGGCTGTGATGTGATATTATTTGAATTTGTTTGGATATTAAGTGTGATTTTCCAATTTTTCATTACTATGTTTAGGAACTGTATCAATTTAGGATCTACTTTGTATATTTCCAATACCTGTAGTAACCATGAGTGGGGTACACTATCAAAAGCTTTTTGGTAATCCATGTATGTGTAGAGTAGCGACCTTTGTTTAGTTTTAGTTTGATATGTCACCTCTGCATCTATTATCAATTGCTCTTTACGTCCTCGTGCTCCTTTGCAGCAGCTTTTTTGTTCTTCATTTATAATTTTGTTCTGTGTTGTATGTGTCATTAATTTCTGGGTAATGACTGAAGTTAATATTTTGTATATTGTTGGTAGGCATGTTATGGGGCAATATTTAGCTGGGTTTGCTGTGTGTGCTTGATCTTTAGGTTTCAGATAAGTTATTCCTTCTGTAAGTGTATCAGGGACTGTGTATGGGTCTGCAATATAACTGTTAAATAATTTAGTTAGATGTGAATGTGTTGAGGTGAACTTCTTTAGGCAGAAATTTGCTATTTTATCTTTTCCAGGGGCTTTCCAATTGTGCGTAGAATTAATTGTTCGGGTGACTTCAAGTTGCAAAATTATCACTTCAGGCATCTGTGGTATCATCTTGTATGTGTCTGTTTCTGCTTGTATCCACCGTGCATGTCTGTTATGCTGTACTGGGTTTGGCCATATGTTGCTCCAGAAGTGTTCCATGTCTGTTATGTTTGGTGGATTGTTTATTTTAATGTGTGTGACATCTATTGTCTGATAAAATTTATTTTGGTTTGTGTTGAATGTTTGGTTTTGTTTCCTTCTATTTTCACTTTCTTTGTATCCTCTAAGTCATTTGGCCAATGCTTGTAATTTCTGCTTCTTTTCATCTAATTGCTCTATCGCTTATTGTTGTGAGATTTTACCTAACCTTTTTCGTTTTTTGTCTGATGTTTCATTTCTTATAAATTGTGTTAGCTGTCCGATGTCTTTTCTCAGTTTTTCTATTCTGATCTGTAGCCTGTGTTGCCATGCTGGTTTTGTGGGTTTCTTCTGTGTGTTGGTTGGTTCTCATCTCTGTCTAGTGTGTATATTTAGTGTAGTTAGTACTTCTATATAAACCAGTAGTTGTAACTCTTCCATAGTTGTATTTTCATTTATTTTGTTGTGTATGATTGTGTCGATGGTTGTTATTGTTCTTTCGACTTGTGGGTTATTTGGGGGTCTATGCAAGAATGGACTAATGTCTGTATTTGTGTATTTGTATTCTACATATGTCAGCTGAAATTTTTCTTCTATATCTAACATGTGTGTCACTTTGTGTTCTATTTGTGCTTGTTCTGGTGGCTGTCTTAAGATTTCGTTTTCATCTGATTGTTTAACTGATGCATGTTCTTTGTTCGTTTGCTCTAGGATGTTTGAGTTCATTACTGTATTTTCTTCTTCTTCTGATTGCACATTATTTTGTTCCAGTATTTCTTGTACTTGTTGTTTGATGTTTTCTAATTCTGACCGGGGTATCCTGTTATTTTTGATTATTTCACGGATCTGATCAGCTAGTCATTGTTCTGTTAAAAATTTTAATTCTGGGTATCTGGTAATAAATGTTGTGTATACTTGTGATCTGTATCCAGTTGTGTTGGTTCCTAAGTTTGTTGCTTGGTAATAACAGAACATGAGGTGTCAGTTAACTTCATCTGACCATCTCATCCTCTGTCTTTGTTTTCCTTCTAGAGTGGTTGCAGGAAGCATATCCTGCAAAACACCTCTATTTGGATTTAAGTCATTTTCCGTGTGGCTAGCAGTGTCGTTACCATTGTGGACGGGCATAGGATTCAAACGTCGTCCCTGACCATGACAGCGCTTGTCCAAAGCTTCATTAGTTCTGTCCTGAACCAACTAATCACACTAAAAGGGGGGTTAGCCCTATTTTGTTCTTTTCGTCGCCTTTTATGACTGGCAGAACATACCGGAGGCCTATTCTTTCCCGGGCCTCCACGGGGTTTATTATTATTATTATAATTTTACAGTATGGGGATAAATCCAAAACATGGAAGACCAGGGCTTGCATCAGGTTTACTATGTTATGTAAGCTAAGCTGGCTTTATCCTGTCTGTAGAGCCCTTCCTGCCCTATGTTGTGGCACACAATTGGGCTCCTCTGTCATGACCACTCTGGCTTGGGTTACCCCGCTGGTAGCTATGCTACAGCCAACACTACCCTTCTATAAAGCAATGTCCCAGGGAGGATTCCATTCACATGACAAGGGAAAACCACTGTTTAGAAAAGTAAATAGATAGCACACTGTGTTTTGTGTTCCTTCCCAATAAGAGAAATCAGATACTCCTCTAGGTGGCTGTGCGTTATCATGTCAACAGCGGCAGATTGTGGAGGCAAGTGCTGTCTTGATTCGACCTTAGATCGTTTTGCGTCTGTTCACTGGTCAGCTTCATTATGGTTTCCAGACTGTTGCTCATACTCTCCCAGACACTAATGCACTGGATACACATTTCCGCCACAGTTACGCTTTAAACAAACTGTAAGACTATGACGGATACACATCTACATTTATACTCTAATACACAGACGGATTTCAACATTCTCAAGTCTACGTGTAGTCATCATATTCAGAATAAACAGGAGCAGAAGTACATATATTCACAAATAAATATAGATAATTCTCCATCGGAGCAATTTGTATCATTGTCTTTATGCTTGCATAAGGGATTCAACCCTCGAGCTCTCACCCCAGCCCCTCTCCTGCTCCCCCCTCCCCCAACCGTATGCCCACATCCAACTAATTAACGTTTAAAATTTTAAATTCATGTGATGAACAAGCCTCCATGGTCGTCTTACAACAATTGATGTTAGTGGAAAATTATGAGGGCAAGTTAGGCTGCGCATTGTTACCGGTGGGTGCAGTCTGCTTCTGCGCAATTGTCTTAAAAGACGAACACAACGCCGACTGTTGGGCTGTACAGTAGGTGGGAGGATTCTGTCCCGATAATGTGTATCCCTCAAATTACTTTTGATAGTGATAATAGGCGTCCGATATCTGTACGGGGAAAAAGAGAGAGAGAAAGAGAGAGAGAGAGAGAGAGAGAGAGAGAGAGAGAGAGCGAGAGAGACTGAACAACCTTTCTGCAGACTCCATAGAACTGCATACCTGAAATAAACACTGGAGCTTAGTCGTCTCCAGAGCTACGAAGATCGTGAGGCGTTAGAAAAGAGAAGAAAATGTGGTCCCACTGATCAGGTGTTTCCTTGCCCACCTTCGCGAACCACGCTACTATTTTATCCTGTGGACCTCTAGAGGCTCTACCGAGTGAGGTGGCGCATTGGTTAGCACACTGGACGTGTGGTCGGGAGGACGATGGTTCAAACCCGCGTCTGATCATGCATATTCAGTTCCTCCGTGTTTTCCCTAAAGCGCTCATGGAAAATGCCGTGCGCTCCTTTAAAAGGGCACGGGTGATTTTCTTTCCCATCTTTGAAACAATCCGACTTTGCTCTATCTCTAATGATCTCGTTGTCGATGGGACATAAACACTAATCTTCCTTCTTTCCTAGAGGCTAAATTGATCGTCAGCAGACAGTTACATTCTGTCTAGATCAGTGGTCGTCAAACTGGTGGCTTTGCTGTCAGGGTTCCTCCGAGCCATAATCCGTATGTAGCGGTCATCCACTGCAGTAGAAGCCCTTGGGCAGTATCTCCTCCATGTCCGAACAACATCACTTTGGTTCACTCCGAGCAACACCAGCTCAAGGCCTCGGCGCTTGTTCGTGACGTCACGTCAGCTAGGCACGGCGAACGCCAGGTCTCATAATGGTGGTGTCTCCCTCTCTGACACAGGAAAATGTGAAACTATTGGCGGTAGTTGACCAACACACATTGTTGTGAGAGATTTCTGCAATCAATTAATTGTGCAATTCATTACACTTCTTAACAAATAGTGTACTCCTGAACTCAAAATTTCCACCTGTTTTAAGGATTGACATACAAAAACAACTTCATGGTCCTGCAGCAACAGAATTCGTGCTTCTTTACCTTATTTGTAAATCTGAGGATGTTACGTTTGTACTGGGTTGATTTACAAGAAACTGTGTACTGGTGCTCTTCTGTAGGTATCTCGGTTGACTATGGGGTGAGGAGCACTGAATGTTAATGAAATATCTTGCGATGGTACACGTTGTGGGAGGAGGTGGGGGACAGAAGAAGAGGCAAAAGAGAGATACTTGTTTTATCAAATAAAATTTTTTTATCTTATAAAGTTTCTCCTTTCAGTTGCAAGAGGGGAATATTTATCTTTTCTAATGTGTATGTTTAAAAATTTTAAGCTCAGCTGTCTTTTCGATGTATGAAGCTATTTTGTTTCCTGTTTAGAATTCCTTTCGTTGAAAACGACTGTAGTCTAATGACTGGCAACAGTAGGACATTTACATACGTAAATTAGTTCACATTTCCAGTGACGATGTCAAACGAAAATAAATAAATAAAAGAAACGAGTTAATGGTAAGGGGGTTGGGGTAAGTTTCGATAGCAAAATGGACCAAGTAAATATAGTTACTTGAATGTAAAATTTCCGAAGCTTGTAATGGGCCAAAGTATCTTCTCATATTGATCTATGTTTGTTTCGACAGGATTCAGTAATACAGAACTATGATCTTCATTTGTAGCTTTACGATAGTAAGAAAATCTTTCATCTAAATAAAACTGCAGAATCCAAAACAATAACAAATATTTTGTCCAAAAATAAGAGATTTATAGCGATAAGCACGCCCAGGCGTTTGCCGTGCCTAGCTGACTTGACGTGACCAACAAGCGCCGAGGCCTTCCTTTGAGTCTGTGTTGCTCCGAGACGCCTGGACACTTCCCTTGTTGAGATCCCTTCCTGGCACAAAATGACAACGCGGACGCGATCGAACAGCGGTATCGACCGTCTAGGCATGGTTGGACTACAGACAACACGAGCCATGTACCTCCTTCCTGGAAGAGTGACTGGAAATGATCGGACCCCCTCCGTCTAACAGGCACTGCTCTTGCATGGTTGTTTACATCTTTGAGCGAGTTTAGTGACATCTCTGAACAGTCAAAGGGACTGTGTCTGTGATACAATATCCACAGTCAACAGCAGTTGAGCGCGCGATGCCGATGAGTGCGGACAACGGCCGGTCGGTGGGGCCTGCCCCGCCGGCCGTCCCGGCGACCGCTCCCCACAGGACGGATACAACGGCGAAGACCCCTGCAACGACAACGGACTCTGAAAGGCAACATAATGAGGACAGGAACACGACGAATGATATGCGAATGCAGAGCGGAGGACAACGTACGTCAAACCCCTATGACGAGAGGCATCAGCTAACACAGAACGATCGGCAACAACGGGAACTAAGACGTGAAATACAACACATGATTCTGCAAAGTCAGGAAGTATACGACAACCGCACTAGTACAGTTCCTCCTCCACAGACTGAAGAACAAGTAGACGACGTGGAACAAGTTTCTCCACCAGACGACGACGACGAAATGGAGGGAGTCTCCTCTGAAGAAGTTTGGACCATGCAGCCCACCGACGGAGAGGGCGATTTTACACTAGTTCGCCAAAGAAAACGACTCAACGCTTCTCCTATGCAGAACAACTCTCGGAAGCGACAACGTCCAGAAGAACTGAAAACTTCCAACCGTTATGCGGCTATTGCGACGGAAGATACTACAGATGCTCCAGAACGTATGGACCAGACGAGTGATGTCAATCTCGAAGCAGATAAAGAGGGGACAGATGGCTCTGGCCGGAACTTACTACGCAAAGTCCCGCCCGTTACTATTTACCATATCAAGAACTACATGGAACTCAACAAGGCGCTGAAAGCGAATATTGACGGCAGTCTTAAGGCCATCTACCAACGAGACAGGATCAAATATCACTTTGACTCCTATGAAGATCTACGGCGGGCTATCAATTTCTTTGTGTCGAATGACATCCACTTTTTTACACATCAGGCCGCGGAGGACAAGGACCTCAAAGTGGTTGTCAAACGTCTACCTGCCGAAGTTACGGAGGAAGAACTGAAAGACGCACTGATAGAGAAGGGTTTCCCTGTCATCAACGTCCACCAGTTTAAAAATCGAGGCGACAAGACGAAGGAATGCTTACTGTGTCACGTTGCCAGCCCAAAAGGAAAACTACAAGATTTACGACATCAAATACCTTCTATATACGAAAGTCGTTATTGAAACCTACAACAGACAGGAAGGACTTGTTCAATGTCGCCACTGCCAGCGATTCGAACATACAGCTAATTATTGCAGCTTGCCTGCTCGCTGCGTTCGATGTGGAGGGCAACACCGATCTTCAGCATGTACGCGTCCCCGAGGGGCTCCGCCGAAATGTGCTAACTGTGAAAAGGACCATCCTGCCACATGGCGTGGCAGCCAGAAGTACCAGGAACTTCTCAGGAAATATACACAACGGTCTTCCCCTCAGCCCTCTCAACGAAGGACTCGTGTCATACGGAACTCCAACCTGACGCCACACCTTCCGCCCCACCGTCAGCAAACGACACAAGAACAGCCGGCGGTGACACGGCAGCCAGTAACACAGCCTCCTCATGAAGCACTTCCACCTCGACAGCACCGCCAACATTATTCATACGCCCACGCAGCATCACCACGCCGACCGGAACCGGAAACCTACGTCTCACCAGCTCATTTGATGGAATCTATAGCTCCAGCGCTCTCTGATGCCGCGAAACTTCTCACCGACGTGCAGCAACAACTAGTGGGGATACTTTCTTTAATCGAAAGTGTATTGAAGGCCTTTGGAACACCTTAAGATGGATCGCCCTGGTACCAAGAGAAACCTGAAAATCTGTATATGGAACGCCAACGGAATGAAACACAAGAAAACAGAATTCACTGAATTTTTACAACGTCACAAAATCGACATCGCACTTGTATCGGAGACGCACCTTCGTCCAACAACTGAGCTCAGATTTCGTAACATGTACGTCTATAGAACGGACAGACAAGGCCTACGAGGTGGAGGGACCGCAGTTCTGCTTAAAAGGGAACTGCGGCACCATCATGAAACACTACCACACCTCCAACATCTGGAGGAAACAGCAGTAACGGTTCGATCGGCGGCAGGCAACATCACTTTCATTGCGGTGTTCAACAGCCCCGGTAAAAACCTGGTGCCAGACGACCTACGGAGTATCTTCACCAATTTTGACAAAATCTTCCTAGGAGGTGACCTTAACAGCAAGCACGTCGCGTGGAATTCCCGGCGTACGAACGCTCGTGGACGAACTTTGATTGCCATGGAAGAAGAACTGGGCATCACAGTCCATGGCCCACGAGAGCCCACACGGATTCCTTACGTCGATCGGCAAGAAGCAGACGTCCTAGATATTGCTGTCCTCAAAAATATTGAGACGAACCTCCTGCTCCGCACCGTCGACGATCTTTCGTCTGACCACCGACCTGTTATCAGCATAGTGGAAAACGCAACGGCCAACCTTCCGCCCCCAACCTCACAAACTCTGAACTGGGGTCAATTTCGGACATATCTTGACAACAATATCTGCCCGACGCAGGACGTTTCAACACCGGAAGCCATCGACATCGCGGTACAAACTTTGACGCAGAAGATAAAGGTAGCCAAACGGACGGCAACTACTCACACGTTCTACCCTGTAGTAGCTTTCGACGAGTTCCCGCCTCTACTCCAAGAACTGAAGACACAGAGGAACAGGAGCAGGCACGCGTTGGCTCCGCTATAGAAACCCGATCGATCGACGAGAAACACACGTCTTAACACGAGAACTGCACAGGAGAGTGGCCGAGTGGCGACAACAGGTCTGGGAAGATAAGATGGATGAATTCTTACTTCGAACCAAGAACGAATGGCAGGTAGTCAAGAAAATACGACACCAGCGGCCACCTAAACGAGCAATCCGAGGACCAGATGGCCTCCTCTATGACGAACTCGCCCAGGCAGAGCTGTATGCTACGACTTACCAAGAACAGATGTCTACACCAGCGACCCCCGTGAACGATCCGCCTGCAAGAACAGGAAGCCGTCGTTACAGCAGAATGGACTGCTTTTCGTACTACGCCTGTGCAGAGCCGCCCACAACTCACCACACCAGCAGAGATCCGTAAAATTATCCGGAAGACTCGGAATAATGCGCCGGGCAACGACTCCATAAGCAACACTGATTTGAAACAGTTGCCTAGGAAGCCAACTGTGCTCCTTACCCGAATTCTCAACAGCTGTCTTCTGCAGGGATATTTTCCTACGGCATGGAAGACGGCTCGAGTAGTTCCAATACCCAAGCCAGGTAAAGACCCAGCAGAACCCAACAGTTACCGGCCAATTAGCCTCTTGCCAACCCTTGGCAAGGTGCTCGAGAGAGTGCTGTTGCAGAGGCTCCATGACACGCTTGCAGCGCATGATGTTATACGACCCGAACGATTCGGTTTCAAGGACAAGTTATCTGCCGAACTTCAACTTCTACGGATCACCGAACGGATACAAGAAGGATACAACAAGCAGCACTTCACGATTGGTGTCTTCCTTGACATCGAAAAAGCTTACGATAAGGTGTGGCGGCCCAACCTTATCGTCAAACTGCATCGCACTACCCCTATTACGGATTGTTACATTAGACTCATAGACAGCTCTCTGCAGGACAGGAAACTGTATGTCCGAGTCGACGATAAAAACTCCGAAATGAAACTGATCTCCGCAGGAATTCCGCAGGGCTCTGTCATTTCGCCTCTACTTTTCAACTTATATATAAATGACATCCCAACAGTCCCCCTTGTTACGGCGAGTTTTTATGCGGACGATACGGCCTTTCTGACAACTGGACGACACTTGGACCACCCAATCGCTAGGATGCAACGGAAACTTGCTGTAATGGAACGCTGGGCGCTGCAAAATAAGATAACGATCAACCCGACGAAGACGGCAGCCGTTCTGTTCACATGGAGGAAACCAGTTCTGAACGACAGACCAAATAGCTGACCAATTTATCACATGGTCGCCGGGAGTGAAGTATCTCGGTGTCTACCTTGACAAAAAATTGCTCTTTACGCAGCATATTGACGACAAGAAGACGGCAGCCCAGAAGATGGCCAGGTCATTGATTCCGTTCCTGAAGAGTAAGAATCTCAACCCTAAGACTAAACTCCAATTGTATAAGGCAACGGTGGAACCCACAATGTTGTATGGCTCCACCTCGTGGGGAAATACGTGCGTCTCCAACTACAACAAACTCCAAGCGCTGCAAAACATTTGCTATCGATGGATCACAGGGGCTCCATGGTGGACAAGAAACGTCGATATCCGCACCGCACTCCACGAGACCACTATACAAGAGAAGGTCCATGACAAGGCTCTACGAGTTTTTTACAAGATCGATGCCCTTAGGGACGAAGTTCGACAATTACAATCTGTAGGAACGGTAAACCCTGCAAGATGGCACAAGTATCGAGTACCGAAGTCAATAACGTTTCACTCCCCATAGGCAATCTGTCATAACACGAGGAAGCAGTCACACATAACAGCCTTGACACATTTCACCCTCCACAGGAGATAGACATCACAAAAGACAGCAGGCTAAAGGACCCATTGCGTGCCAAAGCCTAACTGAATGTGTAATAAATAAAGTGTTTTCCTTTTATCCTTACATCCCATCCAAGAAGAATAAGTCATCAAGGATGATCTCTTCAGTCCACACTACACACTATATAAAATAAAATAAAAACATAGTCAACGTCTATTTTCAGGAGTTCTGGGAACCGGGATTATGCAAAACTTTATTTATGTGTGTATAACACACTAATTAATTGAGGTTACTAATTAGTAACAAGATCGGCAGGGGAAGGAGTAGTAAAGTGGCGAGTACGGGCAAAGTGGCCATTGCACATTTTTTGTGCTTAACAGTGCTGCTGCTTGCCGAGAAGTGATCAAACTAGTTCCGATATACATCGCCATTGTTGTCAATGAGAGTGACCGAGGAAGTTAGTAAGAATGTTTTTGTTTTTTCTGTTGTCTGATGTATTATATTATTCTTGTTACCTCACTCGTAAAGAGAATAATAATTTTTTACGACAGCGATGGTTAAACAACATCTTTTGGTCTACAATGGTAGTTCTTTGTTATTTACTTTAGTCTGATAGTTTCTTCTGTGGATCACTAATGCCAACATGGCTTCCGATCGGGAAAAGTGGCTATGGTGTTCACCCCAAAAAGAGTTAATTACTTAAAAAAAAAACACTAATGATACAACAGATAAAACTGACTTCTAAACCCTTTGTATACACAAAGCTACTGTCTGTCTCTCTATTCCTTTGTGACAATTTTGAATTAACTTATGTTATTCAAGACCATCTCTGTTCTGTTATATTTGGCCCAATACAAAAGTCCGATTGAAAAGAGACTGCTACAGCCGCTTGGCATTCTGTCATACACCAGGGCGTGAAGAGATCTAGAAAATGTACCCGGAACTCATAAAAAAAACATGGCATCCTGTTGCGATGGTACTGACGACGTTACCCGGTTATGTACAGGAAACTGATCACTATGTAAGCCTTCAGAAAAATCGGTGTAGTTCCAATATATTACTTTCTTTTTCAGTTAAAAATCTCTGCTGTGAAACCATATAATATGTAGATTCAAAATATGTAAGTGATAAGCTTCTGTCAGTAACCATGATTTGGTGAAACCTGAATTCCTCTTTGAGTGGCCACTAACAATCCTCCCTCCCCCTTCCTATACGGCCCGAAGGGTCGCCCTATAATGTTAATATTGGCTCTTAAGCAAAAAAGTTTGACGACCACTAGTCCTCTAAGTAACCACCGAAAAGCAGCAGGCAGTTCTGTCGCATTTACCTCGTGGTACGCAGGAGGAATAATTTGTACATAGTGGTCATCAGTGTTATTAACCGCGATTGCACGTCCGAGTGACGTCGTTGTGGTGTATGCCATTTCAGCAGATAATAATCCGTGCTGACAACCCTTCTTGCCGTAAAGTAACGACGCAGCCGCTGTCTAAGCTTGAAACAACCATTCGGGGCATGTTGACAGACTGTATACAAGTCACATTTTGCGGACGACAATAGGAAGAGGAGAGGAGATTAGTGTTTAACGTCCCGTCGACAACGAGGTCATTAGAGACGGAGCACAAGCTTGGAAAATTTGGAAATTTGTAGTAGGTTCCTATGGGACCAAACTGCTGATATCATCGGTTTCTAGGCTTACACACTATTTAAACCAACTTACGTTAAGCACAATACACACACCCATGCCCGAGGGAGGACTCGAACCTCCGACGGGGGAAGCTGCGCGAACCGTGACAAGACGCCACAAGCTTGGATAAGGGAAGGATGGGGAAGGAAATCGGTCGTGCCCTATCAAAGGATTTAGGGAAAGCACGGAAAGCCTAAATCAGGGTGGCCCGATGTTGGTTTGAAACGACGTCCACCAGAATGCGAGTCTAGTGAACCACAATCGGAGACAGTGTGCGCTTTATTCAACGGCACTGAGAATGCAGGCGTACTTTTATCTCCATTATACAGATGGCGGCTTCCTGCGACCAAAGAGGATTGAGAAAGAGGTCTCTGATAAAAGAAAAGACCCTTACTATGAAAGTCATGAGGGTGCTGCAAAGCGTTTTTGAATGCTTTATTACGTTTATTATTTAAAAAAATATAATACGTCGTGTCATGCATACAAAGGTTAGGCTTTCGAGTAGAACAAAATTTTGCGACACACGGCTTAGGAGACTGCTACAGTGTATAACGTCGTGACACACTGGTTTGGATAGCTCTGTTAGCGAAAGCCGACACTGTGATATTCGACTGGAGGAAATGAGCACACTGGATTGTATGTGTGGAATAAACTTTCTAGAATGCACATTTACAGATATGCGAGAACCATGGCACACAAACAGACAGTAATGGAAAGAGCAACATTTCAGATACGTTGGAGACGTCGATGACTGATAAAATTCTTTTGACAACGGTTTACTTTCCGGCACATCGACATAACATTTAAATTAATGATTTCGGCTGTTACCGACCACATTCCAACCTTATTTAAAGGTACATTAAGAGAATCACTTCGTCAGTGTGCTTGTGGGTGATTACTGCTTCGTCTCCTGATCTGAAGACGGCGGGTGGAGGCCGAAACCGGTAGCTTAAATATTAACTGATACGGGACAATAAATCATTGCACGAAGAATACTGTAAAGGAACACTGAATGAACTTACAATTAGAGAAGTAAACGAAAAACAGGATCGCAAAAATCTTTCACATGAAGCGTGACGGATCGCAAAAGCGGTATTAAGTGAGTTAAATTGTCACTAGTTGTCAGAATTTGAGCGTATTCTGGTTGTTCGATGTTTCGCTCCATAGCAAAAGTTTTTTGGCGCAATGGTTAAACAACAAACGAATTTAAACGAGCTTCGTAAACAATGTAACGCAATCAGTTACTGTCGACAATGTGACGCAACTTCGCGATACCACACATCAAACCAGGTGAAATGTAAATATTACTTATGTACCAAACTTCAATACGTAAAAAGGTAATGAGGCTCAAAAAAATCCATTAACTGCGAATTTAGTCCTCATACGTTTGAAAACACACAATTTTCTGACAATGATCTATTGTTCCAGCAGGTTAGTAGTAGTGGGCAATCATGCCCGCATAATCCGAAAGCAATATTATTTTAAATTCAGAACCGCTGAAGGTTAATTTTCCCAGGAAATGTTTGTATAAAATAATACAAAGGGCATTTGTATAATCAGCAATGTTAGTAGTTTAGTAATAGCGAGAGTATGTTAGTAAATACTTTAAAGAAGCAGCCTGTAGTGACTCCTTTTGCCTGTTAACGTATAACTTGACTCATTCCAAGTCCCTGAGGACTCTAATTCATGATTTTACTTATGCAACATGAATTGTAAATGAATCAATGGAATCAACTTTGCATAATGCCTATTTCATGGCACGATTAGGAATTGGCCAAAAATATACAGCAAGCAATGGAAGTTACGGAAGATGGAGAATGATTTTAATATATTATGAAAATGCTATCTGCTGTTTGGAGCAGAATTACTGGAGGATATAGGATACCTTCGATTTTGCCAGAGAATGCACAACAGTCGAGCGACATCGACAGACGGGGGATAGTATACCCAGCGTCTGAGATGTAGGAGGGGCGACTGATATTAGTTTCGCGGTGAAAGACGATTTCAAGCCACATGCCTCAGTGTACACTTGCTACTCATTAATATCCATTAAATGTTGTGGTTCACTTGAAACTGATACTGAAATGACACGTTTATTTGTCTGGCAGTGCAGGATGCGAGAAGATTTGGGAAGGTTGCTTTTTTGTCGGGCTAAGGGGGCAAGGCGTGGCTGCGGCCCTCAGTTGTCTCCCGCTGGGTACGCCCTAGGGAACGGAAGCCGCCGCAACAAACTGTCACTTCAACGGTAGTACATTTTCAGGACGGTGAATTATTGCGGAAATCCTTCTGGAGGAAAAAGAGAGAAGTAGGTTAGTTATTACGAGAGACAGAGAAGCAGCACAAATAAATAACGTTACAATAAACTTGCTTACCATTACTTGTACTCACATTTTCGGAAGTAGTAGTAGTATAAAAGGAGAAGATGCTAATATTATAGTTATTGATAAAGAATATAAAAATGTATGGTATTATTGGTACTAAGTGAGACAGCATGCGTGGGGTTTAGCGCTGCTGACATGTGTTTCCAGCATAACATTCACCAATTATAAAAACTCAGAACACGGGTTCTGCTAGGCTAAACTGACTATAGGAGCATGAAGTGAATATATTGTAAAAACGATATCTGCTACACACGGCTGTACGTTACTTACGCAGTTAATATGTAGCATCAATAAGCATCTTGCTTTCACAGATAGGACTGTATTAATGGGAGCAGAAAGTGTGTGAAAACTATACAGAAGCTAATGAATCGATAGTGATAATCTTACGCCGCCAGTGGTCATGTGTGATAGTTAATATGCTTCGGGAATACGTTATCCCATTATCAAATGCATCGTCAAAAGTGCTAGGAAGATTTTTATGTTTGACAATGCATGTTTACAGGCGGGTTTTTACTTTTGACAGTGCCTAATGGCATAAAAGATTTAAGCAGGCACCCACACAGGATTATTTTTTGGGGGTAGATGGAGGGGGACGACTAAGACAACCCAAATGAAGAAGCTACTTTTACCTAGTATGACTTTTTCGTATTATAATACAAATGCAGATTCGATTAA
The DNA here is from genome assembly GCF_023864345.2 of Schistocerca serialis cubense. Classification (NCBI taxonomy): domain Eukaryota; kingdom Metazoa; phylum Arthropoda; class Insecta; order Orthoptera; family Acrididae; genus Schistocerca; species Schistocerca serialis. The sequence continues at coordinate 515,356,650 of NC_064640.1, forward strand.
ACAAATTATGTCAGACAGGCGGCCAAGAATTGACTTGCTGTTTCATTCGTCTGAAATGGTTCATAAACGTGTTAACAGCTCAAATTTTCGCTAAACTAGTAGATAAGTGATTATTTAATTTACTACAGTATTACTTAAGTATCAGTATCACACAGTACGCTGTAGAAAGCAAACAACTCGAAAAATTGAAAGAAGCTAACAGAAGGTTACAAAGTAAAGTCAGGTCGTTGAGGGGAACGAGATAATGTCAGTTATAACGTCGAGGTTCATATTAAGATGTCGGTTAATGGACAGGTGTGCCGGTCCATTCATCTTTCATTGTCGAACGCAAGTAAGTGTTCATCCGACGCAGGGAGCTAAAATTTCGCTCACAACTGCGGGTTGGTGCACGAGCTACAGTAAATTTTTGAAGCAGTGTTCCAATGTTTGGGAAGAAAGTCTCCGAACACGCCCCTGCTGTTTCGACTACGTTTTCGGCTTGTCACTCTAGTCAACATTTTCCCATATCTTCTTCCACCTCTCGAATCCACTTTTTACAACACTTTCAGTTTTTCAATCACTTGATCTTTTTCCAAATCGCCGAAAGATGCACCATTTCCACTCATATCAGAAGTACAGTCCTTAATATGTTGCTTCTCCTCCCCCATGAATGCCATTTCCTCAATTATTATGATGGAAAGAATACACATGACTGTAGAGTGAGTTTGAATTGCCCTGGTATATGCACGACCAGAAAGTATATGGGGAACAGAAACTGCAGCATATACAGTCTCCAGAAGTTGAGAGAGCTCATCGTCTCTCATTAAGAATCCTACTGCTCCTAGAAAAGACATTATCAAGTGAAAGCCTCCTAATTGAATAACTACATTAGTGAATAGCACATTCCCTCCATTAGCTTCCATTCCAACTATATCTGTAGTTTTCATGTAGAGTGGTTGACCAAACGTCACGATACATGTTTGCTTTGTGGTCTTTTTACTCTCCGTTATGGCATAAGGTAACGCAGTTAGAATAGTGCTATAATCTGTGGGCGGGATGTTAATGAATGGAAGAGCTAATACATTTGAGTGCGTATAAGTTTCTCCACTTTTGATTTTCTCCATAAAACATTGCCATGCAGGAATAGAAAGCTGTAAAAAACTTCCCCATCATGCAAGTAAAATCGTGATTGGTAGGCGCTGTTGCTTCAGTGAATGACTGTTCTGAGTAGACATTTTGCAGAACAAATTCTTCCATTCCAACTCTATTCTGCCTTCGGAATGCTAGCAGACAAATTTTTTGAGCACTTGCTGTTTTAGTAGAGCTCGGCATGACAGAGAGTTTGGTTACTTCCTGATGTTCTATCACTCCCTGGAGTCACACACCTGATTCCACCCATAGCATGGAATGTACCTTTGCCCGTCATTGTTACAATATTGAAGTCAGCATTATCAAAAACGAACAGTGAGAACGAATCATTTGAAAATTTGGTTTCTAGAACTGAACGGCAGAAGCCTCAAATACAGCCACAGTGCTATATGAAGAACAGAAACCCATATTCGAGACAATTTCATCAATGTTTTTTGATCCCAGTTTACAGAACATATGCACTTCAAGATCAAGTTGCAGTGGGGAGATAAATGAACGAGGCCTCGTAGCTGACACAATCGCATGGGATATTGCTGTACATTTTTAAAGGGGACTGTTCACTACCTTTCTTTTTTGACAAAACCACACCCTTCACAAACTAGAGTAAAGTGTCATGAACCATAACTTCAGCATTCTCTGTCAAGTGGTTGATATCTGGGTAATCGGCCTGCTCTAAGGAGTCATTCTTATATCTTCACGGATGATAGCTGCTGCTGCTTCTGCTATTCTCTCTATTTTTTTTCATTAACACCTTGTTGATTGTACCATTGATTCAAAAGTTTGTGGCCACTGCCACGAAAATATACAGCTGGGGGATTATTTGGCATTGTGGCAAACAAGACCCCATCAACGAAGTGTTCAGTCAGTTTATTTTTCAGAGTTTTTATACTCATTGTCTCTCCTTCTGAGAGACATTCTTTAACTTTTGAAACAAATCGAGCAGTGAAAATTGACATTCCTCTGAACTATCTATCAATTTGCACAACTCTTGAAAACGGCATGAAAGTTGGTATCTTGAGGACGGCTTTTTTTAGAACGGAGGAGGGGTTCGACACTAATTCCGCATAGTAGTTTTGATGATAAGGGGTTTCTGCAGCTGCCAAACACAAAACACTGTTGATGCGTTCGGCAACCTTTCTACCGAAATAATTATCGCGTTTCTCTGCTTTCTCAAGCAGCGTATGTTTTACAGTTAAAGAGCGAACTTCAAACACTCCACGGAGTTTGCGGTGTTGTTCCTTTGTTTCCGCCCCTATGTCATACTTTTCAACTCATATGAAACAGTCTTTTTTGAAATCCAATGTATAAGAGGAAGAAGATCTTAAACTTTTATCATCTGCTGGTGCAACATTCTGATTAATTAGTTTCCTTATATTACGTTCCTAAATATATTCATGTCATCATACCTTATGCACTTCAATCAGTGCAGCGATCTGTAGAAGATTATGAGCCCCATCCTTCCGTTCCTTGTTGACGTGTATTAGAGCTTCCAATTCTTAGACCTCAAATACAATTCGTATAAATGAAAAGATGCACAAGATCTTTCTCACGTACAATTTTTCGAGGAATATATATACTAATAAGAGCTCTGTTCGAGAAATTTAAAATATGGTACAAACTTACTTTTGGAAGGGATAAGAATTTTTCCGAAGTTTCAAAACTTTATAAATTTTTCCCCCATTTGTTGATTTTGTTACTAATTTGCCTGGGATATGATGTCAGAATCCTTAGTTGGGCAGGTAGTATAGAAAATTTAAAAAGGAAAATCACTATGTGATGAAAAGTATCCGGACACCCCCAAAAACATCCGTTTTTCATATTAGGTGCATTATGCTGCCACCTACTGCCGGGTACTAGATGAAAAGTATCCGGACACCCTCAAAAACATCCGTTTTTCATATTAGGTACATTATGCTGCCACCTATTGCAGGGTACTCGATGAAAAGTATCCGGACACCCCCAAAAACATCCGTTTTTCATATTAGGTGCATTATGCTGCCACCTACTGCTGGGTACTCCATATCAGCGTCCTCAGTAGCCATTAGGCATCGTGAGAGAGCAGAATGGAGCCCTCTGCGGAACTCACGGACTCCGAACGTGATCAGGTGATTGGGTGCCACTTCTGTCATGGGTCTGTATGCGAGATTTCCGCACTCCTAAACATCCCTAGGTCACCTGTTTCCTAATGAGGGCCGTAATGTGTAATAAACAGACATCTATTCAGATCATCACACAGGAATTCCAAACTGCATCAGGATCCACTGCAAGTACTACGACAGATAGGCGGGAGGTGAGAAAACTTGGATTTCATAGTTGACTTGAAGCGTATGGAACACCTTCGGGATATACCTCTCCTCAGTCCAGCACTCAATTCTCCAAGAACCTTCCAGCACCTGGTTGAACGTATGATTGCGAGAGTGGAAGCTGTCATCAAGGGTAAGAGTGGGCCAACAACATATTGAATTCCAGCATTACCGATGGAGGGCACCACAAACTTTCTACAGTGTAGACAGGTTGAAATTAGGTATAATGGGAATTACTGAAGTTCGGTGGCAAGAGAAGGAGGACTGCTGTTCAAGTGAATACAACAAGGAATACAAGATCAAATAGCGGTAATGCAATAGTAGGTTTAATAATGTTAAGAAAATATGTATGCGGTTAAGCTACTATGAGCAGTATAGTGAACGCATTATAGTAGCTAAGACAGATATTATGCGCACACTTACCTCAGTAGTACAAGTTCGTATGTCAACTAGCTCCGCAGACAATGAAGAGTTCGAAACGGCATGTGATGAGATGAAAGTAATTATTCAGATAGTTAAGGGAGACGAAAATTCACTATTGATAAGGGACTGGAATTCAGTAGCAGGAGCCGGCCGGGGTGGCCGAGCTATTCTAGGCACTACAGTCTGGAACCATATGACCGCTACGGTTGCAGGTTCGAATTCTGCCTCGGGCAGAACGTGTAACTAATGGGGTGTTTCGGAATAAAAGAGGAGAGACAAATTTGTGGCACAATTTGATTAAAAGAAGGTATCGGTTAACAGGAAGCATTCGAGACACCAAAAGATCACCAATTTAGTATTGGAGGTAGGTATGGGGATAAAAATTGTAGAGGGAGGCCAAGAGATGAATACAGTAAGCGGATTCACAAAAATGGAGGTTGCAGTACTTATTCGTAGAGGAACAGGCTTGCACGCGATAGAGTAGTTGGAGAGCTGCATCATATCAGTCGTCGGACTGGAGACACAATAACAGCAACAACAAATATCTTCACAGAGAAAATAGAGCTTGGAGAAACATAATACGCTTTCATTGAGCACGAACCGTCTAAAGGCGGAGTTAAATTTTCTGTGAACGCTGTCGAACAGTTAATTCACTGTTGAGAACCAGACATACGCAGTTTTAACACAGTAGCGACTAAAGCACTTACAGAGAGCACGTAGATTATTATGCGCGTCTTCAGATGGAAAGTAAGACTCTGAAACACGCCGACAAATTTTGTAACTAAAATAATTTACGTAAAACATCCATTTACTTGGATAAAATATATCCTTTTAACACTAAAAGCGCTTTCTATCATATTATTCTTATAACAGTTGAACTTTATTGACTTAGCTATGGGCATATGGATTTTCTCAGATACCGTTGTGCGGCATTTCACTTCTTTTCTTTTTCAGAAGTGACAACAATAAGCGTTTTTTCCATCATCTATTTATATAGTTCATACGTTGAAAATCATGGCTCATAATCCGTATATATTATAATAATTATTTAAATAAAAATCTTGTTAATATAACACTTTTTTAAAACGGACAAAGAACTACAAAGTAATTTCTTCTAGTCCCACGTAGATAGTCGCGAAAATTTGTACTTATGAATTTTTAATAGCTATGAAAATACTTTTAGAATTTAAAACGGTAAACGTGGGGCGTATGCAATAGCCAACAGTAAGGAGGTGAACTACTCATGCATCAATAATGTATTTCACGTTTTTCATTTTAAATTCTACAAGTATTTTCATAGCTATTAAAAATTCACAAGTGCAAATCTTCAGGACTAGCTGGATGCAGATAGAATCTGTATGAGGCAAGGAGAAATTATTTTATACTTTTAGTGTGTTTTAAAAATGTGTTATATTACGAAGTTTTTTATTTAAATAATTCTTTTCTGTTTTTTCGTCTTGTATGTATCGAATTTTTTAACCGATTTCAAACATTCTGATGAGATTAGAAAGAAGAGATGTAGTAAATTTCAGCATTATTTCACTTTCTCTTTACCTGAATCAAACCAATACGTTGCTCCCACGATTATCTCAGAAAGACCTGGAAGCAACCATTTTTACCACGAAACTTACGCAGGCGAAACAGGAAAAGGGGGAAATATCAGTGGTATATAAAGAACCCTCTGCTACATCCCAGACATGAGAGCGAGTTAATATTGCGTTGTCATTCACTTTTGAGTTATGTTGAAAGTTTCAAGTCTGTAGCTCATCCGGAAGCTAGTTGAAAATCAACTATAAAATCTGTACTGAATAAACAGACAAGAAAGCGACCTAATAAAAAGTGTTAAAAAGTATGTATGTATGTATGTATGTTCCACATCTCCTTCTAAACCAATGGACAGATTTCAACCAACTAGGTACACATATCACTCACTGTGTGGAATGTATCGCTGTGGAGGAAGCAACCACCTAACTATCAAAGGGTTGAGAGTGGGAGTGAAAAAGAAGTATAGTGTACGACGCGCGAATATCCAGACTTAATACATCAAATATTTGAGAATGAGAGCATTTAAGGACTTACGACAAACTTTATATATAATCCCAAACCTTTACGAAACTTTTTCTAGCTGACAGCCACTACAAAATGATAAAAGTGAAAACAGTTATATGCTTACTATAGTAGATCAGCCACGAGAAGCATAACGTTTTGATTTGTTACTTATTTACTACAAACTGTATTCACGGTACTTTTCGCAGACAGTACTCACGTATACCACTGAATGTACCTTAAAAATCACGTCATTCTACGAGCAATAGTTCAAGAGATATGACGTCATATCCACGGTGATGCGTGAAAAACTGCCGCATCGTGTATGACACTTTAATTTGCTGCTAATTCGATTCACAACACATTTCGCAGACAATATCTACATAAACCGCTGATTTGATTATTTGATTTATTTATTCTTATGTGTGATTAGCTGTGAAGATATGCGTCATATGATTTCAAATTTAGATTTGTTATTGTTGACACTGCTCAAACTATGTATCTCTGACGGTTTTACGATATATTTGACGTGCTACCGTAAACATAGAGTCTAATTGTACGACATCAAACAATTATCTGTGTTTCGGTAGATTCGATATAAAATGCTGAGCGCTTTACGTCTGCTTTTGCTATTCAGATTTCAGATTTGCTTTAAATCCAGATTTGCTGTAAGTGAGACAGTGGAAAAAAATTAAATTCTTCTCAATCAGGTAGTTGTACGTATCGTTGTGTTAGAAGATCTTTGGTGTAACGGTTGAAGTTCTTAGTTGTTTTACAACGATTTAGGCGACTGATTGCAAAGAAAAGGTAAGTGTAATTTATATCAGTTGCAATCGACGTTTACGATAAAATATTTTACTTTTTGAAGAGTTTTATCGTCCGCACTTTGACAGGGAGCGAAGCATTTAAATATTGCTTAAATAAAATAAACTAAAGCGCCATTTTGTGTAAGAAGTATTATAAAAGTTTGGACGTGGCACATAAGATGAATTTACTCCATGAAGACATTTAGAACCAATGGTCGCATTAATTTGTGTAACTTACGCTACGGATGTTTTTAAAATCACTTGGTTCCAGTGACTGAGGCTACCTGTTTTAATATTTTCGTACAGGAATTTGCGCCCTTCATGATGTATGAAGTGCAAAAATCAAAAATAAATAGATAATGTATGAAGTGCTAGTTACTAAGTAACGTGAAATAACTTTGGTTACGTTTTGACTTAAGCAGCCCAACAGACTTTTTTTTTTTTTTTTTTTACTGATGGGCAAGTAACATGCACATCCCCACCGTCAGCGATCGCTTATATATACTGGTCTTTTGGTGCACGTCAAAGATATACGCTGACAGCATTCAAGTAATTGTCTCATTATAATTACATGAATGTTATCAGCAGGTGTCTGGCATCCGTTAGAAAACCATTATACAGGGTGAATCAGAGCACCACCGACAAATTTTCAGAGATGATAGTATGGACCAGAACTATAAAAAAAAGTGTCTAGTAAACAGGTGCTCTACAGCGTATTACTGTGAAACACATCTCTTCTGCGGTGGAAGAGTGTTTTCACTCATTAATCAGGAGTGGACGAAAGAAAGAATTTTTTGAGCCTAGAGACGGTTTCATAACTCATAACAACTAAATATAATTTCAGAGATTTGAATTGTGTTGATTTTTTAAATTTATTTTAAGTAAGAAAGCCATTTTGAAGATTCTTGAAAACACTGATAAGTGTGAAAAGTCTGAGAAATACGACTGTTGTTTTGAAAGTTGTTAAGGTTTCTTGCTCTCGAATAATCAGAGAAAAAGACATTCGTATTTTGCTTTATTTATAAATAAATAATTGTGATATATAATTATTTTACTTGTGAGGTAAAAAAATTGAAATGTCTGAGTTTAACGGAAGATAATCCGGGGTTTTCGACCTCCTTGTCCTGGTTTATAGATTTTACAGATGGTAGTCTACTTCTACTGACCAAGTGCTCATAGCTCTTACGATATGAGTTTTAGAGCCCATGTTTACTGGACGCTTTTTCCCTCTTGGCCTACACTACCTCTTCCCAATATATGGAAAGCATCGAGGATGAACAAGTGCTCATAGCTCGTAAGGTATGCATTTTAGAGCTCATGTTTACTAGAAATTTTTTTCTTGCCTTGATCCTTACCACCAACCCTGAAAGTTTTTCGATGGAGCTCTGATTTACTCCGCATGTAATACGGTGCTGAAGATAGGCTTGTGCACGATACAAGTCCATTTATCAATTTTTAAAAAAGTTCAGTCAGGTGGGCAGCTTATGTCTATCCCATGTCTACATCAGAGAGATAATTCAATTTGTGCAGTAGTTAAATATGATTACAAATCTTTGGATATTTAATAATTATAACGTAGAAGAAGAGGAAAAGTTATCAAGGTTTTTAGCAAGCTTTATGTTGGATATCTCTTTTCGAAAACTGCAGTGCGATGTTGAATGATAGCCCTAATTTCATATTTTTTTTAGTCATCGTCCCACCACCAGACTGTTACTACACAAATTAGGAACACATACAACAAGGAAAAACATATAGGCGTGCACTGCGTATTTCGTAGTTAAATTTACGCCACCCATAAAATCTTTCAGTTTTGCGTTGGGGGCCAATATTTGCTTTACGTGTCTGAACGCGCTAATGACAGGAACATACCGCCCAATATCCACATGATCCCGCGGAATTCCCGGTAGTTATTTGAATACATGTGATTTTATGACATATTAGTCACCACAGTGATTGTTAAATGATGCACTTCACTGCGTTTATTTTCAGTGCTACAATTAGGTCTATATTTCGTAGGGGTTCCTTAAATTATGCTCAGCGCATTTAGAACGATAGTACTCTACAAACTCGCTAGAATCTTGAGCTCATTTAATTACAACTCTATGATATATTGGTTTTATTAACACTTGAAATATCACCATAAGACTGATGTTTGGTTTCATTTTTTTAAAACGAGAATCCATTTTACAATTAAACAGCAATGTTTTATGCTGCAACTGACAAACAGTGGGCTTTTGCGTTTCTTGTTGTAATTCTGAATCTCATTACCTCAGTTAATTAATTAAAAGTGTCAACTTCAAAAAGCTCCCTTGCTTGTGCGTAGTTTAACTGACAAATCTCCGAAGTAACGCTAAATCATTACAGCAAAGGACAACCTAAGTGCAGTAGTGAGGTGAAGAAAATTTGTTCGCTCAGTATATTGTGTTTTTTGTACAATGTGATCAAAAGGCAGTATATGAGTAATATTCAGGCAGTTTATAAGTCTCTTTCAGCACCGTTTAACGATAGCGGTGGCAGAGCCCTGTGGATGTGACAGCGACATGGCAGCACGGCCATCTGTATCGCAGCAGCACCATCAATTCGTACTTGCTGCTCTGTTGCCAAATTTCGCTCACTGTCGTTTCCACAAGAAAAAATAAACTTGCAGCCAGTGTGAAGTGAACATTTATCAACAAGGTAGATTCTGGTTCCCAGCGTGGCAGCGCTTGTGTGTTTGCTACAGGGGGAGGGAGAGAGTGAGTGAGAGATAGAGAGAGAGAGAGAGAGAGAGAGAGAGAGAGAGAGAGAGAATCGAAGTATGAATCCATAAGCTCCGATCTGTTTACAGATGGATCGCAGGTACACACTGCTTGAATAAATGAACGTTATACTGCCACAAGAAACCTCACAGGGCTTTCTTTTTCTCTATTAGCCACGGCCCTTCGCTGTTAATATACGAGCAATTAATTTCTGTGACCGTACCGCGATTTTCGTTATCTGTGGCTGTAGGAACTGTCATCTCACGATTGTGCGCAAATGTTCATGATTGTTCTTCGTTTGGGTATGATCCTACTGATATTACGCTATTCAGAATTTCATACTTAAATCCCTGGAAGAGGCACGGGACGGTTGTATTTCCGACATTCAAAGTAAAGTGGATGTCAGTGGCTGCTGGAGAGGCTTAAGCAACAATATCACGTAGATTTGTTTTGGACAGCACTGTAGCAAAAGATAATCTGTTCTCGTTGTGGAAAAGAGTTTGAAATCATCAGTCATCAATATTTCTAGTTATTAAGCTGTCGATGAAAAATGGTTCAAATGGCTCTGAGCACTATGGGACTCAACTGCTGAGGTCATTAGTCCCCTAGAACTTAGAACTAGTTAAACCTAACTAACCTAAGAACATCACAAACATCCATGCCCGAGGCAGGATTCGAACCTGCGATCGTAGCGGTCTTGCGGTTCCAGAATGCAGCGCCTTTAACCGCACGGCCACTTCGGCCGTCCAGCTGTCGATGAATTATCTTCCAAAAGTCCGATGACCGCTACGCGCATCCAGTGCCTTATCCTCTGAGCAACCCCTCTCGGAATGGTCATTGTAAACTCATGTTAAAAAGGGAGTGTAATTTTAACGTCATACTCTATACGTATTTTATACACAGCTGCAAGTAGATTAGACGATATTTGGTAACAAGTACAGAGTGGTTATAATTAAACTTCCGCTGCTTGAGCCAGTGTAGACGGAAAACTATTTACTGTATGGGTAGTGAACTTTATAGGCATGAAGTTCATAGCTTGCTGTGTAGGATTTGCGTTGTTAGTAGTGTTGGTCTCATGACCTGGCGTTAGGTGGCAGTAGTGGTATGGGGACGTAGGGCTGAAATACGGGCATCAACTCATTACAGTTACAGACTGCAAAATGGGTCTGGACAAGACGAGCAGGATTTTACTCGGAGAGCTATTTTACCAAAAAACAACTGCAGTAGTGCTGCTGCTCCTCACGGGTATTAACGCATTAAAGGAATACGGAGAGGCTCTCTCTCCGAATCAGGATTGAACAATCGTAAGTTAGAATTAACTGGTGATTTTGGAATTGCTCCTAGGAGAGGCCGACGGCCAGTTGCGCCACAAATTGTTGCAGAAGTTACTGTTGCCATGGCTGAGAATGCTGGATGCAGCATGAGACAAGCAGTGCACGAGCTGTGTCATAGCTGCTGAATATTCCATGGTCCACCGTTCAAAAATTATTGCGCACAGTTATGAAATAGTAACAGTACAAAGTTCCTGGCTGTTGTGGATACAAATGGTCGTCACATTGACCAATGTTTGTTACCAGAAGCATAAACATGGTACACAATTAATAATTGTTACCCTCTCATGTGGAAATCAAAAATGTGCTTCTTTCAATGGTTTATTCGTTACTTTTCTTCGCACGTCGTCACAAATTTTTGCACAAAGTTTCATTGTCCTACGATCACTCGTTTTTCATGGGACCCTCTGAAGTAGCGAAAGTTTTATTATTATTATGCAATGATTCGCTAGGCGCGAATGGCAAAGGCAATTACAAACGAAATCGTAACAATTGAAATTTTCAACAATCTGCTGCTGAGAGATAGTGATGAACAATATAGCGGATAAATCAGGACAGCGTCTTCTGTAGAAAATAATGAGACTTTTTCAGATAAAGAAAGAAATTAAAATAAATAAAACAGCTCCAGCCTTTGAATAAACTGTTACCTGTAAGATGATTTTTCTTGTTGTTATCGGCGATCTGTAAATGTGCTTTATAGTTACGTTTCACTGACGCCAGGCGTTCAGCATTGTCAGCCGTTGACGAGCTATTGGAGCCATTATCTTTACCACAATACTCCGCAAGTAATCTTGTAGTGTGTGACGGAGGGGACCTCGCGTACCACTGTCACGTCTCCCATTTCCCGTTCCAGTTGCGAACGGTTCGCGGGAAAAACGATCGTCGGTAAGCCTCCGTGTGTGTTTAAACCTGTCTAATTTTATTTGCATGACCTTTTCGTTTGATACATGTGGGAAGAAGCAATACATTTGATGAGTCTTACAGGAACGTATTCTCTGGGAATTTTCAATATATATTTTATTCTTATAGGAACGTATTCTTTAGGAATTGTAACTGTAAACTACACCGTGATGTAGCTTCAGTGAATGGCAATGGAAGAGACGTTATAGTTTTACATTTCACTTAAAAAATAAAAATTTTACTAACGACAATGCAATCTTCTTCATAATGTGGCTACTGGTATTCCGCCTGTATTGAATCAGTTGTGAGCAGGGCGCGGACTTTTAGGTTTTTGTAATAAGGATTTTAAACTTTTATTTTCTTGTTATAGCCATTTTAGGCTTAAACAAACTACTTTAGCGTTTAGGAGACCTTTAATGAAAAATCTAATGAAAATTGATATTAACATAGAAAATATTATTGTAATTTTGACCCAGTTATTCTAGTTCTTTGTGGAAAATACACAGTTAACTATTCCATATACCGATACTCGAAAAAATACCCAAAAACTGAGATATTTGCTCGTGATACAATTAATTTCTATTTTTGTAATAATTCAGTGAAAAACACTTTACCCAAAAATTTTGTTTCATGTGTCACTCACGTGTGATGTGTACCTATCTATGACAACAATTCGTGGCCAAATCTACAACTACTAGAAATTTTATCTTACATTATGGTGTTGCAGTGCACAATTGTAAAGTGAAGCTTTTTCTATTGTGTGTCAGAACATTTTTGTAGGCTGAGAAAGATATATTTGCAGCCAGTGCTCAGTGGTGCATAATTCATCGTCGCAACTGTTTTTGGCCCCTAATACGATAAACATTCGTACATCATAAGCTCAATAATGACGGACACTTTCTTCATAACCCGTATTCATCTGCAGAATATTCCTTAACTTAGTTACGCACGTTGTACCCGCTTAACGTGGTATTTATTCCAGGTTCATCTGCACCTCGGAGATCATGCTTACAGCATCTTTCAGTGATGGAGATGTCGACATAATATAAAGTTGCCAAGAGCAAGATGCACCGACGTGTAGGTGTGGATTCAGGTGGGAGAGGAATGTTTGGAGGTAGTTTCTTAAAGAACTGAATGCGAGTAGGAGCGCTAGGAAATACTTTCTAAACAGAGAACATGATACTATTAACCTCAGGAAAATTATTTCTGACTTCCCCTGCTATACGTTGTAGGTTTGTAGGTGATGGTCGCGGCAGGTGCGATGCATCATATAGGGATAGGATCATTCATTGTTGCTCCTGCTTTTATCATATAGACAGGACAGTCTGTCACCAACAGCAAAAATTCCTATCTTTTCCTCGTTATAGAATACATAGGTAGGGCATCTCTGATAGTGTGGGCTACAGTATTGTGATTCGTCTTCTCCAATTATTTATACATGAGTAGGTGAGATTTCCCTGGTGCTCTGGAATCTAATCTCCATAGCATGATATTAGCTATAAATCTGCAACTGCCCATGGTCACGTCGACTGAAAGCCAAATATAGTGGTTACCCATGCCTGTTTTAATATCAGCAATAGCCTTGTCATATATTTTTGCACTATGTCAGCTCATCTGGTATACTGCGGATGCTGATACTCTCCAGGAAACCCTAAAAGTAGGGCTCTTCAGCACGTTCTACGGCACAAGTGGCGACACTGAAGCCTCACACAACTTCAGATTAAAGCTGTCCTCTGCACTACATGTCATCGAGGAAATTAATGGTTGAATGTGTTTTTTGTTCTTCTTCTTAGTGATGCTTGTAATGTGAGCTGCGGAATCTCTGTGTTGAAGGATTTGTGACATTTTATCATGGCTTATTTAAAATTAAATCAAACGAACACTAAGGGGATGACAGTAACTAAAATACAAGAACCAGGTCATGCAAAATATCCACTGCAGTTGAACAGCATATGTATGTTAGTAAACGAATTTTAAATATCGATTTGGAATCGAGAGAAAGAGAGTCGCAAGAAGACTGGTAAACAAAATGAATGATTAAAATACCCTGTGGTTACCCAATTGCTTTTGATAGACTTGGAAAAAAATTACTCGGCCGTTAGTTTTGAAATTGGAGTCTTCCCAATCCACTGCCGGAAAGACCTATTTTTGACGATTTTTGTTTAGGCATGACAAAATTCCACTTCAAGTGCACTACTTAATGCGAATCAACACACGACACTACTTTATTTTGTAACTACAAAAATAAATAGACTAAGTGTCACCGATTTGTTCCTTCAGCATACCACTCTGTTCTCGGACGGCATTCAAGTAAAGGCTGGTTGAATTTGTCCCAATGCAGTGGCGTGTGGACATATTCCCAAATCGACAACGCGGCAACAACGCGTCTGTCTTTTAACATCAGCATCAAAGTGGTTCCAAGAATTAACTAAGTCTTTGAATCTCTAGAGACGTTTGGATGCTTCACTGACGCCTAAGTGAAATGATTGACGTTCACATTTAATTATCGCTATCCTGGACTCCATTCATAAAAAGAAGTCATCTGAGACTTTTTGGGACTATCATCACACTGCACTCAACTGAAAACAATGTTGTCGGTGGGAGTGCTACACTGTTTAAGTTTTATAGTAACACAAAGAAACAGATGCACCGTCTTTAGCATTGTCATACAATTCAGATGCAAAATATTCCGTAGATTATAAAATTTGGTGACTTATTCTGTATTAGTGCTTATCAAAATGCCTAACCACAATGCCGGAATATCTCATGGGTTAGATTAGTGAATTCACACGGGTCGTATATCAATAAATTCAAGAGAAAATATACTAAATTTCAGCGAAATTTATTTAGCACTTTTTCGTTAAAATTTTTCGCAGTGACGTTTTCACTCATTTCTGTACACTTCGTCGGCTTAATTTTCATTCTTTCCACGATAAATGAATCGGTCCGTTGCTCTTTAATCACTCCTTGCCATTGTTCCACTGGTCTGAACGATGTTTTTTCTTAATTAAAAGACCTACACGCTTTGTTCGTGAATTTTGAACTCCCATCATTCTAGTCGGTTTGGCAAAATGAAGTCTCAAACCTACATTGACTGGCAGCTAAAATACCTCTCATTTTTATTACGTATTTTTACAGTTCTTGGTTATGAAATATTCTGGATGTCCCAGGCGGAATGGTCAGTATTCAAGGATAGGAACAATCGTTCGAAGCAAAAAAAGTCTAGTAAACATAGGCTCTAAAATGTACACCTCAAGAGCTATGACCACTTCCTCATCTTCGATACTGTGAAACAAATGTCCTCTACTACAAGCTCTTTGTTTTCCACATTTTGGACGGAGGTAGTTACAAACTTTACACTTATACGATACGATATTGCAGTACCTGTGTTATTCTTATTACGATGCAAAGTTCCTTTGGACTTGCATGCAATATCTTATTTATCTGCCGTTATCAAGAAAGCGACTTTCAAGTACAACGTCTGACCTGTACGGTAATATACATAATGGATGTACGAGTACAGGTCGTAGACGGATGGTTAACGACATATGGAAGTTTGGATCTCGCCATGAGCCCTGCACGGATAGCCAAATGATAAGGTGACCGCTCGCGATAAGCGGGAATCCGAATTCAAGCCCCGATCCGGCACAAATTTTCATTGTCGTCATGCCATTCCACAGCTGATTGTAATCTATTGCGAGTAAATTTAATGTATAACTTTATACTTTGTCTGTTCTTCGCAGATTGATCTACTGTATGTGGAGATAATAATGCTTTCAGGTTCTAAAAATTTCTCACCATTTTTTCTTCTGTTGCTTCTTTCGCCTAATTTGAATTGTACCTTTTTTCTGAATTAGAGGGGAAAGTATTGCGTCGCAGTAACACAAGTAAGGGTCATAGAGAACTTTAGTAAGCCACAAAAGCACGCAGAACAGTGTCGCACACAAAGCTTCCGTCGATTCCTACCTTCAGTGCGCAACGTATTAATCTATCGCTGTTGGGCCCGAAACACGCCTTTTCTGTCGATCTTTACCCACGAAAAGGTGCACCGTTTTTCATAACATGAGTGGGCGCGTGGCGCACTTTGTACGCAGGTAAAGAATAGATGTCTTTACGTTACCAAAGTAAACATGTATGAGGAAAATCACAGTTTAATCTTAGTTTAATTAAACAACGATAAAAGAAACTTATAACGTGTGAAAGTCTAATTAAATAACGATAAAATAAACTTCCATTTTACGAACTAAATCAGCGTTTAATTAAACAATAAGAAAATAAACTTTCGTAACATCAGTCTGTTGCCGCGTACACTATTGCCACACACTAATGACCCAGTCGAAGCATTAAACAGCGCAGCTACATCAGACCCCTTGCCAACGGCTTATTTTATTGCTAGTTATCTTGCAGGTGACGCCTCAGTGTGGGATTTGCTGCTATCTCGGAATCTGGGTCATTTTCTTGCACGGATCGTACATTTATTGTACGGAACTCGCTGTTTATTTTATATTACTGATGCTCGCTTGGACGTGTGAGAACACAGCTTATCACTGTTTAGCTGAAACAGTAATGAAGCAATAGGTACGGACTCGCAATTGTAAAACAACAATGGAATGGCACAAAACAATATTTTTTGTGGCTGATGCAATTTATACATAGGCGCGCCTGCTCGAAAGTTAAGGCTGCAATCTCAGTATTACGTGTAGGTCAGTGGATATGTAGATGCAACACTACAACTCAGAGACCCGATAATCAGTTATTAGTCTGCCCTATGTCTCCATTCCGTCACTTATCGCTTCGTTCCTATCTAGCAATGATTTCTCTTTGTGAAAAATGGTGGGGTGTACTGTAATGCTGAACTGCAGGTCCCCTTGTAACTGGATTAGTGAGTCAAGAGCAGACACATCCAATAGGACCATGCGTAATAAAGCACTGCGGTGTTCAGGTCATCCTTCGGATTGAGAGAAGCTTTACGAAAATGAAATACGCGTCAAACTCAGTTAGCAAAAGCAGAATGTTTTACGTATTGACGTAAAATATCTCCTCTTCAAATTATTACACGTGAACGTCACCGCGGCAGCATTTAAGCCTTTCGTTTGATTTGGATTTTATACCGTACATAAGTGTCACAAATGCACATGTACCATGAAACAAAACGTTTGGTAAGTCTATAACCGCCCAATCACCTCGGTCGCTTCACAGTGTCGTTGTGAGAGACGCACTGTTCAGTAGCTACATTGTTAGTGTCTTTTCAAACAGTATGCGCTAAGTATTGTTAAACAGTACTTCGTGCATACTGCTTCGTCTAAATAAATCATTGGTCACTCCAATTGTGCAACAAAACTTGAAAAAAATCCCATATCGCGACCATGTTTAGTCGTTCGTTAAATACCACTCGTTTACTTTTGCCCATCTTCAAAATGAATGTTCGAGATAGGTCATATTTTCCTAATTCTTTTTTTTTTTGTTATCTTTAAAATCCGTCTGCGTGTTAGAAATCCAGAAATTTTTTCACACCTTGATGGTATCTTCAGCAGGATATTTCTTTTCAGCATTTGGCTTGTTAGTATCTAGCGAAGATATTCGAATGCTAGAATACGACTTCCATCGGCATAATTATGTGTACATAGTCTACCTGTTTTATCCTCAACATTTTGCCATCATGCTCTGTAGACGTCTCTGCCGGCAATGCCCCTTCCTTTCTCTCTCTTTCGCTCTCGTTGTCAAGAACTTTAAAGATGTTAATACCAAGCCATCACGCCTATTCACATAGAGATTTTAATCTGCGACCGCTCGCACCTATTGTTATCACGCAGTAACTCTCGTGTTAATTTTTTTTTCTAGTAAAGATAAATTTTATGTTTTTTAACTGTAAGCTGCATACAAAGTTACATTTATCAAGTAAATTTCTTCTTTATTATTAACAACACATTATAAATTCGTATGACCATTAAATGATACATGTGTATAATTTGCCTAAAATACATCAGCATGCAATAGTTACAGAGTTTAGCATTGCATTCGCTACATATGCCTGAACAGCGCTTCAATGCAGTCGTACTAAGTGAACAACTAAGGTTAACTTCATTCTCGTTTTACCAAACTGTGTCAAGCCCCTCTTTTTGTGACATTTTCACTTCTGCGCGGTAAATATAAAACACCAAGGAAAGCCGATAATTCTTCAAAATCTTTCTGTGGGTAGTCTCGAGCACTCGGTGAATAAGCGGCTATTCTGTCTAACAGTTCTTGGTTTGTGTATTTTGCAAGACCGTCAATTAAGTGGCTGTATAAAGTAGTTTCCAGGAATCCAGAGCCGTGTTAGAATCCTTTGTTCCCACTTTTCACCTGGAAAATTTATGGTAATATTTTGACGAGCAGTTTTGCTCAGGAGATTCATTCTTGAATCAAAATATTTATTTACTTCATAAAGAAAACATTTTAATTGTACTCACTTAGTTGTCACAACTGTATGAAAACTCAGAATCGAGGATCAGTATTTAAAAAATGAGATTTTGTCATTGTTTGTCCTCCACGAGAGTGTCAGTATCTGGATGAAAACTGGTTAATTTTAGCGTCAATTCGCTATCTACGTTCAGACTACTCCCGTACTTATTTTACAGAAGGGTTAAGTTGAAAATGCTCGGTTACGTTGATTGTTTGTCGGAAAGCCCATGAATTGTCTCAACGCAGTTTTGGCGGTTGCTGGATAGCCTTTCCGAAACACTTACCCAGAACATGACTAATGGACTGTTTAAAAAAAGGCGATTTAGGTTCTTAGACACATGATAGTTCAATTACTTGACGACATTATTAATTTTTTTAAAAATAATAATCTTTAAAGGGATTTATGATCCATTGGATTTCGCCCTCAAGTTTACGGAAGTAGTTCCTAAAAGAAACATAAAAAAGCTTAAACACTCCTATAGTAAGTCTGGTCAGTAGATTTCTTATTTATATGAATGAAAAACAAAATGTATAATCGTGGTATAAGGCAAGTAACTGTAATAAGTTACTATTAATTTCAGAAAACCTAGTGTTTGAAAAGTTAACTACATCAGAGAAAGCTACAGTTTAAAGGATATTAATGTTTACAATTAGACCCATTAAAACGTTTGCATAAAATTTAGGAAAGTATATAATTTTATGTTATCTGAAGTTGGAGGACAAATATCTGAGATGATCTTTTATGGTTGTAGCTGTTCTTTTATGACTTTTGGCTATGCTGGTTTCCGGAAAATCTTGTAATACTGAAATACGTCGAAGAAATCTTGTTCCACTGTTGGAGCTCATCGCTGAAGATTCATTATTGTTGCTTCTACATTGTCTAGCACAAAAACTTTTAAACGTCCTTGCCTTTCGGAGTTAAGAACCTTCAGGAAATTGAGAATATCCGCCAGACGTGCCAACCGTGTCAACTAATTGCCATTGGTCACGCAGTCTAAGTAGGAACTTGCAAATTTTCCATCACAGACTCCATCCATGCTGTAAGAAAAATCGTGAGTTCGTCGCAGAGTTCAAAAAATCTGAACAATCCTGTACCTATCACCAACGATCAAACTTTATATTGAAGTAGAAGCTGTGTGTATTCACTGTCGATTTCATCTTACAAACCACCAAATAGTCTCCAGTTTTTAGGCCTTGCTTTAACAAAGTTGACGATTTTACTGCATAATCAAGAGATTCTTTGAGATTCTCGTCCAAACCTTTAACTGCAAGAGCCTCTCCCTGCATACTGTAATTTGCCCACTGAACCAAGGGAGCAACTGATCTAACTTGGGTGACTGAGCCACTATGACTACCAGACATAGCAGGTGCAACCCCCCCCCCTCTCCCCTCAAAAAACTTATACAATTCGGCCAATCTGGTACATTCCCTCTCATAAGTTTGAAAATCTCTTCGCCAATTGTATTTGTCGGTGAAGAATGGCAAAACAATATTGTTTTTCAATATTACCGTTAAACTCAAAACGACCAAAAGCTAATAAATTAGCTTGACCAGCAACGTTTGTACACTCATCAAGCTGCAGCGGAAAAAAACGATTTATTGACAAACAGCACGGATTCAGGCAAATCGTTCTTGTGGAACACAACTAGCTCTCTATTCTCACAAAATAATGAGTGCTGTCGACAGGGGTTGTCAAATTGAGTCCGGATTTTAGATTTCCAGAACGCTTTCGACACTATTCCTCACAAGCATCTTCTACTAAAATTGATTACTTATGGAGCATTGTCTCAGTTGTGCAACTGGATTCGTGAGTTCCTGTCAGGAAGTCACAGTTTGTAGTAACTGACGGAAAGTCATCGAGTAAAACAGAAGTAATATCTGGCGTTTTCCAAGGAAATGTTATAGGCCCTCTGCTGTTCCTGATCTTCATAGACGACGTAGGATACAATCTGAGCAACCCTTTTAGATTGTTTACAGATGATGCTGGCATTTACCGTCTTGTAGTCATCAGATGATCGAGACCAAATGAAAAATGATTTAGACAAGATATTTCTATGGTGACCGCTACGTTCGCAGGTTCGAATCCTGCCTCGGGTCTACAGAGTCTAGGGGACTGATGACCTCAGATGTTAAGTTCCATAGCGCTCAGACCCATTTGAACCATTTGTTAGAGAACATCAAGCATTTAGTGAAGTGTCCTTATAAACGAGACCTTGGTAAGACAAAAAACGGGCCTCGCCTTACAATCAACGCATTGCGGGCGTTTCACAACTACGCTCCGTGGCAGCCGTGCATACATTACTACTAATTAATAATTATTTCACACATCCCTTTGTCACAAATATTACTATTATTCAACGGTTCTGATAAATATGATACCAGCGAAAGCTCAAACTGCATTAAATACCCGATAATCAAGTTTCAGCATTTTTCGCTTGACGTAATTGTGATAAGGCGATTAACATGAAAACAATAAATTGAGAAACATTGTATCCTTAACATGTATTGTACATAGGAGATTGCTCACAAAAATGTGGTCTGTCTTACTGAAATCTTTTACAAAATTATCCCAAATATCATCTTTCTCGTAAGTAGTTGCGTATACGTCACCCGCTCCCCCTCTTTCAACTAAAATAAAGTACTCTCATTGTAAACGGAAGAAGACGATTCAGCGATTATGGACCGACAACCGGAGCTCTAAACCAAAGGTCGGTTGTTATGAAATCGATGTCACTACTATACGTAACATGCAGTACTTTCCCATTCGGTTTCTAACGACTTCTTTACCAGTGGTTGCACTGAAAACCCACCTGTCTTATACCCACATTTAGCCCATCAGTTGCGTGACAGTTGAACAATGATGTCTTCTGCTTGTTACCGGCATCTAGGTGGCACTTCAAGTACTCGGTGTTACATGTCGTACATTCCTCGCCATTCCGGCTTTCAGATTAGCAGCTGTTGCTCTTGCATCTTGTGCACTCAGCAGTCTGTAAGTTTTTTTTTTGTGGTCTTACAATCGAGAGAACTTCGGCTTCTGTTGAAGGAAATGTTTATGTCTTTAAATTACAAATTGTCTTCCACAAGCCGTTGGCAAGCATCAGATTTCGTACTAAACAAGATAAACGTGTGGTTTGAATCCGTTATCATTGGCAGGTAAGGGTCATGTCATCTCCTCTTCTCAGCCAAGTAATCATAGAATTTACAAGCTGCTGACCTGACTAGTAAGTTGTTATTTTAGGTACTCGATGAATTACCAAGTTACCATTGGTCACTAATCTCCGACAGTGACAATGAAAGTGGATGTGGAAATAGTGAAGATACTAAGCTAAAAAAAAAAAATGTGACAGTGGAGTCTAGTATTTCAGACGCGGTGTGACAGAAAATGATGCGGAAGAAATACGTGTGTTACCAAATTGTAAAATCGAAATAATTTATCTTCAGCATCTCGGACACAATACCATTACCAACTGTTTGGGTTGGACTAGACCTAACGTTTCCATTGTATCAAGTATTCCACCATAATGTTTACAGACTCTTCTTACTCCTGAACTTGTAGAACATGTTGCACATCAAACTGATTTGTGTACAACATAGAAAAAGTGAGGAACAGCGAACTTTCAGCCAATGAATACACGTAAAATGAAAAAAAAATTCAAGACATCTCCTTATTAGTGTGAAAAGGCTTCGCAGTTACTCATACTACTAGCATTCAGAGGCAACAATGCGGACAACTGCATCTCGCTTATTATGCCTTGAAACAAATTTTCATGTCTATAAGTAACGTTCATGTAAATGCCAACATCTAACAGCAGAAATGTATGTGCTATACATGTGACTTGGACTCTGCATGAGTAATAATATTAACTGTTCGCGGGGTACCACAAAAAGTGAACATGCGATGATTTATTAGTGGTTTTGTTCTAAAACCACATACAATAAAAATACAACACTTGTTCTGAAAATGCTTGTGCTTGCTTTGCTTTTACTTAATAGTATGTACAAGGGCATTCTGAAAAGTAATGCTCCCGAGTGTTCTATTCTATTCTAAATATCGGTTGAGGTGTTACATATCACACATATTACTCGATTGGTTCAAATGGCTCTGAGCACTATGGGACTTAACATCTATGGTCATCAGTCCCCTAGAACTTAGAACTACTTAAACCTAACTAACCTAAGGACATCACACACATCCATGCCCGAGGCAGGATTCGAACCTGCGACCGTAGCAGTCGCGCGGCTCCGGACTGAGCGCCTAGAACCGCTAGACCACCGCGGCCGGCTTACTCGATTGACTTTCCCGCTTCGCTGACGCAAGTTGTAGCCCGCTGCCGCTAGAGGGCTCCGAATCGTAGCGTGTAACATGGCGGTGTGTGATGTAGCGATGTCAGTGAGTGAGAAAAGTGAAAGCTACGACATCTCTAACAATCCCGACTCCCCGGTTTCACTGTCATCGATGATCTTATACAGGGTGGTCAGAAAATGTGTGAAATGCCTGTAGGAATGTTACAGGGCAGGTTGTACTGACACATAAATGTTAAGAAAGAAATTCGATACGTTGCTCCGTTTCCGAGTTATTTAGCATAGAGTTTAGCCAATCGGGGCGTCGCGCGCTCGCATTCAAGCAGCCTGCCAGGGGCGGTGTTGCCCAACGAATGCTTTGTCTCGTTAGCTGAAACTTGAATTTACGCGCGCGACCATCTGATTGGCTAACTTCAATGCTAGATAACTCGGAAACGGCGCAATGTATCGAATTTCTTTCTTAACATTTATGTCTCAGTACAACCTGCCCTGTAACATCCCTACAAGCATTTCACACATTTTCTGATTACCCTGTATACTGTACCGAATTGGCCCCGTCCGATTTTGATCTGTTTCGAAAACTTAAACAACATCTTCGAGGACTTCACTTTGGCAGCGATGAAGCGGTGAGTAGAGGTAAGGTCGTAGCTCTGCCAACAATATCAGACAGTGATAACAAGGTCTATAGCGACAGTATTAACAGACTGGTCTCTCGTTAGGAGAAATGTGTTCGTTGCCAGGATGACTACGTTGAGAAATAAATATGTAGACATGAAGAATAAAGATGCAGAATGTTAATAAACTTTGTTTTATTTAAAAGCTTTATGAATTTTTACGTAAAACATTCGAGGCATTACATTTGAGCACGCCCTTGTATGATGAGAAAATCCATTACAATCTAAAATTTCTGTATGCGTTCTCATGTTATTTCTGATAAAACAATTATACCTCCTGCTATGCTGTATATAAAACCATTAAATGAAAAAAGAGAGTTATATGGTATCGCTGACTGGAGGAAGCCGAGGGTTTGTTCATCTCCATAATCAGAAAGGGATATCTTCCGCCAAGCACAATGCACCCATTCCACGCGATGTGTTAAGAGTTGTGTTTTAAAGTGCATCATGTTGAGTGTGTGTGATGGAAATTAATGAGTGTATAGTATGGTGTTATGTTTGTGTTGTACGATGGCGAAAAATGTAAGAGGGTGAAACGAGATGCAGTTTCATAGCTGACTCCTCTCGATTAGAACCGATGGTGCCGTCTAACTTACGTTTACATTGAACGGGCGGATAACCATCAACACCGCCACCGTGAGACACTGCGGAGAGGTCTCGAACTTCATCCAGGACACAGGCCGAAAGTTCGGCGATCAGGAACATTATACCGCCAACTCTCTTCCCCTTTTCAATCAAATACTGGCGGCGAACAGTTACTTTCCCATCAGGATTCTATCCGGCTAACTCCAAGTCGAGCAGTACCACTCTGGTGTACGTTAGTGACCTCGGCTACGGGGATGGGTAGCCCCGCTGGTAAAAATATATCGCTAAACTTGATTTTATGGTAATACTGAAGCTGATGCTTATGAATTTCCTTGACTTTATTATGATCTTCCGTTTTCTTATGGCTGTCATTAATTTTGATTCTTTTACAGCCCTGTTAAGACTTCCTTGTATTTCGTATATGAGTCAGTATATTCAACTTCTCCTTGCCTTTGCCTTCGCCTGTTGGCGACAATATGATGCTTAAATTGGGGCTGATGGTCTTCTCTGTGAACAGTTGCTGTGAGCTGAACTTCTTGCTACAATGTGTAAGTGTGGTACAAAAATGAAATATTCGTTTCCGACCATTAATTCTATATCTAAAAGTACGGAGGTTGCACAAAAATATGGAAAAACTGCGAGAGATGCATCCTTGAACATAAATGCAGATGCTAACCAAGACTGCAAGTTGCGTTGTTGTATTTCACCATGAATAGCAATTGGGCAATGTCCTCAAGAAGTTGCAAGTGCCAGTCGTCTTCAGAACAGTGTTCTTTGAAGTTGTGAGTGAATTATGTCGGAGATAAGTGAATTCGAACGTGGCCAAGTTGTTGCTGCCCGCGTGAAGGGTTCTTCTGTAAGGAAGGGAGTCGCAGTGTTATTTCAAGAAGCACCGTACCGAAGATTATACCACACACATGGAAAGCGGAACAAACATCATCCGCTACCATCACAATGAATGTGTGTGTTGAGTGATTGTGACAGACGATCATTGAAGAGGATTGTGACGAAAAATCAGGGGAAGACAGTTGCAAAAGTCACTGCAGAACTGCGAACCATATCAGCACAAAAATAAAACGAATTGAGGTCGATGAGCAGGGAATTGCAGGGCGAGCTGGAATTTCAAAATAAGTCATCAGCGATGCAAAGCTGCATGACAGGAAAACGTGGTGCTGAAGCCATAAAACGTGGACTATGGAGCAATGGAAGACAGTCATTTCGCACCTTTTCACAACTTCTGACCGAGATTAAGTTTAGGTACGCCGTCCCAAGCCTACCATGCAGACTGCTTGCTGCTAAGATTGAAATACGGCGGAAGTTCGGTGATGATTTGTGCAACCATATCGTGATATTCAAAAATGGTTGAAATGGCTCTGAGCACTATGGGACTTAACATCTGAGGTCATCTGTCCCCTAGACTTAGAACTACTTAAAACTAACTAACCTAAGGACATCACACACATCCATGCCCGAGGCAGGATTCGAACCTGCGACCGTAGCGGTCGCGCGGCTCCAGACTGCAGCGCCTAGAACCGCTCGGCCACTTCGGCAACCCACCGCTGTTTAACATCCATGCCCGAGGCAGGATTCGAACCTGCGACCGTAGCGGTCGCGCGGCTCCAGACTGCAGCGCCTAGAACCGCTCGGCCACTTCGGCAACCTACCGCTGTTTAGCAGGAAGGCTGGTATAAGAATCCCTTGAAAATCATAGAGGACATGTATTTATCCATTCCGAGACGACGGAAAGAATGTGTTGTGTTTTTGGTGTTTCCATATTTTTGTTGTCCCCTTGTACTCAGTTTAAGATGATCCATCTACATAATTTTGATCCTAAAAGTTTCGGACACCCTGGCTCTCTTAAGTTTTGTGGCTTGCCAATGCTCTCTTTGAAACATGTTAGTAAATTTCTCCCGGTTTCTAGTCGTCATTCAGTTCTGTACGTGCCGGACTAAAACGTTGACTACCTTAACGTTCAGATGGTATAAGAAGTCGCACTGTTGGAATGGCGGAACAAATTTTTGTGGTTAATCTTGTATTCTCTTTGTATGTTATTAGTTGACTTACCGACGTGGACTCTGTCCCTACATCCAGCTGTACATTTAGGCCATCGATTGTTAATATGACTACGGTCTTCTCTCAACTATGTACTTAAGGCACCCGGATACTCTAGTGTGTTTCTGAGTTGCAGTTTGAGAAACAAAAATAATAATAAAAAAGCAAACACTGTCGTACGTAACGTGTTCCAAGATCTGAGGTCACTGTTAACTTTCTTTTGCAATGTTCTTTCTAAATTTGTTGAACTTAAAAGAAGAGACAGAGAAGATCAAAAGTAGAGTGGCACGTTTCGTCTCGGGTTTGTTTGCTAGGCGCGGCAGTGTTATATGGAGACGCCCAATAAATTCTAGTGGCAGACGCGACAGGAATAGCTTTCGCCTCAGAAATACCTCTACGATTCGAAATCCGATAGCGTGCGTTCCAAGATGAGCGGGGCACGATATTACTTCTCCCCCCATACGTTTCACGAAATGACTACGATGAGAAAATCATTGAAATCTATGTTCATACGGAACTTTGCTGACTTGTTCTTTTCACAAGGAGGTACCGCAATACCATCCGGGACACACCATTTAGTGGCTTGCGGAATATAGACGTAGATGCACGTCGTGGTAAGTCAGTTTAAGTGGAGTCATTTTGCATTGTTGAGCTTCTTTTCTTGTTAGTGTTTCGTCCACCAATGACGTTGTTCGTTAAACACAATTAAGCATCAACCATATATCAATAATGTTATTTTTATTTCGTGGTCGGGTGCTTTCTTTGCCGTTACAGCCATCAATTACGCAATGGGAGGAATGTCATGGGCACCATCTACCTGTGAAACACATTTTTGTAGACTTTGTTCAGTATGTATTCATATTTTTCGCGACAGGTGTAACTCATATCCGTGTCTTGAAAGAAAGCACACTCCACGTTAACTATTCGAGCTGGTCTGTTTTGCCATATTAAATGGTAACGTATCAACTAGCATGGTTACAGTGCCCCATGCAAATAGCTGTTGTAGTAATAGAGTGGCAGTTGGACCATCAGTGGAAGAAAACGCGTCAAATGTAAAAGGGTGATTACCCTTTAACGTTTCTTCGATGACGAGGTCATTAGAGACGGATCACAATCTCAGAATGGGGAAGGAATCTGCTGTGCCATTTCAAACGTAACTTCCCGGTATCCGCCTTAAGCTGTTCAGGGAAATCACGGATAATATAAATCTGAACGGTCCGATGGGGATTTGAACAGCTGCAATGCCGAATACGTGTCCTGTGTCTTACCACTCGGGCACTTAGCTCGGCATACCAAACTTTTTTGCTCGTCCTTTTTTTTTTTAGGGGAGGGGGGGGGGGAGGCAGTTTGCGTGTACCCTAGCATAAGATAGTTGGTTAAAAGAGTAGCAGTTATCATAGTAACAGCAATTTACTACTGATCGTTTTATTAACGTCAATAATTAATTTGTTACGTTATGAAAGATGAATGAATGAGCATACCTTTTCCAATTAAAGCACGGACTCTTGGCTGCAGCTGAATATAAAAATCTCATTCTAGAGAAAGCGAAATAAGAGGCTGAGGTTTTTGGACAAACAGATTGGAGAACAGTCCGACGATTTCCCGCATTAAGCTACAACTGCAATTTTGTCTCCAGAGGTTTCTGTCACTGAACATGATTGTGTAGACATCTGTATCACTTCGTTTGTTTTCTCAATCCATTTCGTCTACAGAGGCCTAAGTAAGGAGAAATCATGTGAAAAGCAACTGTATGAGGATGTTACGAACAGTGTAAGCCTTGTGAATAGCATTATCGACAGTATGTTATTTGTATTCTCTCAGAGAATTGATATCCAGAAATTTCCTACATTTAGTTACGGCGTAATATATGGTATATTCTACGTCATTCGAGACACAACGGAAGCTCAGATAAACATGCGGGCTGGAAGCAAATGACAATATTCTTTTTAAGGGGCCATTGTGAATTTTGACTGCGCCTGAAGTTTCTGGGAAATGACAAATTCACACCTCGCCGTATAGAAATAAATGGTATTTATTTCGCGTAAATGACATTTATTTTGCGTGACTGATTTCGAATCTTTCTTTCTCACATTTTATGAATATAGAGTAAGTGGAATAAGGACGGGAAAGATCCGCCGTGGTTTAGTAACAAAAGTCGGAAAATTGAAAAATGCCGAGGAAGCAGAGACTGCTGCACTCTCAGTTCAACAAAGAAAGTGCACATGACAAACACGTAAAAGAAGTGAAACTTCCTGGCAGATTAAAACTGTGTGCCCGACCGAGACTCGAACTCGGGACCTTTGCCTTTCGCGGGCAAGTGCTCTACCATCTTTTTTTTTTTTTGTTTTTTTTTCGTTGCATCTGCTCGGGGCGGACGTCTTAAGACGTCCGTTTAAGTTCTTTGTTGATCGATTGACTCAGTTTTTTTATTACAGAGGGCTGCTAATCCTCTGACCGAACACGCTGAGCTACCGTGCCGGCTAACCATCTGAGCTACCGAAGCACGACTCACGCCCGGTCCTCACAGCTTTACTTCTGCCAGTATCTCGTCTCCTACCTTCCAAACTTTACAGAAGCTCTCCACGTAAAAGAAGTAATTCGTGCATCTGTAAAATGATCGGTCCACGAAGTATACAATAATTTCCACCGCCATACCTTAGCATAATATCTTGCTGAGAACTCGAGAAAATCCTAATTCTGCATAAATTC
Source organism: Schistocerca serialis cubense (assembly GCF_023864345.2). Taxonomy (NCBI): domain Eukaryota; kingdom Metazoa; phylum Arthropoda; class Insecta; order Orthoptera; family Acrididae; genus Schistocerca; species Schistocerca serialis. The sequence goes on from NC_064640.1 coordinate 515,385,088, forward strand.
ACTAAGCGGAACGAAGCCTTATACTCAGTCACTCATACACCAGACTGGTGTGGTAATAGAAGACAGCAAAAGAAAAGCTTAGTTTTATTTCATTTTATTGGCGTTTGAGCATTCCCCATACAGCCATCCACTAAATCATAAAGCGATGCAACTGCCCTAGACACAAATGCCAACTGATAAAACAAATGCAAATGATGATGACATAAAACAAAAGCAAAAGCAACGTTCAATAACATACCTCGGTCACAAAAAGTTATTTACTTCACGTGAGCTAGCTCATATCTCTCTTTTCGCTTCCGTTAGAAAAGCGTAAAGTTGTTTATACCCTGCGAAGTCTGTAGTTGCCAATAATGTTCGCGCAGATGTTAGTAGCTGGTATGTCTTGCTCACAACATTACTTAGCAGCTTTGATGAGAGGTCTCAACGGCGGAAAATATGTGATTTGTGTCTTTCATTTCGCGGTAGACACAAAGTGGAGATGGTGCTATGCCCGTGCAGTGTAGGTGCAGTGCAAATCGGCAGTGGTTGAACTTCAATCGAACTATGGTAGCTGCAAATTTCCGTGAACATCTAAGTCCGTGGTTCGAAGGCCTGTTTGGTAACACTGGTTTTATTTGCGTTTAGTATTAGCTTAAGTTTTGAATTTCGCGTTCAAGAAATCATTCAAACAGGAGGATCGTACAAACATACCGTAGTTTGATCGTCGCGCAGACACCGGTATGGAGGACATAGAAATAGGCATCCTTGCGGTTGAGAAGAAACTTGAAATGAAAACAAGTAAGTCGTCAGGTTCAGGTGGTGTCCCAGTTCGGCTTTACGGAAAGTACTCTACGCTACTGGCCCTTTATTTCGCTTGCGTTTCTTGCGAAACTCGCGCCCAGCGCAAAGTCCCCAGCGAATGGAAAGAAGCACAGGCGGCTCCCGTATATACGAAGAGTAAAATAACGGTCCTACAAAACTGAAAACCAATATTCTTAACATTAGTTTGCCGCATAATTCTTGAGCATATTCAGAGTTGGAATATAATAAATTTGCGTGAGACGGAAAAGATTCTGTCGACAAATTAGCTCGTGTGAAACTCAGCTTGCCCTTTTCTCACACGATATCATACGCACCGTGGATGAAATGCAAAAGGTAGATTTCGTATTCCTAGATTTCCGGGAAGCGTTTGACACGGTGCAACACTACAGACTTTTAACAAGTTTGGAGCATGCGAATTATGTTCATAGATGTTTGAGTGGCTTGAAGACCTTCTAAATAATATCCTCTGCGGTGAGTGTTCATCAGAGACAACGGTATCGTCAGGAATGCCCCAGGTAAGTGAGATAGGGCGGCTCTTATTCTCTATATACTGTAAATAAGTGTAAATAAGTGACTATCACGGACAGGATGAGCAGCACTCTCCTGCTGTTTGTTGTGGACGCTGTGGTGTACGGGAAGGTGTCGTCGTTGAATCACTGTAGGATAACAGAAGATGACTTAAACAAAATTTCTAATTGGTCGGATGAATGACAGCTTGCTATAAATGTAGACAAATGTAAATTAATGCAGATGATTGGGAAAAATAATCCTGTAGGGTTCTAACACAGCATCAGTGCTATGCTGCTTGACACAGGAGCATATAAGGGCGGTAATAGAGAAGACGAATGGTCGACTTCGGTTTATTCGAAGAATTTTAGAGAAGTGTAGCTCATCTATAAAAGACACTGCCTACGGAACACTAGTGCGACGCATTCTTGAGTACTTCTGAAGTATTTCGAATTCCAAGCAGATCGGACTGAAGGAAGACATCGAAGCGATTAAGAGGTATGCTGCTAGATTGTTACCGGTAGGCTCGATCGCCACGCGTGTACTGCAGAGATGGATCTTGAATTCAAGTGGGATTTCCGGAAGGGAACACGACGTTCTTTTCGCGAAACACTACTGAGAAAATTTAGAGAACCGGCGTTTAAAGCTGACTGCAGAACAATTCTACCACCACCAACGTGCATTTCGCGTAAGGACCACGAAGATAAGGTGGGCAGCATGCAGCCCAAAGCAATCATCAGTGCGGCCCAAGAAGTGCGCATCTATAAGACGCTCGTTTTTTTTTAATAAAAAATAAAAAGAAATAAAAGAATTATGCATAAAATTCCGTTTATGTGAAGTTATGATAAACTGAATATTTTCCATTTGATACTCCTGGTCCTTCCAATTTTTTCTTTTTTTCGGGGATTATTGTGAGTGTTAAATATATTGTGTGTGACAGAAAAATATTCGTCTTCGCGCAATGTGGTTCAGCTAAGCTAAAACGTTGGATACCCCTGCACTAGAGGCTGCATCGTGGTCGCAACTAATATTATGTAAAATAAAAAGTGACATGAGCGCATAATCTGATAACTATGTTGCATCAACAGTCGTAACAGTAATCAGATTTTTAAGTGTGAAATGCGAGTGTGGAAAAAAATACAATGTTAGACACTTCATTTGGGGCAGGCGTAGGCAGGAAGAATCAAATTCGAGTACACATATTTTTAATTACATTTAATTTAAGATAAAGATAAAATGGGATGGCCAGACAAGGATTTGGACTCACTGACTCAAAAATGGTTCAAATGGCTCTGAGCACTATGGGACTCAACTGCTGAGGTCATTAGTCCCCTAGAACTTAGAACTAGTTAAACCTAACTAACCTAAGGACATCACACACATCCATGCCCGAGGCAGGATTCTAACCTGCGACCGAAGCGGTCTCGCGGTTCCAGACTGCAGCGCCAGAACCGTGCGGCCACTTCGGCCGGCCTCACTGACTCCCAAGGAAGTGTTGTGAGTCGGTCAGTCAGGTACCGAACGTCCCTCTATAGGTTACTAGGTGAGAATCCCGGCTTTACCCAGGTATCTATTGACTCCAATCTTTTATTAGTCCACCTACTCCTCCCTCCTTTCTATCTCCATCTCTTCCTTCCTCCTCTCTTTGTCCGTCTCTTCGTGCCCCCTCTCTTTGTCCATCTTCCTCTTCCCAATCTCTCTGTCCATCTCCTCCTCTGCCCTCCCTCTGTCAATGTACTCCTCCCCCCTCTGTCGATATGCTCCTCCCCTTCTAACTCCACCTCCTCCTCCTCCTATCATTGTCAATCATCTCCTCCCCCTCCCTATGTCCATCACCTTCTGCCATCTCTCTGTCCATCTCCTCCTCTCCCTCGTCATCTCCTCCCCTTTACTTTCCGTGTCCATCTCCTCCTCCTCTCCCTCTGTCTGTCCATCTCCTCCTCTTCCTTTTCTCTGTCCATTTCCTCTTCCACCACTGCCTGTTCATATTCTCCTCCCCCATCTCTCTACCTGTTTCTTTCGCCACATGCTTCTGTCCATCTCCTCCTCTTTCCTGTCCCTGTCCATCTCTGTCTCTCTCCTCGCTCTGTCCATATTTCCCTCCCTTATCACTGACCATCTCCTTCTCCTCGTATATGTGCCTGTATCCTCCTTGCCCCTCGTTTTCTGTCCATATCCTCGTCCTCCCTTCTCTCTCCACATTATCACTCTCACCCTACAGTGTTTATTTCCAGAATGTAATTGATACATGTACCAAATTTGATTGAAATCGTTCCAGGGGTCTGGATGAGACTTTTACCCATGGCATTAGCATACGCACGTGTCAAATATATTTCACATGTACTAAACATATTTCACACGTATTTGTAAACGTATTTAGCCCTGCAGTTTCATTTTCACGCAGTTTAATGTTTATACCTTCGTATCTCGTGAACTATGTGTTGTGCGGTAATATAATTTTGCACTTACACCCAGTGGTGCATGTTCCTACTGTCTGCTTTATGTATTGTGAATAGAGTTAGTAGTAACGAACTAATAAATTAAAACGTCATGTTTGATGCGGCAGTTTCTGACGCATCTCTGTGTTTATGACGCCACATCTCCCGAATCATGTGTCGTACTTGACATATTTTTCTAGGTACATTTAGCGGCATAAGCGGACACCGTCTCCGAAATATGTTGCGAATAGAGTTAGTAGCAAAGAAGTAACAAATTAAAGCGCTATTCATTATACAGCAGTTTTCTCTTGCATCTCAGTTTTGACATCATATCTCCTGAACTACGTGTCGTACAATGATATATGTGTGGAAAGTGTTACAAATAGAGTTAGCAGCAACCAAGTAAAAATTTAAACGTCTTGCATGATTGATGCGGTGGTTTCTCACGCATTCAGTGTGTATGACGTCGTACCTCTTGAACTAAGTGTCGTAGAATGATGCAATCTGTATGATACATTCAGTGGTATATGTGAATACTGTCTCCAAAATGTGTCATCAGTAAAGTAGGTAGTAAAAAAGTAATAAATTAAAGCGTCATGCTTCAGTTAGCAGTTTTACTGCATGAACAGAGAAAATGTAGTAAGCGACAATTTTTTTTTCCTTTCATCATTTTGTGGGGGTCTTTAGCTAGAAGAAGTTCCGTAAAGGTTTGAAATTATGTTTGTTGCAAGTCTCTAGGTGCCTCTCACTCTCAGATACTAAAGTATTGGTTTTCGAGCGTCGTGCGCTAAATGCTTTTTCACTCCCCCCCCCCCCCCCCGCGTCCTCCGTCCCATCCCCCTGTCCCTCCACCCTCCTTTGATAGATGGGTTATTCTTACCCCCACAGTGATTCTTTCCAGAAGTAAATTACACGTGTACCAACTTTGGTTGATATTGATTCAGTGGTTTAGGAGGAAGTGTGGAACATACATACATACACATACTAATCAAAATATCCATGGGTGTGCTGCCGGTCTATAGTGTCCAACGGGCACAATATTTCGGCTATCATACATGTCGCCATCATCAGGTGAACTGACGGACTGAGCTCCTGTGAACGTGTCGGCATGGAGATCCATACGCTATGGCTGCTCAGAGGGAACTGGGTTCGGTCGCCGTACCGTGTGAGTCACGTGCAATACCCTGCACGATTTGTAGCAGGTTAAGCAGATCAACTGCTGTTCCTGCGTAGTGGATTTTCTTGATAGATGTGGTCCTCACTTTGTTGTACGTCTTCTCGTAGTCACGGATTGCAGGTCAACCTCTCTGGCTGCATGGAGTTATTCCAGCAACTGGTCCGGCCATCTGGTCGCTGGACGCCAGTGGAGTTGGTTTCCCAGTCCACTGCCCAGCGGGTTTCTAGACGTCCTCGCCGACTCGTAGAAGTTCCTTGCGAACACGCGGAAGCGGCGCTTCAGCATCGGAACTCCCGCGATGTCGTGGGGCATCCGAGTGTCGTAGTCCCTTGGCAGGTGGAGCGCCAGCCGAAGGGCCTTGTTCTGCACTCGTTGCAGCGTCTGGACGTGAGTGTCGGCGGCATTTCCCCACACCACGGCCGCGTACTCCAGCACTGGCCTGATTAGTGCTAGGTAGAGCGTGAGGCCGCAGTGGGGTGGCAGTGTCGTCGTGGGGTTGAGGAGGGGGTAGAGCGAGCGCATCCGTCCAAGCGCCCGGCCCCTCAGCTCCCTGATGTGTGGACCCCAGGTCAGGCGTCGATCCATTGTGACGCCGAGGTACTTTCCAGTACGCGACCACGGGATGGGGCCTCCCATGATCCGTACTTGCGGCAGCGCGTCGGGTATGCGGCGACGCGTAAACACCACCGCCTGGCTCTTCCCAGCGTTGAACTTGAGCCGCCATTTGGTGGCCCAGGCTCCAATCTCATTGCAGGCGAGCTGCAGGCGGCGGCGCATCAGCTACAGCGCGGTGTCATCGGCGTGGAGCGCCAGATGGACCCTCGGCGTCGTCTTCGGGACGTCGGCGGTGAAGAGGGAGTACAGCAGGGGGCCAAGGACGGACCCCTGCGGCACTCCAGCACGTATGTGGCGCGCCGTTGACACGCCACCGTCTGCACGCACATGGAACGTGCGCCCTTGCAGGTAGGACTGGATGAGGCGGACATGCGACACGGGTACCCCCTGTACCAGCAACTTATACAGGAGGCCGTCGTGCCACACGCTATCAAAGGCCTTGGAGACGTCAAGGAGTACCGCCCCAAGGTACTCGCGACGCTCCAGGGCCCCCATCGCCTGCTCCACCAGTCGCAGTAGTTGGTGCTGTGTCGAGTGCCCACTGCGAAAGCCAAACTGCTCGTCAGGAAGCAGGCCTTCTTCGCTGACGTGGCGCTGTAGCCGTTTGGCGAGTATCCTCTCGAAGGTCTTCGAGAGGGAGGGCAGTAGGCTTATTGGGCGATAGTTCTGCGCCAGCCTGGGGTCCTTGCCAGCCTTCGGAATGGCGACCACCTCAGCGTGTTTCCACGCATCGGGATAGGCGCCTGTGCGAAGGATGGCGTTGAAGATTGCTGTGACAATACGCACTGCTTCCGGTGGCAGCTTCTTCAGCAGTGCGTTGTCGATCCTGTCGCAACCCCCTGCCTTCCTGGGCTGTAGGACGTCGAGGTGGTGTTGCACTTCCTCCGCAGTGGTTGGTTCAATGACGTCGTCCGCCTCCTGATGGGTCAGGTACAGCGGAAGTCGCTCTTGCACCTCCAGGATTGTCTCTTCGTCGACCACATCGTCCACAGTGATGAAGTTCTCGGCGAAGGTGTCCGCAAGCACTCTGGCCTTCATGTCCGGCTCTGCGGCGACGTCACGGCCAACTTGTAGCGGCGGGATGCGCTGCCCCTTGCGCAGAAAGCTCCTGGTCATGGCCCAGGCGCTTCCGTCGTCGATCCTGAGCGTGGCTATTTTGCCAGCCCAGTCCCGATTACGGTGGTGGCCGACGGCCGTCGAAATCTCCCGGCGCAAGCGGTTTAGCAGCCGCTTGGTGGCAGGGTTTCTCGTGATCTGCCACTCACGAAAAACCCGGTTCTTCTCTCTGACCAGAGCCAAAATGTCCGGCGGAAGCTGCTTGGAGTTGTCCTTCGGCTTCCGCGGTCCTCGCGGCGCTGCTGCATCTGCCGCCGCAAGTGTGTAGTGGGTGAGTGCTGCTAGTGCTGCATCCACCCCCTCCTCGTCAGGGTCAGGTGTGGCTGTGACCGTCTCCGCCAGGTGCTGCTGGAAGTGCGCCCAGTCGGTGTTGAGGCGGGCGCTGCGGTGCTCAGGTGGCGCCATACCGTCTGTGTCCAGGTCGAAGATCACTGGCAGGTGATCGGACGATAGGGCACAGCGAGTGCTCGCGATCGCGTTGTGTGCTGCCCCTTTCACAATCGCGATGTCGAGCACGTCGGGGCGGCCGCGCGCCGGGTAGTGCGTCGGGTCGAAGGGACCCAGCACCACGGCGTCGTGGTCGTTAACGACACGGAGCAGCCGTCTGCCGCTGATGGTGGTGACCCTGGAGTTCCACTCCGGGTGTTTTGCATTGAGATCGCCGCCGATGAACAGGTTCCCGCGCATCGACAGCAGCGTCTCGATGTCCCTGGAGTGGAGGTGTCCTGACGGCTGTCGGTAGGCCGCCACGAATGTTACGTGGCCCACGGAGGTGTTAACCACGACGCCGGTCGTCTCCAGGGTTGGCGTCACCGGGAGCAGCACCTGGTGGTGGCGTAACGACGTCTTCACGTACACCGCCGTTCCGCCGCCGTGGGTGGCCCGGTCGGTGCGGTAGCAGCGGAAGTTTGCCGCCCGCACGTCCACACCCGGCTTCAGCCAAGTTTCTGTGACGAGACAGACGTCCACGTGTTCGTCTCGCAGAAACTGGCGGAATTCTCCCGCTTGGGAGCGTATGCTGTTCGCGTTCCACCCTGGATGTGTCTATCCATGTTTGGGTGTGGGAACAGCTGGTGTGGTGGTGGCCTGGGCGGCCGACTGCACTGCAGACGCGATCATCTGCGGGAGTTGTTGCAGGAGCAGCTTGAAGTCCTCCCTCAAGGCCCTGACTTCATCCGCGACGCTCGCTGCGGATGTAAAGTCAGTGCGGGGAGAGGATGCTGGCTCCTGTGCTCGAACAGCGGGCTGTGCGGCTGCTGGCTCGCGGGCCGGGCGCTCCCTCCGCCGTCCGCGACGGCGGACGACCCTGGCTGGCGTTGGGTGCTCTCTCGGTTGTCCGCGCCCGCGCACGGCTACCGCCGCTGGCGCAGGCTCCGGTTGACTGCCACGCCCCTGTACGTCAGCGGGGGCGACAGGGCGCTGCTCGACCGATTTGGCGGGTGCCTTGTCGGTGGCAGCGGATGCGTAACTCCTTCCGGTTTGCACCCGCGCGGAACGCGCCGGGTGACCTCTTTTTGATGCGGCGCGCCGGAAGGCAGTGCAGCCGCGGTAACACGCCACATGCTTTTCGCCGCAATGGCAGCATGTGGGCGCGTCCGTCCGCGGGATTTTGCACTCCCGACTGGGGTGCTCCCCCGCACATTTGACGCAGCGGGGAGGCATCTTGCAGTACTTCGCCACGTGGTCCAGGCCTTGGCAATTGAAGCACTGCGGTGAGCCGCGTCTTCTGCGCAGCTTCTCCACGGTGACGCCGACATCGGCCACGTGGGTCAGCCGGAAGATCTTCCGATTCTCGACGGTGTCGTCGAGAACCGCCATAAATAGCGGCACGTCGGAGAAGTCCCTGGGTGACTTCATACGCGCCGTGGCGCGTATCGGGAAGCCCAGGTCCTCGAGCAGCTCCCGCAAGTAGCCAGGGTCCATACTGAATGGGAGCTTGCGGAAAACGACTTTCAGCGTCTTCACCGGCTCCGAGGAGTAGGTGAAGCTGTGTAGCCCTTCTCTCTCTGCGAAGTCCATGACCCCGCGGTAATCTTCTGCAGTCTCTCGTTATGACTCGGTTCAAGTCACGCCCTGCGACTCTGAACGTCACGTTCCCTTTGACGACAGATTTCACTTTCTCCCTGAACTCGCGGAAGTCGCCAGTCCACTTGATGACCACGGGAGGTGGTGGGGGGACTTCATCTGCTGCTGCTGCTGCTGGCTGTCCATGGGCTCACTGGCATCATTGGAGAGGCCAGCGAACCAGTTGCCGGTGTGCACCGCGGACTGTTGCGCAAGCACCACAGCCCTGGCTAAGTGCTTGCGGGAGGGTTGTATGAAACCCTCGTCGTCCACGGTCGGGGAAAGGGTCCTGGATCCCTTCCGCGACGCCTTCCGCTGGGTGCGGAGCGTGGGCGCGCTACTAGACGTGCTAGTGGCGGTCCTTTTGCTGTCTGTTTCCGCACTCGCGTCAGCTGGTCGCTTACGCGAGTGCTGCACCACTTCCCTAATATCCGGAGCTGGTTTGGCGCCTGGGATGAGGCCCATCAGGAAGGCGAGCTGCCTTTCCGCTTCCGGCGTGTGGGCTGGGTACCCAGAAGGCGCTGCCTCCGTCGAGGTGGTAGCCTCAGGTGTCGAAGCCGTCTCTCTTGCGGCTCGCGCCTGTTGGGCGGGCGGCTGTGGCGCGCATGAGGCCAAGGGTACGGCCGGCGGGCCACCAACGTCGAGCGCGCGGGCAAAGGTGTGCAGGGGCATGCCCCCATCCGCCGAAATTGCGCGCCTGCCTCTCTGGGTCACGCCCGTCCGTCTGGACCGGTCGGTCGTAGGTGGGAGGCGGTTTGTGACCGCCGTCGGGGCAAGCCCCGCCGTGCGGCCGTCCGCCGCGCCACTCGCTGCCTCAGCCGAAGCTGGGGTCGCATAACGACCGCCCTGGTCCCGAACGGCGATCCGCCACACCCTCCGCTTCCACACTGCGGTCCGCTCGGTACGGCATCACGGCTCGGAATGGGTTCGGTCGCGGCGGCGGCCGATTTAAATACCCTCCGCCCGCGGCGCGCTCCCTCCGCCGTCCGCGCCCCGCGCCACGGTCGCGCGGTGGAACAGATTGCGACGGCGTCTGAGATGACGTCGGTGTGATGGCTCTGTCCGCCGTGGTCGTCACAACTATACGTTTGCTCGATTTACTCTTGATTAACCCGATCGCTGGTTTCCAAGCCTTGCTAAGATTAGAGCCACAGTCACGGTTTATGAGGTCGCCATTGGTGCGAATTTCGATGGCCTCTCTAACAACGCTGTCCCAGTATCTCGACGTCTGTACCAGAATCCTCGTGCGGTCATACTCCATGGCGTGATTTTCCGACAAACAATGTTCAGCGACCGCCGACTTTCTCGGATACATCAGTCGAGTATGCGTCTGGTGTTCACGGCATCGATCCTCGACGGTACGCATCGTCTGACCAATATACGACTTGCCACATTGACACGGAATCTGGTACACGCCGGCCTTCCTCAAACCGAGGTCATCTTTGGCGCTCCCCACCAGTGCACGAGTTTTATTTGGAGGACAAAACACAGTTCCGACCCGGTGTTTCTTCAGAATGCGGGCGATTTTCCCCGAGAGTGCGCCTGTGTATGGAATAAATGCAGTGCCTACCTCCTCCCTCGTGACTTCATCCATCTCAACAGGTTGTGCTCAGTGGTTGGGCGGAGAGCACGTTGAGTCTGCCACTCTGAGTACCCATTTTTTCGAAATACAGTTCTCAGATGTTCCAATTCCTGGGGTAGACTCTCTGCATCAGAGATAGTGCGCGTCCTATGTACTAGAGTTTTAAGTACCCCTTTCCTCTGTGAAGGGTGGTGGCAGCTGTCTGCGTGCAAATACAGATCAGTGTGCGTAGTCTTCCGATACACCCCATGATCTAGGTTGCCGTCAGCCCTTCTCTTGACCAAGGCGTCAAGGAAAGGTAATTTACCCTCCGTTTCAGTCTCCATAGTGAATTTGATGTTGGGGTGTATGGAGTTTAGATGTGTAAGGAAGTCAAGGAGTTTATTCATACCATGTGGCCAGATGACGAACGTGTCGTCCACGTAACGGAAAAAGCAAGTAGGTTTCCATACGGATGACGACAGGGCTTCCTCCTCGAAGTTCTCCATGTACAAATTCGCTACCACCGATGAGAGTGGGCTACCCATGGCGACTCCCTCCGTTTGTTCGTAGTATTCTCCATTAAAAAAAAAAATACGTGGAAGTCAAGACATGCCTAAAAAGTTCAGTGGTCTTCTCGTCAAACTTCTGACTAATCAATTCTAGTGACTCTCGCAGGGGTACCCTCGTAAACAAGGAAACGACGTCAAAGCTCACCATGATATCTGACTCATCCAACCTGAAGCTATCAAGGCGTTTAACAAAATCCACGGAATTACGGATGTGATGAGGGCATTTACCCACATAAGGACTTAATATTCCCGTCGGGTATTTGGCCAACAAATATGTAGGTGCCCTGATGTTGCTGACAATGGGGCGTAATGGTACCCCTTCTTTGTGAACCTTCGGGAGTCCATATAGTCTAGGCGGTACAGGACCTTGTGGTAACAATTTCTTAGCGTCACCCTCCGGTAAATCTGCGTCCTTGAGAAGCGCCCTCGTCTTGTTCTCCACCTTCTTTGTAGGGTCAACGCTGATCTTCCGGTAGGAATCGTCATTTAGCAGGCTCTGCATCTTATCAGTGTAGTCCTTACGGGAGACAACAACTGTAGCATTGCCTTTGTCAGCCGGTAAGACAACAATTTCAGAGCGCTCCCTCAGATCACGAATGGCCGCCCTCTCTTTACTGCTGATATTTGACTTCATCGGCTTGGATTTCGTCAACGCACGACAAGTTTCACGACATATTTCCTCGGCTGATTCTGGCGGAAGTCGAGCTGCAGCCTGTTCAACAGCACTAACAATTTCTGCGACCGGAGGGAACTTGGGTGTGGGAGCGAAGTTGAGACCTTTCTGCAAAACCGAGACCGCATCATCACTCAACACCATGCCACTCAAATTGATGACAGTCTTGCACGGAACCTGCAGAGATGGTTTGTCAAGGAGACGTGAGAACTTAGCCGTTTGACGTCCCGTAGCCTTCTTATGGGCGGAATCAGCTGACACCCAGGTGACACCATTAATCCAATCCCAGGAACAAGAAGTGAACTTACTAGCCAGTTGCAAATGTAGTTTGAGTAATTCCTGTGAGATAAACTCAAGGCTCCGGCGGGTGAATTGCACTCTCTCACGTACCAATGCGAGGCTGGCTCGTTTCTTGATTATCTTAGCTGCTGCAGAATCGATGTGATGCATAACCTTAGTAAAATTTGGAACAACATTCTCGGAACGACATCTCTTTAGAAAGGCAAGGGTACTTAGCAAACGACGTCTACGCTGGCGCAACTTTTCAAATTTCTTCATGCTGCGATACATCTCCTCCCCGTAAAGGTGTATGATGTGATTCTTGAGTTTCTCCCGGCGTATTTGATAATCAAAATATCCACGGGTGTGCTGCCGGTCTATAGTGTCCAACGGGCACAATATTTCGGCGATCATACATGTCGCCATCATCAGGTGAACTGACGGACTGAGCTCCTGTGAACGTGCCGTCACGGAGATCCGTACGCTATGGCTGCTCAGAGGGAACTGTGTTCAGTCGCTGACGCTGCACTGGTGAGGGTTGACCCTCGGCTTGAGACGGAAGTTCAAGCGCCGGGGCGCTTCGCCTTCCTCATGGTGGTGTGGTGAGTGGAGTCTTGGCGGTAGAGAATGGCTTGGTGGTGTGCATGTTGCTTTTTTTTTTTTTTTTTTTTAACCCAAAGAAGGCAGGAGAGAGAGAGAGACAGTAGAAGTGGTGGAAATCGAAAGGCCTCATATGGCTGGCTCGGCGTGGTTTTTTTTTTTTTTTTTTGTAAAGAGAAAAGGATAGGAGAAGGGACAGTAAGAGAAGCAGGAAGACGAAAGGCTCAATTGACAAGCCGGTCGTTGATGAGTTGGAAGAGAAGAAGCAGAAGTGAGAATGAGAAATGAAGATTATAAAAATGAAGACCAGCAGAGCCGGTTGGCGACTCTGACGGTGAGGCAGACACTCGTAGATGGAGGGGTCGCAGGCAAGGAGCAGTGGGCAGGGAAGGGTGAGGAAGAAAGGAAGGGGACACAGGGAGTGAGGAGGGGTGGGGAAAAAGGGGGGGCGACCAGTGATCAGGCGGCAAAGAGGTCAGGCCATCGGGCTGTGGCCAGACGGTGGAGGCGAGTGCCGAGAGAAAGGATAAGAGGATTGGCAGACTGGGGGGAGTGGTGATAGAAGGAAATGGCAGAGGAGCAGATGCGTTCGCGAAGGAGGGGGATTCCAGCAAGAAAATGAAGTTGACGGGTGGGGAAACGGTAAGGGAGGCAGAGGGCAAGGCGGAGACCACGGTTCTGTACCGTTTGGAGATGGTGGAGATGTGTAGGGGCGGCATTGCCCCACACAACGGAAGCATACTCAAGGATGGGGCGCATCAGGGATGTGTAGAGGAGGACGCCAAGATGCCGGGGAAGGGAGGAGGACGGGTTAATGAAGGGATAGAGCTGACCGAGACGCCCCAAGACCTTGCGCCGTATGTCCTCGATGTGGGGACGCCAGGTGACGGCCCTGTCCAGGGTGACCCTCAGATGTTTGGCGGTCCCAGCCCATGGGGCAGGGGTGCCAAGAACAGTGACGGGGGGATAGTTGATGGGCCAACGGCGCCGACACATGATGAGAGCCTGCGTTTTAGCAGGGTTAAATGCCAGGCGCCATTTTTTGGCATACTCCATGAGAGAGTCGATAGCGGATTGAAGATGCTGCCGGAGGAGGGCCTTGCTCCAGGAGCGAGCATAAACAGCCGTATCGTCAGCATACAGGGCGAGATGAACCCGCGGAGTGGTGGGCGTGTCGGCTGTGAAAAGGCTGTACAGGACAGGGCCGAGCACACTCCCCTGCAGAACGCCTGCCCTGATGCGCCGCCTGGTGGAGGTACCACCCGGGTGCGAACGTGGAAAGTGCGGCCTTCGAGGTATGTGGCGATGAGACGGACATGGGAGGTGGAGAAGCCATGCTGAAAGAGCTTGTACAGCAGTCCCTCATGCCAGACTGAGTCAAAGGCCCGGGAGACGTCGAGGAAGATGGCCCCGAAGTACTCCCGACGCTCGATGGCGTCCAGTGCCTCCTCAACGAGGCGGAGGAGCTGGTGCGTGGTGGCATGGCCACGGCGGAAGCCAAATTGAACGTCGGGGAGCACGCGCTCCCGGGCGACATGTATTAGGACTCGCTTGAGGTACAGCCGCTCAAACAGCTTGGAGAGGGCGGGAAGGAGGCTGATGGGACGATAGCAAGAAGGGGAGCGAGGGTCTTTACCATGTTTAGGGATGGCAATCACCTCCGCATGTTTCCAAGCGGAAGGGAATTGCCCGGTGGAGAGGATGGAATTGAAGGTGGAGGTAAGGATGGGGACGGAGGGCGGGGGAAGCTGTTTGAGAAGCTGGTTGGTCAAGGTGTCAGGGCCGCCAGCTTTCCGAGGATGGAGGTACCGTAGCTCCCGGGCGACCTCCTCATTGGTGACGGGGGTGATGAAGTCGTCAGGGTCATGGGTGCCGAGGAACCGGTGGACATGAGCCGTGACCAGGCGGACATGGGCGGGGTCGATGGGATCATCGACCGGTGTGAAGCTGCGCGCGAAAACGTCAGCCAAGGCATTGGCCTTAGCATCAGGATCGCACACAGCCGCAGCACCGACCAGGAGGGGGGGTAGACGGGGACGCGTCCGGAGGAACTGAGAGACCAAGCGCCAGGCAGATGCTTCTTGGAGATTGAGAGCAGACAGCTTTGCTTCCCAGGCAGCATTGCGATGGGCTTGAATAGCGGCCCATATCTCGCGCTGCATTCGGTTCACATGCTGCTTGGTGGCAGGGTTGCGGGTGCGCTGCCAGTTGCAGATGGCCCGGTTCTTAGTCGTGATGAGGGCACGGATGGCCGGGGGTAGAGGACGAAAGTGGGAGGGACGATGAGGGGGATGGGGAGGGGTGGCAGCAACAGCAGCAGCTACGGCAGCATCCGTGAAGTGCGCGAGGGTGAGGACAGCCCCCACCCTAGCGGCGTCGGGGATAGTGGGCAGTGCCGCCTCGACGCGCCGCCGATAGGAGTCCCAGTCTATGCCCCGCAAGTCCAAGGCGGCACGGGGTGGCTCCAGAGACCCGACAAGGTCGATGGAGTAGATGACAGGGACGTGGTCAGAGGCTAGGGCGGCACGAGTGGTGGCGTCGATAGGGAGGGGGAGACCTTTGACGAGGGCGATGTCGAGGACATCCGGAGGGCCACGATGGGGGAAGATGATGGCGTCGAATGGGCTGATGACGCGGGCACCATGGGCCTCGACCACACGAAGGAGGCGACGGCCATGGGTGTTGGTGAGGCGACTGTGCCAGGCAGTATGGGTTCGGTCGCGGTGGCGGCCGATTTAATACGACGACCACGGCGGACAGAGCCATCACACCGACGTCATCTCAGACGCCGTCGCAATCTGTTCCACCGCGTGACCGTGGCGCGGGGCGCGGACGGCGGAGGGAGCGCGCCGCGGGCGGACGGTATTTAAATCGGCCGCCGCCGCGACCGAACCCAGTTCCCTCTGAGCAGCCATAGCGTACGGATCTCCGTGCCGGCACGTTCACAGGAGCTCAGTCCGTCAGTTCACCTGATGATGGCGACATGTATGATCGCCGAAATATTGTGCCCGTTGGACACTATAGACCGGCAGCACACCCGTGGATATTTTGGTTATCAAATACGCCGGGAGAAACTCAAGAATCACACATACACATACTGATCACCCAGAACATTATGACCACCAACCTCCTGTCGATATAAACCCGTCTAGGCGATAGCACTGTCACCTGGTGATGAATGACTGCTAGTCAGACACACGCACTGTGTATGTACGGGGGTTGTCCAGAAAGTAAAGACCGCATTTTTTTTCTTCAACAATTCTTTATTGAACATAATAAGAATTACGCACACGGAAAAATGGTGTTTCATCTACATACCCTATTTTTCCATGTAATCTCCATCCCGTTCCATGGCTCTCCTCCAGAGGGAAACGAGGGCGTGTATGCCCTGTAGGTACCAATCCTTGTCATGGTGGAGGAGCCAGTGCTTCACTGTGTGACTCCCCTCCTCATCGTCCGCAAAATGTCTTCAATGAATGGCGTTGGCGCCCTTTAATGGCCCAAACAAGAGGAAGTCCGAGGGGGCTATGTCAGGGCTGTAGGGTGGATGGGGTGACGCTGTCCAACGCTGTTTTGCGATGTGTTCAGCAATCCTTAGACTTGTGTGGCGCCGAGCGTCATCGTGTTGCAGAAAAACATCTCCTAGGTTGCTGTGGCGCCGAAGTCGCCAGAAGCGCGTCTTGAGTTTTGTTAATGTGTTGACATGTGCTTTTCACCTCTTGGCATCACATCAATGAGAATCACACCTTCACAGTCCCAGAACAGGGTGACATGTGCTTCTCGCCTCTTGGCATCACATCAATGAGAATCACACCTTCACAGTCCCAGAACACAGTGATCATGACCTTACCGGGGGAAGCAGTCGCTGTGAATTTATTTTACTGTGGGGAGTGGGAATGGCGCTATTTCATCGACTGTCGTTTTGTTTCGGTCTCAAAGTGGTGAAACCGGGTTTCATCACCTGTCGTAAGTTGGAACAAGAAGCCTTGCACTCAGTTTCAAAACGTTGTAACAAATTAAGAGAAATGTTTTTTTCTGTCCGATTGCCATTTTCATTGCGAAATTGCCGGCTTACTCATGTCTGGAGTAACAACAGAGGGCTGTTTGCCTGGGTTGTCTGCTAGCGTAGTGAAAGGTGTTTGCTACTGCAAGGTAAGTCTGGTTTGTTTTCGGTTCTAATCTCGATGGTGGCAGATAGACTATCAGTAAAGCAATTTTAAGAAATTCTCGCGCCCCCAATGCGTTTTATTGCTACCATTATTCTGTACTGGCGCCCTGTGGATGTCAATATGAAACTCTTGTAGAATTTCATACTTCTTACTGCCTTCCTTTTTCCACTTCTGTCAGTAATTGGATTGACTTACGTGTGGCACTGAATGATTTTTAACTTACTTTCGTTATGAATCTTCACGCATTGCTAAATTTGCACACTTTCATGGTAGGTCAGCAACGGCAATCCACTATGACTGGTCTGAACGTTGACATAAACCGTTTCGCAGCCGAATGCGCATAATATTTTGCTAATTCGTAACGATCCGCGGTACTTTGTCTTACTAGAACAGCTGTCTTATCTCGATAAGCTGAAATTCATTTTAATTAGTACAGTTCATACTAATTAGCGTTTCTTCTTTCTTTTATATCTTATATTTACGTGTTGTGTTTAACACACTAATCAGTATTAATGTAGTCTTACACATGATTGAAAACAGTCTGACAAAGTTCGGATAGTTTGTCAATTTCAGGCCTGTGCATAGTATGTTGGTAGCACTTCGTCGCCTTGTTTGTTATGCTGTGTAGCAGACTTTAAAGCTGTGCGGATCGGCATAAGGAAAAGGCGAGGGGTCTCGCTCGTTTTGACCACGACTGTACCTGATGCTGCATATTTATAACTACAGCGCTCCAGTATATAGTTGCTCTGTTGCAACTAGCTGCCGGGAACGTCTTTCGAAGCGACAGAGGTGTTCTACCACATTTTAATGCAGTAAGGAGTCGACAGTTGAAAAATGGGGTAAGTATGGGGGGAGGGGGTAAACGTTCTAGAGGGAGACCTAGGCTCGACTACATTAAACAGATGGAAGTAGAAATAGGTTGCAGTTGTAGTGCACATGTGAAAACACTTGCACAATGCAGACTAGCATGGAGAGCTGTAAAAAACCATTCGTCGCATTGAAAACACTATAACAACATGAGTTGTTTTCTAAATCGTATGGTATTTGCTAGCCATTATTTGGAATGAATCAAAGTGATTGCTGGAATCTCGTTCATTTTACGTCGTTTGTGACAGTTTTGCGGTGATGGAACCCTACCATTTGAAAAAATAAAACGCACGAACTAAACGAAAATACGTCAGATGTGAGAGCACTTCATTAACCGTTTTACTGTACACTCGTTTCTACCCATGATGAAAATTCATTTGGCCTAGATGGGTAGGTTTCCGCGGTTCTGCAAGAGGAATTCAGTGTGTTTTGAACTTAAATCATGCAAGAGATCCAACCGTCTCGGAGTATCATTTCAGTTCTTTAGGTAAAAGAGAATATGGCTTGTCCTAATACCCTGTTGTTACATCTCATTGCATTGTCTGAAGAACCAACAAGAAAAGGTGTCAGACTATTGTTACCGCAGCTACAAATAGCTTCGTGGTTTTGTATGTTCGTAATTTCAGTATCAAGAAACATGCATTACATTCGTGTATTGTGTTCACTGACTTGAATTGCTATCATTATATGTATTATTGAAAAAATTCTTTAGTAAGCTATTTGTTTTACACTGATGTATATTTCTTGTGACTACATCACTGACATTTATTCTTTTCTTTTTTTTCAGCTACGAACCAACCAGGATGGCCAATGTAAGTTATGCCAGCTTATAACTTGTGGACATCTGTATGTATGTAGACAAATTAAAATCTACTTTCCTTTCGTGAAAAATAGTCGTTTCAGGCTAGTAGCAAATGCTGGTAGTAACACAGAGAATCACCGAAGATGAGGCCTCAAGATTAATGATAGCGTAAGAAATTTAAATATCCTAGAGGTACGAGATAAAGACGCTGGCTACTGTTGTTTGTGATCACGAGACTTTTATATTATTCGCACATTATCATATGACTGTTATTAGCCTGTAATTCAAACGTTTGGCAAAGCACGTACTACAGTTAAACGCTATACGTATGTACAGAACGGTCTACAACTTCTCAATTTCCAGGTTCCACGTTTCTGTAAAATCATAGCAATGATTAACATAAATTAGACTGACAGTAGAATGTACTCTGCAGGAATTGCTCTCCGGTGTTCTTTAAGGACAATATTCTTTCGGCTGGTTCCACACAATTCAACCTTATGCAGCCAGGAGAACTGATGTGGATAGTGCCGGTCTTGATTCTACAGTAGTATGTAAAATTGGATCATAATCAAAAAAGGAAACTACACTCCTGGAAATTGAAATAAGAACACCGTGAATTCATTGTCCCAGGAAGGGGAAACTTTATTGACACATTCCTGGGGTCAGATACATCACATGATCACACTGACAGAACCACAGGCACATAGACACAGGCAACAGAGCATGCACAATGTCGGCACTAGTACAGTGTATATCCACATTTCGCAGCAATCCTGGCTGCTATTCTCCCATGGAGACGATCGTAGAGATGCTGGATGTAGTCCCGTGGAACGGCTTGCCATGCCATTTCCACCTGACGCCTCAGTTGGACCAGCGTTTGTGCTGGACGTGCAGACCGCGTGAGACGACGCTTCATCCAGTCCCAAACATGCTCAATGGGGGACAGATCCGGAGATCTTGCTGGCCAGGGTAGTTGACTTACACCTTCTAGAGCACGTTGGGTGGCACGGGATACATGCGGACGTGCATTGTCCTGTTGGAACAGCAAGTTCCCTTGCCGGTCTAGGAACGGTAGAACGATGGGTTCGATGACGGTTTGGATGTACCGTGCACTATTCAGTGTCCCCTCGACGATCACCAGTGGTGTACGGCCAGTGTATAAGATCGCTCCCCACACCATGATGCCGGGTGTTGGCCCTGTGTGCCTCGGTCGTATGCAGTCCTGATTGTGGCGCTCACCTGCACGGCGCCAAACACGCATACGACCATCATTGGCACCAAGGCAGAAGCGACTCTCATCGCTGAAGACGACACGTATCCATTCGTCCCTCCATTCACGCCTGTCGCGTCACCACTGGAGGCGGGCTGCACGATGTTGGGGCGTGAGCAGAAGACGGCCTAACGGTGTGCGGGACCGTAGCCCAGCTTCATGGAGACGGTTGCGAATGGTCCTCGCCGATACCCCAGGAGCAACAGTGTCCCTAATTTGCTGGGAAGTGGCGGTGCGGTCCATTACGGCACTGCGTAGGATCCTACGGTCTTGGCGTGCATCCGTGCGTCGCTGCGGTCCGGTCCCAGGTCGACGGGCACGTGCACCTTCCGCCGACCACTGGCGACAACATCGATGTACTGTGGAGACCTGACGCCCCACGTGTTGAGCAATTCGGCGGTACGTCCACCCGGCCTCCCGCATGCCCACTATACGCCCTCGCTCAAAGTCCGTCAACTGCACATACGGTTCACGTCCACGCTGTCGCGGCATGCTACCAGTGTTAAAGACTGCGATGGAGCTCCGTATGCCACGGCAAACTGGCTGACACTGACGGCGGCGGTGCACAAATGCTGCGCAGCTAGCCCCATTCGACGGCCAACACCGCGGTTCCTGGTGTGTCCGCTGTGCCGTGCGTGTGATCATTGCTTGTACAGCCCTCTCGCAGTGTCCGGAGCAAGTATGGTGGGTCTGACACACCGGTGTCAATGTGTTCTTTTTTCCATTTCCAGGAGTGTACATCTGTCAACAGAGTAAGGTAAAGCGTAATCGCAAGACATCACCACACATTACGCCAACGCTTGATTTAAAAATTGTGAACTGAAGATACAAACTTGAAACAACTAACAAAACTGGAACTATATCTTCTACAACAATGAACCCGTGGGTTCATTGGTATACGGTGGCTTCTATCAGTCACCATTCTTGTCTTTTTTCCAACGCTAAGTCGAGGATCATTCTGCATTCCTTTGATCCATTCTTATAGTCAATGCTACTGACTCCACAATAAACGTGTGTATATCAGCATCGCCGTGACTGCGACATATAGTTGCCATGAAGGC
Organism: Schistocerca serialis cubense; assembly: GCF_023864345.2. Classification (NCBI taxonomy): domain Eukaryota; kingdom Metazoa; phylum Arthropoda; class Insecta; order Orthoptera; family Acrididae; genus Schistocerca; species Schistocerca serialis. Next base: position 515,405,660 of record NC_064640.1, read on the forward strand.
CATCCACTATGCAGTTTGGTAGGAAACAAAATACCGAAGCAACTGCAGTGTGTGTATACAATTCTCTTGCGGACATCATTGGCTTCTGTCGTGTATTTGTGATTATATATTTATCCCGCCATGAAATGAGTACTCTTCATCGATTTTGCGCTGGCTTCTACGACTAACATTTTACTGTTTTCGGAACCGTCGCCAGAGCCTTCAAATGACGGTTCGTGCCACATGCGAAGATTTAAAACTTTTATTTTTATTCTTGCATGACCAGCTTCAGTCAGGTCAAACAATCATTTTTAGATCTACAACTATACAAAATTGAAAATTGCGATTGGTCCTGTTTGCTACTATACCTTCTCACTAATTTAAAAGAGGTTCTGTTACATGTTGCATAACAAAACAGAAAAAATAAATAAAATTCACTATCGCCAACTGTGTAACACAACCGAAAAATGTTTTTCTTAACCAAAATTTTATAGTTGAGGTGCGATAAGTCTCGTTAGACCAGTAGCAACAACATAGGTGACCCCATTTCCTCTCTTCACGGACACACATACGGTCGCGTCAGATGGGTAGTGTCCTAGTGCAATATACATAACTGAAGGTTTTACTGCGATTGCAGAGGAGAGGCCTCAGAAACAAACATATATGTTCCTTCTTCTGTTTAAATGTCGTCCTTCGTCGACTCTGTATAGCATTTTCGTATTTTCAGAAATGTTTATGTTTTTCCTATTATAAGTGAAAAAATAATGTTTCATTACTTGCACGTTTCTGTCCTTGCAGCACGTCAGAAAATTTCACCTCATCTTACAATCGCAGTCATCAGGCGTAATAATGAAAGAGATAGAATCAGTAATCTTAGTATTTTGATCTTGACGCTACGTCACATGCGAAATTATAAATTTTCTTTAACTTTGAAACATACGTTACCACGTTCTTTTAGAAATATACAGTCACTTTCGTTTGATATAATTCCACTGTACTTCATAGACATATATATTTGTTTGCATTACAATTATAAAACAGTTTTCTTTTTACACTTAGGTTTGTTAATGTGTGTTCTATATTTGGATCAAAGACCTCGCCTTCTTGGTGCTTGTTTCAAAATTCGAGCTCTTTCTCAGTTTCCTCAGTCATCAGCAACTATATTAATGAAGAGACCCATACAAATGGGCTTTTTGTTTGTACTAAAAATGTCTTCCTCATATCTTGACATCACAAAGTTAGAAAAAAATAGACTTTCTTGCGTAAAATCTGTCTTTAATTTCGTCTTCTGCCATATGTTATGCATTTTATGTGCTTGCTTATTTCATATTGGTTGACTTGATAAAGGCTGCCATCAGTCTAACCTTTGAATATTATTTTGTTCTTTATGACTTGTTTATCTTCAAAATATCTGTTACTAAAGGAGTAATTTAAGTATTTGCCCTGTGGTTATGAAGTTACTGCTAGTAGATAAACCATCTGTTTGAAGGCTTTGTCAATAAACATGCAAACTTATTTTAATACACTATTCTCAACAATATCTACTTTATTTTCAGCATGCATATTACCTACATTGGAAAAGGGATAAAGAACGGTATGTGGGGCATTTATATTATTGACTAACCTTTTACCCATGGCTTCATCCCCATGTATGTGTCACATATATTGCACACATATATGTCTCAATATCTCCTGTTTTACACCAGACTACTCCAGATAGTAAGTTAAAATTATCAATGGTAGTCAGATGTATGGTATGATCCTTGGTACGTAAAGATGTTGAGAAAAATATTGGCTCACTGTAGTGCATATTATCACGAGTTGTTTGACTCACTGAACAGCGAAAATAACTGCCAATGGCATGACATTTTTTAAAAGTATTCTAAGTCAACTAAATATAGAAAGGAAGTGCCAATATCTTGTTAAAGAACATTTTTACCCAGTCCCCATACCTAGGTGTAGTATGGCAGGCAGGCTCTGAGCACTATGGGACTTAACTGCTGAGGTCATCAGTCCCCTAGGTGTAGTATGAGTACCTTACCCCCATACTGCACACACACAGAAAAATGAGTCAGGTTTATATGCCAGGTTTTATTGAAATGACATCATGAAAATAAATGAGAAAAATTTTAATTTCTCCCCATATCTGCATTTTCCCTTCTACTCCTCTCTCCCCTCTTCCCCACGCCTCCTCTAACCCTGTCCATCTTACACTTGCCTCCTCACAACCTGTACCTCTTCCATCTACTCCCCCACAGTCCCTCCCACTTCCATCTGCCTCCTCACACCATCTCCCTCAGCCACCTCACAGCCTCCCTCTTCCGCTTGCCTCCTCACACATTTTTTCCATTTCCGCCTGTCCACTGCAACCTTCTTCTTCCATATGCCACCAGCATCTTCCCCTATCACCCTCTGTCTTGCAATTTTCCGTCTCCTGCTGTCCCCATTCTCTTTATCGATCGCCTTTATCCCATCTCTCTGTCCATCTCCTCCTCCCCTCCCTCTCTCTCCCTCTTCTGCGTAACCCGTTTTTCACCATTACCTCAGTGGGGAATGAGAGTGTGGCCCCTACGTGTACAGTACTTCTTTCCAGACAATAAGTGATATGTGTGCCAAGTCCAGCTGGAATCAATCCAGTGGTTTAGGAGGATATGTGGAACAACACATATACATGCAGAATGAGATTTTCACTCTGCAGCGGAGAGTGTGCTGATATGAAACTTCTTGGAAGATTAAAGTGTATGCCGGACCGAGACTCGAAATCGGGACCTTTGCCTTTCGCGGGCAAGTGCTCTACCAACTGAGCTACCCAAGCACGACTACGCCCCGTCCTCACAGCTTTACTACTGCCAGTACCTCGTGTCCTACCTTCCAACTTTACAGAAGCTCTCCGGCGAACCTTGCGGAACTAGCGCTCCTGAAAGAAAGGATATTGCGGAGACATGGCTTAGCCACAGTCTGGGGGATGTAGCCAGAATGATATTTTCACTCTGCAGTGGAGTGTGCGCTGATATGAAACTTCCTGTATTTGCAGTAGTAAAGCTGTGAGGACGGGGTGTGAGTCGTGCTTGGGTAGGTCAGTTGGTAGAGCACTTACCTGTGAAAGGTAAAGGCCCCGAGTTCGAGTCTCGGGCCGGCACACAGTTTTAATCTGCCAGGAAGTTTCACATATACATGTATTTCAATGAAATATACATTTTGTGGAAAACAGGTTTAATCTTTGATATTTGACTAGTTTGTTATGTGTATATCTCTTTCAGCTTCTCATTTGTGTTTCATTTTTCATGTAAAACATATGTTATTAATTGTCCTGATAATTTTCTCCTTCACTTACTTTTAAATGCATGCTTTTAAACTATTTCTCCTCTGATCGAATAATATAAGGAGTTCAGTCTTCTTTCCATAAAATTTCCTGAAATTACCTATTTGAACCTTTCTTGGTTTATTTGATATTATGGTTTGTTAAGAAATATTTTTGTATAATACCGCGAACTGTGGTTCATGCAGTACAACGTAGTTGGCTGGCATGTTGCGAGTCACCAGTTCAAACCCATCCACCAGAAATTATTAGTTATTTAGCATTTATCAACTAGACCAGGGCTTCACAACATACGTGCTCGCGAAGCAAGCTGTGAGCAGCAAGGCGCGAGCTCGGAGCAGCGCGAGCACGCTACCCCCACTACTGGACCAGAGCGGAAAATGGGGAGAGTCACGTGGGGCACACAACAGCTGCCGCCAGTCAATGTAAATCTGCGGCCACCTGCAGGGATATCACTCACGAATTATTACTGCAACAAATGAAACAAATAAAGGAGAATGTACACCTGCCACATAATTTTATTAGCTTAGTGTATGCCTCTACATTCGTATTAACTTGTGAACTGTTACACAATAAAAGGTGTCATTGAAGTGTGGGATTCTCGGTTATCTTGTACTTTTTGTCCTTTACAATTGCGTTTATGTTCGGAGTAATTGTTCTTGTGCATTGTAGGCGCAGCGTGCAGTTTAAATTTCGATCAGACAATGCGTTTCTCAGGTGCGTCTTGTTACATTTCATTGCAGAGAACAGTTGTTCACAAACATACGTGGAACCGAACATTGATATTATTGTAGCCGCCAGTTTGTGCAAACGAGGAAATCTATCCTGAGGGAAGTGTCTGTAGAATTACAAAATGTTTTTCTTGTTCTGAAATTTGTCTCTATTCTCATTCACACTGCAGGTTAATAATTTCTAGTTGCAGCTCAGGACGAATCTTTTCAATATTCGCTGAATATGGAGAGGCGAACAGATCAAAATCTCTGTCTAGTGCTGTCAGATCTTGAAAGTGTTGATCAAATTCTTCCTTAAAGGCAACTAAACTATGTGAATGACGTTCACAGTCTTTGTGAACATCTTTCATGGATGAGAATTTGGGAAAATGAGCTATATTTCCTGTTTCCAGCTGACTCACACAAAGTGTCAATTTCATTTTAAAAGCTCGTATTCGATCTATGAAATGAGTAATTAGCAGATCTTTACCTTGTAGTGAAATGTTCAAAGCATTCAGATGGCTAGTTAAATCTGCTAAGAACGCGAGATCACATTTCCATGAAGGCTCTTTCAATTCAGGAACACACATGTTATTTATTTCCATGAACACATTTATCTCATCTAATATGCAAAAAAAAAACGATTTAATAATTCGCCATGACTAACCCAGCGGACCTCGCTGTGATAAGGCAGGCTACCATACTGGCTTTCTACACCCTCAAGAAAGCTTTTACATTGGCTGTGTTGTAGTCCATGCTTCCTTATATAATTGGTTGTACGAACAACAACCACCATCACATTTTTTAGAGTGATACTCTTTGCACATAAGTTTTCCTGGTGGATCACACAGTGAACGCCCCTTATTTCATTCAGCACGGTCAGTTTTTGCGTTTTCTCCTTCAACAGCGCAACGAAACTTAATTTTGTTCCCTGCATTCGGCATGGTCAGTTTTTGCATTTTCTCCTTCAACAGCGCAACGAAACCTGATATTTTCTCTGTCATCGCTGGTGCACCGTTTGTAGACACTGAAACTAACGAATTCCACGAGAATCCTACATCATCAATACTTTCTTCAACACTACTTAATATATCACCTCCGGTTGTAGTGTTCTTCATGGCTATTACATCGAGGAGCTCTTCCCTCACCTGAAGATCTCTATTAACACCTCTAATAAATATGGGAAGCTGCGCTGTTCCAGTGATAACAACACTTTCGTCCAGAGCTAGAGAATACGCCATAAAATCTTTACAGATATTTGCAAGCTGGCTCTGGACGTCATCTGCCATGTCCTGTATGCGACGCATAATGGTCATGTTAGATAATGGCACAATCCGAAACTGTTCAACTTGAGATGGACACATATGTTCCGCTGCAACTACCAAACATTCTTTTATCAAATCGCCATCAGTGAAGGGGCGCAGGGATTTTGCTAAAAGCAAAGCAATTTTGTAACTCACTCTGAGAGCTGCCTCAGTTGATTTTTCTTCGTCGTCCAGATCTTCTTCGGGTAGCTTCCTTTTAAGTTTAATAACTTCCTGTGCACGATCTGGTCCATCACATTTTCCACTTCCGTAGTCTTTCGCGTGGTACGACATATAATGTCGCTGCAAATTAAATTTCCTGAAAGAATTCAGCGTTTTGTGACTTACTAAACATTTTGCAACACCATCTTTTTCTGTGAACAGATACAATTCCTCCCAATGGGGGTTGAACTGCGAAAGCATGGTTGGGGTTACACAACGGCGACTTGACATGATTCTTAACCAGCGCAATGACTGTTAGAGCTGATCGTAGTGCTTTAAACGTTACACAGTCGGCGCGAATTCAATAGGCAAGCTGCAGCCCTATTTAAACGTGCGCGCGCATTTCCCCTCCCTCCCTACTCTGCGACCTTGAACCTGCTCGCGAGCACGTGCCTGAGCAGACGCGAGTATTCGCGCTCAAAACCGGCCAGTTCTTAAGCCCTGAACCAGACAAAGTTCTCAGAAATATAATAAGTTTATAATATTTGTATATCCTTGAATATTAGGTGTTTGTATAAATAACAGCACTCGCCATCCAGGCTTGAGTTCTGTTTTGACTATACACTTTTGTTCGTAATAAATGCGCTTTCAGTTCGAAGTGTTGTTTTCGATTGTCGACTCTGCTACAATATTTGGACTACAGTGTGATTACAACGAGACATTCTTTTGATGGAAAGACCGAACACTTGAAAAGGTCTACATCACCGTGGTTCCAACTGGGCAACATGAAATCTGTTGCCTAAATGGTCAGGGACTGGAGTACAAGCAGTATTGTTCGTACAGCCCATATGTTCAGGAGACCGGAGGATTTTATGCCAGCAGTAAGACAGCAGCACATGGGACATCCGTCAGTGCTTTCCAGAAACGCTGATGGGTACCCAGTGACATGGCTGACGCCATATGTCAGGAGGTATAGAGAGGGTTGAAGAAGAGATGTATCAATCTTTGGCTCCAATCTCCACCAGCTATCGAATGAGCGCCACGAAGGACTCAGCCAGCTTAGACTTACGCCACCACAGTAGAACTACAACACAGCATATGACCCAACACAGGTACAACAAACTCTTCCACCAAGTGTAACGACCTGCAGTATGGACATTTGGAGGAAAGAGCACAACATGATGGTATGTTTCTGTGGCGGACGCTCTTAGACATGTATGCTACTGCAGGGAAAGAAGACGAGTGTTTGATGACTGTTACGCCTCCAGACATTAGCCATCACAACAGTCCTATTAATACGAGTCAGTTGCAGACAGCTTTAATCGAACCGTGGGATGAAGATTATTGAAAAGGACGCTTCCAAAGACTCCGTAGCTATTCCCCATTGGCCTGCCGAGGTACCAGCCACTCGCCTAGCTGCCAAATTCAGGAAAACGAAGTGAGGCCGCAACAGATGAAAATCTTCCATGGTCTACGATTATCAAGATAATAGGATATATTACCGAGCTCATCATCGACAGTTAAAATCCCTGGACGTAAGTCAAATAAGGTGTTTCTTTTTCAGGAATACAAAATACTTTTCTTCACCAGCTGAAGAAAACTGTTCAGTGATATGAAAGCGGTTAGGCTGAATGGTCTCAAACAGATAATATTTCCAGCCAGTAGAAACATACAATTCAAGAGTAACTGAGTGGCAGAACAGAGCCATTCGAATTTGTCGTTTCAACAAAATGTACTGATGATGTTATTCTCAGATGGGAAATCCTGCAAGCGTCACAAGCAGTCGTAGGCCCTGAAAGATGAGCGCTTGAGAATCGAACAAGCACACATAAGAAAGATGCCTCTGTGCGGTTGTCTGCTGTCATCAAGGAGACGATTTCTACTCGCTTATCAAGATACGTAACTAAAATATGGAGCTTTTGTTGAGTGCAAAAAAACTATTCAGGCTCATAAAAGATGATCATAAGAATTGCCAGTAGTGAAGGAGAACTTTGGGTCACTGACTGTCACAAGCAGCATAACTCATCCCTAAAGGTATGTGTTTAGGGACAGCCGAACCAGGAAGAGCTGCTTACTGTCATTGACGAAGAATCCTGCTTTGCTACCAATACAGAAAATGTATGTGTGGAACCCACGGCCTAATTCAACAGGAGCTTGCCTGGCCAAGAAACAAGGACGGCGAATGATAGCAAAAAAGGAAAGGAAGATTGGAGTTTAACATTCAGTCCACAGAGAGATCATTAGAGATGGAGCACAACTTCAGATTACAAAGGACTAGGGAGTGAAATTGGTCATACCCTTTCCAAAGAAAATATACTGGTAGTTGCCTGGAATAATATTGCGAAATAATGGGAAACCGAAATATGTAGGGCCAAATGGGGGTTTGCACCATTTCCTCTATAATGTGAGTTCAGTGTGTTAACCATTGCTCCACCTTGTTCAGTACGAGTTTTCCCATTTTCTAACTATTTTTGGGTGCTTTCAAATCTGTGTGGAGAAAAGACTGACCAAGAAAACAATGGGAAAACGGCATACCAATAGTGGGGATCAACCACCTATTAGCCGGCAGTGTTATAGGGTATCGGTGACTGAACGACGCATAATCCAGGAGAAAATGGAGAAGATGTTGCAAGACGCCATCGCTTAAACTTTTACAGAGTCCTTGGTTCTCTCCTGTGGTCCTTTGTGAGGAAGGAGGACAGTATCTGGCGTTTCTGCATCGACTGCCGAAGACTGAACAAAATAACGGAAAAAGATGTCTACCCATTTCCACTCATTGATGATAGCTGAGACTACTTGAAAGGAGCAAAATATTTCTGAATTGTGGACATGGAGACTGCTGGCCATGTTGCCGCCACCCCTTTCATTGCTGCTCTCGCCGCTGTCCCCATCGTCACCGCCTACGGCGCAGTCTGTAGCGGAGCAGTGTTAAAATAGATGCAGCCTCGTTGTAGACGAGAGCAACGGGCCAATAAGCCGTCCACCTCCTTAACGGTCGGAGCACGAAGATACTGCAGCACTTCCGACAGCAAAGTAGTCAAGTATGAAATGAAAGTTTGTGAAAAGATTTATTCCTAAATATTACCATAATCCAACCTATTTGCTAAGCTGCAGTGTCAACATATATCATTCATTTTAAAAAATCCAGTAAAACAATGTTTGTTTCTTCTTTTACAACCAACACTGCACAGTTAAATAGTGCAAGGTTGAGCAATTGGGCATCAGGCATTGATTCATAATGCCTGTAACAGGACTCATACTTTGAAAGAAGAACATTTTTAAACACTTGAGGCAGCAGTATAAAATATGTTAAATATGACATGCCGAAGTTATAAACTGTGTAGGAAACAATTAATAGTCTACAGCCTTCAAACTGTGATATCTTTCAGTAGCCGGCCGTAGTGGCCGAGCGGTTCTAGGCGCTACAGTATGGAACTGCGCGACCACTACGATCGCAGGTTCGAATCCTCCCTCGGGCATGGATGTGTGTGATGCCCTTAGGTTAGTTAGGTTTAAGTAGTTCTAAGTTCTAGGGGACTTATGACCTCAGCAGTTGAGTCCCATAGTGCTCAGAGCCATTTGAACCATTTTTATCTTTCAGTAAGTTTCCTATAAATGTTCAAAAGAAATTTACAAATATTGCTTGATTTCAGCCACTCAAACACGCAATAGGCAGTTACATGATCATCGTCTCCTTCTTGGGTCTCATAGTCCTCCAGCTGAATCATCATAACATATTCGGGGATATCCAGAATGTCTGTGTTAAAGTGATTTCTTCAACACACCCAAGTTGTGCATTCGCTGTTCTCTCTTCTGAGCGAGGTAATGGCTGTTTTCAAAGATGTATCAGTGGCCATAACTTGTTATATATTCACACTGCACTCGCACAAGTTACCAAGGACCATCTCTCTGCATACGATCAGAACCTAATTCATTTTGTCGGTGAAGGGGCAGTAGAGCTCAGGGTAGTCGTCTTTCATATCGAAATCAAAGATATTATACATATTTTTTAAAAAGTTGCATACACTGCTGCAAATAATATACATTAACAGCGATTGATAAATAGGTCATCCAGTCATGAGAGAACTAACAAAGGCCGGCCGCGGTGGCCGTGCGGTTCTAGGCTCTTCAGTCCGGAACCGCGTGACTGCTACGGTCGCAGGTTCGAATCCTGCCTCGGGCATGGATGTGTGTGATGTGCTTAGGTTGGTTAGGTTTAAGTAGTTCTGAGTTCTAGGGGACTGATGACCTCAGATGTTAAGTCCCATAGTGCTCAGAGCCATTTGAACTAACAAAGGATGTAGATATCGAGATGTTCAGTGGGTGAGGTGAAGTTGCAACCACGTGATGTGGTAATTATCTGTTTTGTTTAATGTTAGCTACATTTTAAACACATCAGCTGTAAAAGCATCAGAGTGGGTGTGATATTGGACCAGGAGTTTCATCTGGCGTTGTATTCGAAAATCCGCGATTTGGTGATGTTGAAATGATATTATCCATGAGTGAATGGGTTTGACTAATATGTCAACGCAGATTTCTGCTTTGTTCCACAACAATGTTTACCCTCAGTCAGTGATACTGGGAAATCACGTGATCAAAGTGACTTTCTTGGAACAGATAGTGTTCACATCTAGAGGAGCAGGGGTTTAAGAACCTAATGTTAATAGTTATGCAATACGGCAAGCTGTAGAGTGTCGACTAAGGTGGCACTCACATGACTACTGATTTTACAAGACATTGTGAAGTAATCTGTAGGCGTTAACTCGCCAAACTCTTTTCCCCTTGGGGAAACCATCGCTCAACTGTATGATACATGCTGTATGTCTATAGAAGTAGAAATGTAGGAGCCCAGTGTGCTATATATAGACACAGATCTGCGGTTTTGTTTAAGTATATTTATATAACCTACAATATGTAAGCCTTTATAAATCAATAAGAGCTTAAGAGCTACGTATGTACCATACAAAATACTCTGTATGCCAATGTGAGTGTGTAGTCATAAATGCGCGGATGAAACATCCCCATCACAAGAGTCTGGTAGTGACCAACTGTTCCTGCAAGGCTACTGGAAACCGGAAGTCGGAGGAAAAGAATGGATCATTACTTCTCAATAATATATGTGTTTTAACTGTTGAATCCTGTTCTATCACTGTTAACACATCCTGACGGGATCCGCTTCATGCATGTATATTTTTTTCTAAAACCTCGTTTCCACCCAAATAGTAGCTATTGCAGGAGATTCGACACAGTCTCAATAGAGTAAAGTACCAGATGTTTAGCGAAAGCAGTGATATTGCGCCACCTGATAAAATAAAAGCCAAACAGCATCTTCATACTTGATGTTGCATTACAAAAAAGAAACACCAGAATGAGACACGGAAATATTTCTGTTTTGGCTGGCACATGAAGACGATGTCTTCTTTTGAGCCAAATCTAATTCAGGATTCTGAAACAGTTGGTGAGGGGTAATGTGAGCCTTATTATCGCCTTCAAACAGGACAGTATGAATGTAAAGGATATCTAGCCGGCCGGAGTGGCCGTGCGGTTCTAGGCGCTACAGTCTGGAGCCGAGCACCGCTACGGTCGCAGGTTCGAATCCTGCCTCGGGCATGGACGTGTGTGATGTCTTTAGGTTAGTTAGGTTTAATAAGTTCTAAGTTCTAGGCGACTGATGACCTTAGAAGTTAAGTCCCATAGTGCTCAGAGCCATTTGAACCATTTGAACATTCCATTATCCTCGTTTTGCTTTTGTTGGTGTTCATCTTATATCCTCCTTTCAAGACACTGTCCCTTCCGTTCAACTGCTCTTCCAAGTCCTTTGCTGTCTCTGATAGAATTACAATGTCATCGGCGAACCTCAAAGTTTTTATTTCATCTCCATGGATTTTAATACCTACTCCGAATTTTTCTTTTGTTTCCTTTACTGCTTGCTCAATATACAGATTGAATAACATCGGGGAGAGGCTACAACCCTGTCTCACTCCCTTCCCAACCACTGCTTCCCTTTCATGCCCCTCAACTCTTACAACTGCCATCTGGTTTCTGTACAAATTGTAAATAGCCTTTCGCTCCCTGTATTTTACCCCTGCCACCTTTAGAATTTGAAAGAGAGTATTCCAGTCAACATAGCCAAAAGCTTTATCTAATTCTACAAATGCTAGAAATTTAGGTTTGCCTTTCCTTAATCTTTCTTCTAAGATAAGTCGTAAGGTCAGTATTGCCTCACGTGTTCCGATATTTCCACAGAATCCAAACTGATCTTCCCCGGGGTCGGCTTCTACTAGTTTTTCCATTCGTCTGTAAAGAATTCGCGTTAGTATTTTGCAGCTGTGACTTATTAAACTGATGGTTCGGTAATTTTCACATCTGTCAACACCTGCTTTCTTAGGGATTGGAATTATTATGTTCTTCTTGAAATCTGAGGGTATTTCGCCCGTCTCATACATCTTGCTCACCAGATGGTAGAGTTTTGTCAGGACTGGCTCTCCCAAGGCCATCAGTAGTTCTAATGGAATGTTGTCTCCTCCCGGGGCCTTATTTCGACTCAGGTCTTTCAGTGCTCTGTCAAACTCTTTACGCAGTATCGTATCTCCCATTTCATCTTCATCTACATCCTCTTCCATTTCCATAATATTGTCCTCAAGTACATCGCCCTTGTACAGACCCTCTATATACTCCTTCCACCTTTCTGCTTTCCCTTCTTTGCTTAGAACTGGGTTTCCATCTGAGCTCTTGATATTCATTAGCTCTTGAAATTCAGTAGTTCTCTTTTTTCCAAAGGTCTCTTTAATTTTCCTGTAGGCAGTATCTATCTTACCCCTAGTGAGATAAGCCTCTACATCCTTACATTTGTCCTCTAGCCATCCCTGCTTAGCCATTTTGCACTTCCTGTCGATCTCATTTTTGAGACGTCTGTATTCCTTTTTGCCTGCTTCATTTACTGCATTTTTATATTTTCTCCTTTCGTCAATTAAGTTCTGTTGTGGGTTCGCAGGAGAATCAACACCGGGTTACTAGAGGAAGCCGAAAGGCACGCGTTTTAGCTCACGCAGGGTGGCGTGAGGTATTATTCACAATATCGATAGTAACTGAACATGGCGCCTTGCTAGGTCGTAGCAAATGACGTAGCTGAAGGCTATGCTAACTATCGTCTCTGCAAATGAGAGCGTATTTTGTCAGTGAACCATCGCTAGCAAAGTGGGTTGTACAACTGGAGCGAGTGCTAGGAAGTCTCTCTAGAACTGCCGTGTGGCGGCGCTCGGTCTGCAATCACTGATAGTGGCGACACGCGGGTCCGACGTATACTAACGGACCGCGGCCGATTTAAAGGCTACGACCTAGCAAGTGTGGTGTCTGGCGGTGACACCACATTCTTCCCCCGCAAACCGGCGCACGGTTGTGGCATAAGGCTTCCGCCCGCCGTGGGGAGGACCCCATGTTGACGTATGTGACGAGGTGGGGAGCCTAACAACAGGCGAGGGTGTGCCACCCGCACCCTGCCATTCGGACTGCGGGGAGCTAGGAAATGCCTGAAAACCTGCTCCAGGGTGCACGCCAACATGCGGTGTATGCGCCCGCAGAGAGACAGGAGGGGCCGAGGGGTCGACCTCCATCAGGCCGGGGCACCCGACGGGCGAAGACGACATATGGTCCGGAGCGGGCAAGAGTTCCATGTCGGAGGACAACTGGTCACGGGAAGCGATTGGCGGGGCGTGACCCAGGGAGGCGCCCGGCGGTTGCAGCGACGCGTCCACTGCGGGCGTCGCCGGCGGGAGGACAGGCGGCGGCGGCGGCGGCGGCACGTCGCCATGAGGCAAAATGGAAGGCAACGTCGGTAACACCTGGGGCCGAGGCGAGCCAGTAGATGGGTCCCCAGGGCGCTGACCGGACGGCACCGTCGCTGAAAGCAGACGGGGAGCGGCAGATCCAGTGCGACGACAGAGGCGCAGCTGATTGAGATGCCGACGCACCTCACCAGAGGCCCCCAAAACCAGATACATAGCGCGGCCGAGGCAGCGAAGAATGCGCCCTTCGAGCCAACGCCGTGAACCTCGATAGTGACGGTAGTAGACAACGTCGTCTGGGGCAAAAGCAGGTGTCTGCCGCTGCAGAGGAACCTGATGCGGCGGATGTAGCAAAGACATCAAGGTGCGATGAGGGCGACCGTGAAGCAACTCAGCTGGCGAGCGACCATCTCGGGGCTGAGAGCGATACGAGGACAAAAAGAGCAATAACGCGTCCTCCCGAGAATGCGACGCTTTCTACTTCAACATCTGTGACATGAAAGTCCTGACCAGTCATTCAGCGGCACCGTTTGACTGTGTCGAAAACGGCGCGGACGTCAGATGTTGAATACCACTGGCCTTGCAGAATGAATGAAATTCTGCCGACACGAATTGTGGACCATTGTCGGAAACAATAGTCTGTGGAAGACCTTCAATGCAAAAGATAGCGGATAGCGCTTGGATGGTGGCAGATGACGTCGTGGAAGACATCCGGACAACAAAAGGAAAATTACTGATTGAATCTACTTCAACCAACCATCGAGCATTCCAGAATGGACCAGCAAAATCGATGTGTAAGCGTTGCCAAGGGGAAGTGGCTTTTGGCCATGCAAAGAATTTCCGCGGTGGTGCTGATTGTTGCTCGGCACATACCCTGCAAGAAGAGCACATATTCGTAATCGCAGCATCGATTCCGAACCAAGTACAGTGCTGACGAGCAAGTTGTTTCGTTCTCACTATACCCCAATGTCCTTGATGGAAAAGCTGTAAGACAGAGGACTGTAACGAACGTGGGACCACGACCCTGGACTGATCATTATCTGAACGCAACAGTAAAACACCACGTCGTACAAAAAGTCTCTCCTGGTGAGCAAAAAATCGGCGAACCAACGGATCCCCGATCCGTGACTTTGACAAGGGCCGTTGCGTAGCAATGAAATGCAGAACGGTAGCAAGGACAGGGTCGGCAGCTGTGGCTGTAGCTACACGACGAAAATCAATCGGAAACGATTCGACCACTTCATCGGTTTCCGAATCAATGAACATGCAAGCAAGTTCGGAAGAATCGAATGCTTTATCCTCAGCAACAGGCAAACGGGACAACGCATCGGCGTTTCCGTGCTTAGCAGTGGACCGATACAAGATATCGTAGCGGTACTGCGAGATGAAAATAGACTAGCGAATGAATTTCTGCGTTGTACGTGGAGGTACAGGCTTGGTCGGATGAAAAAGCGATGTCAAAGGTTTGTGGTCTGTGATGATGGTAAAGTGACGACAATACAAGAAATCACGAAACTTCGTAACACCAAATACGAGAGCCAATGCTTCTTTCTCGATCTGTGAATAATTTCTTTGCGCAGACGAGAGCAATTTGGACGCAAAGGCAATAGAGCGATTGTGCGATCCATCTTTGTGCGCAAGCACAGCACCGATCCCGAAATCCGATGCGTCCACCATCAACAAAAGGGGCTTCTGGGGATCGAATGGCGTAAGGCAAGTATTGGAAAGCAATGCCGATTTCAACTGGCGAAAGGCGCGTTCGCATTCCGCCGTCCAGACGAACGGAACACCTTTACGGCGTAAGCGATGAAGCGGAGCTGAAATGGAAGAGGCATGGGGAACATAGCGATGATAATAGTTAATTTTTCCCAGCACACTTTGTAGCTGCTTCAAATTCTGCGGCGAAGGCAAGTCTTGTATGGCATGTATATGCTCGGGACTGGGATGTATGCCTTGGGCATTGAGTACATGCCCCAGGTAGGGTAAGTACGAGCAAAAAACACACATTTGTTCTTCCGCAAGCGAAGACCATTTTGTCGCAAGCCCTGAAATAATGTTCTGAGAGTGGCTAAATGTTCTTCTTCCGTCTTTCCGGAGATCACAATATCAATTTGCTGCAGTAGGGACCGACGCACAAACATTTTGTAGATATTGCTGAAACAATGCAGGGGCGGATGCACACCCGAATGGCAGTCGTTTGAATCGATACAAACCAAGATGCGTGTTAACCACCAAAACGCGCTGGTATTCTTCGTCCACCGGTATTTGCAAGTACGCTAGGTCCAACTTCGAAAAATATTTACCTGGGCACAGTTTGTCAAAAAGATCTTCCAGGCGGGGTAAAGGCAAAGTTGCAGTCACTAGTTGTGGATTCACTGTTGCCTTGAAGCCTACACAAAGTCTCAATTATCCGGAAGGTTTTGGCAAAATGACTAAGCGTGACGCCCAGAGAGAAGCCTGCACACGTTCAATTACACCTTGTGATTCCAAATCGTGTAATGTTCTTGCGACCTCATCACGCAATGCGTGGGGAACATTGCGCGCTCTGAAAAATTTTGGTTGCGTGCTTACTTACAGTTCCAAATGTGCTTTATAGTTCTTAGCGCAACCAAGGCCCAGTGCAAAAATATCTGCAAATTCTTCACATAGACGAGAAACAGTGTCGGAAGGCACAGTCTGGTTCACTGATAGGGCCTGATTTACTATAGACAAGTTAAACAACTGAAATAAATCGAAACCAAAAAAGTTCACTGCAGAAGAAGAACGAAGGATGTAAAAGGACACAAGTTTTGTTTGTCCCTTGTATGTTGCAAGTTTCACGAGCCTGAGTATCCTTGGTTCGATTTCTATTCCAGCGTGAAGCAAAGGGCCTGGAATGATTTTAAGTTTCTGATCTGAGCTTTTTCTGGCAAACACATTGAACATGTTCTTTTTTATTACAGTAAAAGCAAATAGCTTGGCGTGACGGGCAATTCGCACGTGAATGTCTAGTAGCACACCGTGGGCATGATTTTAGCACTGCATTTGCTTGCCGGGGCGGTACACGTGGCTGAGAGCCTGGCGGCAGCGGCACGGCCGGGCGCGAGGACTGTTAACTGTTCCGTGCAGCTCGCCCGGCGGGCAGGTTAACCTGACACACAGGTGGCGACGTTTCAAATGATTCCTGAGCAAAGTCAAGTGTGTCCTGCCGATCCAATATGTCCATCACTTGTTGAAGGGAGGGATTGACTAGTTTCAAAATCTGTTCCCATATACGAACATCAGAAACGTTCAGTGCAATTGCATCACGTACCATAGTATCTGAATAAGGGAGTCCACATTGACACTCAAAAGCACAATCCCTAGTAAGGCCTTGCAAGGTTGCAAACCACTCCCGATTAGTCTGACCTGCCGTACGTTTTGTAAGAAAGAAGTTATACCTTTTTGCATTTACATTGACTGATTCTTTGAAATATGCATTTAATGCAGACAAAATTTCGTCGTAGGAGAGAGTTGCTACGTCGCGTCGGGGAAATAATTTGACTATCACACGGTACGTGTGCACCCTTACGGAGGACAACAAAAAAGGCTGCCGCTCGTTACGTTGAATTCTGTAGGCGGCAAGATGGAATCCAAATTGGCGTGACCACTCCGTCCAGCTTTCCAGTGCAGCATCAAAAGGACAAAAAGTTGGTGCAACTGCGTTTTGTGGCTGCGTTAGCGGTGGAGCGGCGGCTGCCGCATCGTTTTGCATTGCATGTTGACCCTGGACGAGCTGTCCAAAGGCATCCAGTAAGGCCTGCGTCTGCTGATTCTGTAAGCGATAAAATTCGGAGAGTACATCTGGAGATGGTGGCGAAGCCATTACTCAAGTAAATCAGGGCAGTACAGTTAAGAACGCAGTGTGCCTCGTCGCCAATGTTGTGGGTTGGCAGTAGAGCCAACACCGGGTTACTAGAGGAAGCCGAAAGGCAAGCGGTTTAGCTCACACAGGCTGGCGTGAGGTATTATTCACAATATCAATAGTAACTGAACATGGCACCTTGCTAGGTCGTAGCAAATGACGTAGCTGAAGGCTATGCTAACAATTGTCTCGGCAAATGAGAGCGTATTTTGTCAGTGAACCATCGCTAGCAAAGTGGGTTGTACAACTGGGGCGAGTGCTAAGAAGTCTCTCCAGACCTGCCGTGTGGCGGCGCTCGGTCTGCAATCACTGATAGTGGCGACACGCAGGTCCGACGTATACTAACGGACCGCGGCCGATTTAAAGGCTACCACGTAGCAAGTGTGGTGTCTGGCGGTGACACCACAAGTTCAATATTTCTTCTGTTACCCAAGGAGTTCTACTAGCCCTCGTCTTTTTACCTACTTGATCCTCTGCTGTCTTCACTACTTCATCCCTCAGAGCTACCCATTCTTCTTCTACTGTACTTCTTTCCCCCATTCCTGTCTATTGTCCCTAACGCTTTCCCTGAAACTCTGTACAACCTCTGATTCTTTCAGTTTATCCAGGTCCCATCTCCTTGAATTCCCACCTTTTTGCAGTTTCTTCAGTTTTAATCTACAGTTCATAACCAATAGATTGTGGTCAGAGTCCACATCTGCCCCTGGAAATGTCTTACAATTTAAATCCTGGTTCCTAAATCTCTGTCTTACCATTATATAATCTATCTGATACCTTCTAGTATCTCCAGGATTCTTTCATGAATACAACCTTCTTTCATGATTCTTGAACCAAGTGTTAGCTATGATTAAGTTATGCTCTGTGCAAAACTCTACCATGCGGCTGCCTCTTTCATTTCTTAGCCCCAATCCATATTCACCTACTATGTTTCCTTCTCTCCCTTTTCCTACTCTCGAATTCCAGTCACCCATGACTATTAAATTTTCGTCTCCCTTCACTACCTGAATAATTTCTTTTATTTCATCATACATTTCTTCAATTTCTTCATCATCTGCAGAGCTAGTTGGCATATAAACTTGTACTACTGAAGTTGGCGTGGGCTTCGTGTCTATCTTGGCCACAATAATGCTTTCACTATGCTGTTTGTAGTAGCTTACCCGCACTCCTATTTTTTTATTCATTATTAAACCTACTCCTGCATTACCCCTATTTAATTTTGTGTTTATAACCCTGTATTCACCTGACCAAAAGTCTTGTTCCTCCTGCCACCGAACTTCACTGTATCTAACTTTAACCTATCCATTTCCCATTTTAAATTTTCTGATCTACCTGCCCGGTTAAGGGATCTGACATTCCACTCTCCGATCCGTAGAACGCCAGTTTTCTTTTTCCTGATAACGACGTCCTCTTGAGTAGTCCCCGCCCAGAGATCCGAATGGGGGACTATTTAACCACTGGAATATTTTACCCAAGTGGACGCCATCATCATTTAACCATATAGTAAAGCTGCATGCCCTCGGGAAAAATTACAGCTGTAGTTTCCCCTTGCTTTCAGCCGTTCGCAGTACCAGCACAGCAAGGCTATTTTGGTTAGCGTTACAAGGCCAGATCAGTCAATCATCCAGACTGTTGCCCCTGCAACTACTGAAAAGGCTGCTGCCCCTCTTCAGGAACCACACGTTTGTCAGGCCTCTCAACAGATACCCCTCAGTTGTGGTTGCACCTACGGTACGGCTATCTGTATCGCTGAGGCACGCAAGCCTCCCCACCAACGGCAAGGTCCATGGTTCATGGGGAAGCATTATCTCATAGTCGTGTCAAAATATGGGGTTTGGATGATTCATGGCAGACTCGTCTTGTGCATGTGAGAGAATATTCATCCCCAATAAAGTTTTCATATATGTTTTAGTGGTCATAAATACGTATTCCAAATTCGCCTCAGCTCTTCCAGTGAAGGCAAAAACTGGGAAGGAAGTTATGGGGTCTTCGAACAGTTGCTACAGATCAGGAGAAACTAGCGTCCTGACTACCTAAAAAACAATCACAGAGGCAAATTTCACAATAAGTAATTCAAATAAGTAATGGAATGCTACAGAATAGTCCCCTACTTGACATTTTCTCACATGAAAGCGAGTACTATGGATCATTTTAACAGAAACATAAAAACCGTACATAGATGCAATTTAATCAGCGTGGCTGATACACATGGCTAGACATACTTCCATCACTTATTGAGGACTAAAATTAAGCTGAACATTATATGATCAAAATGGGATCCATTGATATTTGTGACAGTAGGCAGCTAGATACAGTATAAAGTCGTATTAAGATGGTGGATCTACGGAAGCAGAAATTCAGTGCAGATGATTTGGTGCATATTTCGAAATACAAAATTGCATTTGAGAAGTCTTACCTGTTGA
This sequence comes from Schistocerca serialis cubense, assembly GCF_023864345.2. Classification (NCBI taxonomy): domain Eukaryota; kingdom Metazoa; phylum Arthropoda; class Insecta; order Orthoptera; family Acrididae; genus Schistocerca; species Schistocerca serialis. Next base: position 515,425,221 of record NC_064640.1, read on the forward strand.
AGTCATCAGTGGAAGTATTTGCAGTTTCCAAAGTACCGTAGACAAATCCAAGAACTTACATCTTAAAAGCAATGAAGGTGAAGAAATTGTAGGGATTTTTCACACAGAGGAATTACAGAGAAATTCTGAACTGAACGTGTTTCCCGTAGAGTGTGTCACAAGGCATCATGGAAACAAGGCTTCTTTGTAATGGCACAGCTTTCATCATCGCAAAACAGTTGGCTGAAGGCTTGCAATTGGCATATAACAGGGTGTGCAAGTATCAGAGAGAGCAGTAGCACGACAAAAGAGTTAGTAATCACATCAGAGATGATAGTAGTATTCTCGATAAGGTACCAGTTGATCTGCATATCCCTGGATACAACTTATATCCACCTGGAATAATACTAAAAATGTCTGGATCATGGAGATTTATCTACTTGACGAAGCCTGAAATGAGCATGATTTAGTGTACGTTGAAAATAAATGTTTGGCATAGTGTCACACAGCAGATAGAATTTTAGCCGATAAAACCAAGCAGATATGTCCAAGAAATGACATAGGCATGTCACAGCATACTGCGGCATTCGAAATGGATGAAGCAATGCATGCCAAACTTAAACTGTGTGCTGGAATAAATTTCGAACACATTGTGACTGCAGCTCATCGTACACTAAAGCAGAAGAAGAAGAAACCTTCGTGAAATTTAAAAAATTGCTTTCAATCAGTGGTGGTAGCGGCAAGAAGTGCCTTAAAACAGAAAGGAGTGAGGAGAAGACGTATTAAAATGGCTAAGGTTCTGTCCATCCGTAAGACATCTGGTGGATTTATCTCATTTCTAATCCTAGCATTTGGCCGGATTATGAACAACTGGATCATTAGCCTGCACAGTAATGAAAGCGCAAAATACAACCAAGCAACTACAGGAATCGAAAAGGTATAATACACTACTGGCCATTAACATTGCTACACCAAGAAGAAACGCAGATGATAAACGGGTATTCATTGAACAAATATATTATACTAGAACTGACAATATGTGATTACATTTTCACGCAATTTGGGCCCATAGATCCTGAGAAATCAGTACCCAGAACAACCACAAAAATGGCTCTGAGCACTATGGGACTTAACATCTGAAGTCATCAGTCCCGTAGAACTTAGAACTACTTAAACCTAACTAATCTAACGACATCACACACATCCATGCCCAAGGCAGGATTCTAACCAGCGACCGTAGCAGTTGCGCGGTTCCGGACTGAAGCACCTAGAACCGCTCGGGCACTGTGGCCGGCCCAGAACAACCACCTCTGGCCGTAGTAACGGCCTTGATACGCCTGGCATTGAGTCAAACAGAGTCAACACGATACCACAGTTCGTCAAGAGTAGTGACTGGCGTATATGACGAGCCAGTTGCTCGGCCACCATTGACCAGACGTTTTAAATTGGTGAGAGATCTGGAGAATGTGCTGGCCAGGCCAGCAGTCGAACATTTTCTGTATCCAGAAAGGCCCGCACAGGACCTGCAACATGCGGTCGTGCATTATCCTGCCGAAATATAGGGTTTCGCAGGAATCGAAAGAAGGGTAGAGCCACGGGTCGTAACACATCTGAAATGTAACGTCCACTGTTCAAAATGCCGTCAATGCGAACAACAGGTGACCGAGACGTGTAACCAATGGCACCCCATACCATCACTCCGGGTGATACGCCAGGATGGTGATGACGAATACACGCTCCCAATGTCACGATACGATAAACCGCAATCGCGATAGGCTACAATCCGACCTTTATCAAAGACGGAAACGTGGTGGTAGGCGTTTCTCCGCCTTACGCGAGGCATCACAAGAACGTTTCACCAGGAAACGCCGGTCAACTGCAGTTCGTGTATGAGAAATCGGTTGGAACTTTCCTCTTGTCAGCACGTTGTAGGTGTCGCCACCGGCGCCAACCTCGTGTGAATGCTCTGAAAAGCTAATTATTTGCATATCACAGCATCTTCTTCCTATCGGTTAAATTTCGCGTCTGTAGGACGTCATCTTCGTGGTGTAGCAATTTTAATGGCCAGTAGTGTAGGATGGTGGAGGCCGTCACTGTTGGTGAGGGACTGTATTTAAATCATAGAAGAAAGGACTTGGACTGTTTATTTAAAATATTTCCCAGACTGTAACAATGGATTGGTTACTTACCAATACTCGTCTGTGTAAATTCGCCAAAAAACTCAAAATTCCAAAATTTCATGGAACGTTTATGTGGAATATGTGGCCAAAGCCGATGTGGGAATGCAAGGAGTGTGGGGTTATAAATTTAGATGTTGCAGGAGGACTTAGAACCTACTGGATTGCATCTGTTAAAAAATGGAATAATGCGCTTTACTCTGACTCGTATTGAGTTTTACACCAACCAGACGACTTGCGAAATTACTTCACCAACAACCATGTGTTCTAAGAATTTCAACCCACCAAAAGTTCGATTTATACCTCTGCCGTCGTTTCTGTCTAATGTTTCTCTTGACAGATGCATAAAAGCAAGCAGTGTGTACATCACTATATCAGATGAGGTTTATTTGTGATGTTGTGCACCCTGACATTAAAGGGGTACTCGTCTGTATTAAGTGCAAATTGCTTTACCCCCAGCGTCCAGTAGACCTAAGCAATGGAGAATGTAGTATTCCACTGATCGATCTGGAAATTTACAACAGCAATTCAAATCTCATCTAAGCCACCATTATACTTCATCTAGGAAATAGTAAGTTTGTGGAAATACCTTCTGGCTCATAGGAATTGACGATTTAAATGCAATTATAAATGATCTGTGAAAGGATTTGTCGCCCATTCAAACACTAATAAGTTTGAGGCAGAGATAAAAACCGAAAACAGGCATAGAACTCTAGCCAGGAAGCCTCAATAGTATCAATACTGCTCTCCTCTGGGAGTCAAGTTTTGTTTAGTAATACCAAGAAAATTTACGAGTCGGATGGAACAGTGGAAATTTCACTTTGTTAGCATTATCTGTGTGGAGTATAACATCGCAGCGAATTCATACCTTAACTATCGATTAGTATATGCTATCTAAAGACTTTTTCCTACAGTAGGACTATGAGGCAAACTCGAGCAAACCGATATATCTCCCAGTGACAGTTCAGACATTACACCATTACTTGCTGAACACTGTTGATAAGGAGAGTAATCCGTGAAAGCAGCAGCAGTATGGATGTAAAGTATACTAGTCAGTACTTCATTCCGCAACAGAGGGACAACGTAGTAATCCATTAGAGTTACAAGCTTCTTAAATCGATTAGATGGAAATCACAGAATAGTGTCACTCGAGGTAACAACTCCAATTCAGTATGATGAATGAACCACTCATCGGGAGTATATCTCCTACAAAGCCTTTGCTTTTCCAACGCGCAGTAATAATGACGAGATAAGGCTAGTGATTCAACATCAACATAATGTAACTGTTCCAAGCACGAGTTTTCTATACTTGGCAGGCACATTTATGAAAAACAGTTCCAAGCAGTAGTTTGCTACACTTATAAGGCACATTTATGAAGACTGATGGAAGCGCTCCAGCAGAAACGTCGTGACTTGCACATAATGCATTTGCCCTTGTGTTTCAAGAAATATTATATGAACATAATGGCGTCAAGGTCGACTGCACAGTACACATTTGAATCTTTTCAGCACTCAAAACTTACGTATCGACATCAAATCAGAACCTCATTGCACTTCGAAACGCAGGATGTTTCATAAACGGATCGAAAAGGAAACGCTTTAGTATGTGTATCCCTCTCAATACCTTTATGGAGCTCTTAGAGTGTAATAAGCTCTCCATTATGGACGCCAAACAGGAACTGATTTTCATTCGAAGTGCTACAGATAATAATGTGTAAACTCTATAAGCGCAAGCAACAGCAGGAAATAAAAGTGTTTTGAAATCACAATGAAATGAATACCCGTAGCTGAATACAGTCGTTGATATAAGTCAATGGGGACAGTTGGGAATGTGTGCCTCGACCGGGACTTGAACCCGGGATCTCCTGCTTACATGGCAGACGCTCTATCCATCTTTTTTTTATCTCATTTTGTTCTATATATTGTTCGTTGAATTTGTTCATGGTGGGCGTCCGATGACACTCGTTCAGGTTGTTCGTTGATCCGTTCACTCAGTTTTTTTTTTTTTATTACAGAGAGCACGCAGCCCTCTGACCGAACACGCTGAGCTACCGTGCCGGCGTGTGTATCCCTCTCAATCCATCTGAGCCATCGAGGGCACAGAGGATAGTGCGACTGCAGTGACTTGTCTCTGGCACACCTCCCGTGAGACCCACATTCGCAACTTATTGTCCCGCACTATATTGATAGTGCCCTTGTCTATTATACTCATTGTTCGTGGCTTTACTGCCGATTCCCGTAAGAGTTCATGCACTGTTTGTGCATCCGCACAGAAGAAGATGGTCAAATGGCGGTGACCTACATACAGGGTGGTCAGAAAATGTCTGAAACGCTGGTAGAGATGTTGCAGGGCAGATTTTACTGAGACATAAACGTTTAGAAAAAAATTCGATACATTGCACCGTTTCCGAGTTATTTGGCACTGAAGTCAGCCAATCAGGTCACGGCGCGCGCAAGTTCAGGTTTCAGCTAACCAAACAAAGCACGCGTTGGGCGACACCGCCCCTGGCAGGCCGCTTGAATGTGAGCGCGAGACGCCCGATTGGCTAAATTCTATGCTAAATAACTCGGAAACGGCGCAACGTATCGCATTTTTTTCTTAACATATATGTCTCAGTACAATCTGCCCTAAAACATCACGACAAGCGTTTCAGACCTTTCTGCCCACTATATATATATATGGTATCTGTTCTTTCGGACATGTCCGAAAGAACAGATACCATCTTCATATACAATGTATACAATGTATACATCGCGAGCGGTGCCGAGGTGGGGAGCCGAGCAGCGTGTGAGAGCGTTGCTTACTTCTATTTTCTTTATAACTGTAGTAAGTACGATGTCGGCAATTACCAGAGCCAAAAGCGTTCAGTGTGTTTTCTATGGCTCTGCATTGCGGCCGACGGCGTTTGAAATTCACGAGTGGATTTTTGAGGGTTTGAAATTGCCTGAAGATATAGTCGACAAGTTTCAGTTGGACTTTGTGTAATACTCGTTATTTGTCAAATTTATTTCGAGTGAAGCTTACGAGAAATTCGTTGAGGAGCATGTTGGCATGAGACAATTTCGTCATACTGATGGTAGTATTAGTAATGTCCAGATCGTGCCTTCATGTACGGAGTCAGAACCGCCAGGGTATTTAATGTGCCACCTGAGTGTCCTAATGAGATCATTGCACGTCCTCTGTCTCTTTACGGCGTTGTTTCGTCGGTTACCAATGAAAAATGGTCAAGTGCATATCGTTACCAAGTTAACAGCGGCGTAAGATGTGTACGTATAGACTTAAAAAAGCATATACCTTCGTATGTTGCCATTGGTAGCTGTCGCACGCAGGTAACTTACATTGGTCAACCTCCTATAGGGTTCGATCTGCCATTCAACAGAACACCTGCGGATGAACTGCACACGTCGACGTCCAGTTCTGCTTCCGCGGGAACGTCCTGCAGACGGTAGTGAAAGGCTTGTTCCATTATTGAGTGAGGTAGTCGCGGGGACTGTACCACAACCTCGGCAGCCAGAACATCTTAACGAAACGGCAATGCCGGTACTGGTGGAGAACAGTGACAAAGACATTCCCGGTAGGACGGACGGCACCTCAGCCCCGTCATCCACGCCGGGACAGTTACCGCTGGATACCGACGCCGCGGCGGCCTCCTCTGAAACTTAGCCGTGTGAAACACAGGAGCAGGTGCAGATCAGTTTGCCTGAACCAGCCGTGTGAAACACAGGAGCAGACGCAGATCAGTTTGCCTGAACCACCCCTACCGACAACGACTGCAGCAGAAACGAAGAAAGGACGTCGAAGGTGAAGCAAAGGGAATAACTGCAAAGAGGAAACGCCGGATGCTATGATAACCGTACCCATGTCAGGAAGTGGCAGCGAGAGTGAACCTCAGTCTTCTTGCTCAGTGAGCTTCGAGAACACCGCGAGGCAAAAACGTACTCCTCAACAAACTAAACATCTGAAGGCACTCCTGAGCGCCGAGAGGGAACAGAGCGCTGTATCTGCTAAGAGGAAGAGCGAGCAGAGCAGCTGCCGCAGCGCTCCCGCAGGAACTCGCTGAAGTCAGTCGCAGCCCCAAGTGATGGCCAGGCGGATGCGGCCACGTTGACAGACTTAGCCGGTGGTGGCGGCAGGGCGGCGCGGGCACCGCACAGCATCCCGACAGCAATGAGCCGTGGTGGCAGCAGGACGAGGAAATGCAGCAGTAGCGGCTCTCGCGCATGGCTATCGCGCTGCGACCTTCTGCCACTCTCTGACATGTTATTGCTCTGACGTATCACCTCATACTCTAGTCGTTGTAAAACGAGCCTGGTTTGAAGCTGTCGGGAAGGATGATACCAAAAAAAATGGTTCAAATGGCTCTGAGCACTATGGGACTTAACAGCTGAGGTCATCAGTCCCCTAGAACTTATAACTACTTAAATCTAACTAACCTAAGGACATCACACACATCCATGCCCGCGGCAGGATTCGAACCTGCGACCGTAACGGTCGCACGGTTCCAGACTGTAGTGCCTAGAACCGCTCGACCACTCCGGCCGGCGATGTTCCCACCACTCAGAGCTCATCGCCCTATGTGCCATTATGTGCGATAGCGAAACCTACAATATTACCACACTTAACATCAATAGGATCCAAAATGAGGTGAAACACCGCTCGCTAACTGATTTGTTTTATGGTACCAGCATTGACACTGCCCTGCTACAGGAGGTAGTCACAGTCTTAGAAGTGCCCGGTTATGTACTTATTGATAACGTCAATATGCAGGATGCTGTGGGTACTGCCATACTTTTGCGCGGCGGTATATCATTTACGGACGTGCAACGGCTGCCTAGTGGTCGTGGCATTTCTCTTCGAGTAAATTGTGTGCAGATTGTTAACGTGTACGCCCCCTCAGGTAGCAGTCATAAGAGAGAGCGTCCACCTTTTTATAAAAGTGATGTTCCCATGCTCCTTAGCGCATATCGTGCAAATCTCATTCTTGGCGGTGACTTCAGTGGTGTGCTTAACGACAGAGACCAAACTCCTAACACCAACAGATGTGTAGAACTTGAAGATTTAATTCATGGCATGCGTCTTCACGATACCTCGGAAAAACTGCACGGTGAACAGGTAGCGTACATCTTCGTCACCAGTCATTCTGCCAGTCGGCTGGATAGGATCTATGTGTCCGATGCCCTCCAACGACACACTGTGAACTGTGACATAGCTCCTGTCAACATCTCTGACTATTGCGCATATCAGTGTTACCTTAACCAATAACGTCAGCAAATCTACCGCGGTAAAGGCTACTGAAAATTGAATGTCAGCCTTCTGCAGGATGCCCAACTTGAGGGGGAGGTGAACATACTGTGGCAACAGCTCCAGCGGCGCCGACGTCGTTACGCTACATCTACATCTACATCTACATCTATACTCCGCGAGCCACCTTACGGTGTGTGGCGGAGGGTACTTATTGTACCACTATCTGATCCCCCCTTCCCTGTTCCATTCACGAATTGTGCGTGGGAAGAACGACTGCTTGTAAGTCTCCGTATTTGCTCTAATTTCTCGGATCTTTTCGTTGTGATCATTACGCGAGATATATGTGGGCGGTAGTAATATGTTGCCCATTTCTTCCCGGAATGTGCTCTCTCGTAATTTCGATAATAAACCTTTCCGTATTGCGTAACGCCTTTCTTGAAGTGTCCGCCACTGGAGCTTGTTCAGCATCTCCGTAACGCTCTCGCGCTGACTAAATGTCCCCATGACGAATCGCGCTGCTTTTCGCTGGATCATGTCTATCTCTTCTATTAATCCAACCTGATAAGGGTCCCATACTGATGAGCAATACTCAAGAATCGGACGAACAAGCGTTTTGTAAGCTACTTCTTTCGTCGATGAGTCACATTTTCTTAGAATTCTTCCTATGAATCTCAACCTGGCGCCTGCTTTTCCCACTATTTGTTTTATGTGATCATTCCACTTCAGATCGCTCCGGATAGTAACTCCTAAGTATTTTACGGTCGTTACCGCTTCCAATGATTTACCACCTATGACATAATCGTACTGGAATGGATTTCTGCCCCTATGTATGCGCATTATATTACATTTATCTACGTTTAGGGAAAGCTGCCAGCTGTCGCACCATGCATTAATCCTCTGCAGGTCCTCCTGGAGTACGTACGAGTCTTCTGATGTTGCTACTTTCTTGTAGACAACCGTGTCATCTGCAAATAGCCTCACGGAGCTACCAATGTTGTCAACTAAGTCATTTATGTATATTGTAAACAATAAAGGTCCTATCACGCTTCCCTGCGGTACTCCCGAAATTACCTCCACATCTGCAGATTTTGAACCGTTAAGAATGACATGTTGTGTTCTTTCTTCTAGGAAATCCTGAATCCAATCACAAACCTGGTCCGATATTCCGTAAGCTCGTATTTTTTTCACTAAACGTAAGTGCGGAACCGTATCAAATGCCTTCCTGAAGTCCAGGAATACGGCATCAATCTGCTCGCCAGTGTCTACGGCACTGTGAATTTCTTGGGCAAATAGGGCGAGCTGAGTTTCACATGATCTCTGTTTGCGGAATCCATGTTGGTTATGATGAAGGAGATTTGTATTATCTAAGAACGTCATAATACGAGAACACAAAACATGTTCCATTATTCTACAACAGATTGACGTAAGCGAAATAGGCCTATAATTATTCGCATCTGATTTATGACCCTTCTTGAAAATGGGAACGACCTGCGCTTTCTTCCAGTCGCTAGGTACTTTACGTTCTTCCAGCGATCTACGATAAATTGCTGATAGAAAGGGGGCAAGTTCTTTAGCATAATCACTGTAGAATCTTAAGGGTATCTCGTCTGGTCCGGATGCTTTTCCGCTACTAAGTGATAGCAGTTGTTTTTCAATTCCGATATCGTTTATTTCAATATTTTCCATTTTGGCGTCCGTGCGACGGCTGAAGTCAGGGACCGTGTTACGATTTTCCGCAGTGAAACAGTTTCGGAACACTGAATTCAGTATTTCTGCCTTTCTTCGGTCGTCCTCTGTTTCGGTGCCATCGTGGTCAACGAGTGACTGAATAGGGGATTTAGATCCGCTTACCGATTTTACATATGACCAAAACTTTTTAGGGTTCTTGTTTAGATTGTTTGCCAATGTTTTATGTTCGAATTCGTTGAATGCTTCTCTCATTGCTCTCTTTACGCTCTTTTTCGCTTCGTTCAGCTTTTCCTTATCAGCTATGATTCGACTACTCTTAAACCTATGATGAAGCTTTCTTTGTTTCCGTAGTACCTTTCGTACATGATTGTTATACCACGGTGGATCTTTCCCCTCGCTTTGGACCTTAGTCGGTACGAACTTATCTAAGGCGTACTGGACGATGTTTCTGAATTTTTTCCATTTTTGTTCCACATCCTCTTCCTCAGAAATGAACGTTTGATGGTGGTCACTCAGATATTCTGCGATTTGTGCCCTATCACTCTTGTTAAGCAAATATATTTTCCTTCCTTTCTTGGCATTTCTTATTACACTTGTAGTCATTGATGCAACCACTGACTTATGATCACTGATACCCTCTTCTACATTCACGGAGTCGAAAAGTTCCGGTCTATTTGTTGCTATGAGGTCTAAAACGTTAGCTTCACGAGTTGGTTCTCTAACTATCTGCTCGAAGTAATTCTCGGACAAGGCAGTCAGGATAATGTCACAAGAGTCTCTGTCCCTGGCTCCAGTTCTGATTGTGTGACTATCCCATTCTATACCTGGTAGATTGAAGTCTCCCCCTATTACAATAGTATGATCACGAAACTTCTTCACGACGTTCTGCAGGTTCTCTCTGAGGCGCTCAACTACTACGGTTGCTGATGCAGGTGGTCTATAGAAGCATCCGACTATCATATCTGACCCACCTTTGATACTTAACTTAACCCAGATTATTTCACATTCGCATTCGCTAATAACTTCACTGGATATTATTGAATTCTTTACTGCTATAAACACTCCTCCACCATTGGCGTTTATCCTATCCTTGCGGTATATATTCCATTCTGTGTCTAGGATTTCGTTACTGTTCACTTCCGGTTTTAACCAACTTTCCGTTCCTAATACTATATGCGCACTATTTCCTTCAATAAGAGATACTAATTCAGGAACCTTGCCCTGGATACTCCTGCAGTTTACCAATATTACGTTAACTTTTCCTGTTTTTGGTCTCTGAGGACGGACGTTCTTTATCAACGATGATAATGTCCTCTCTGGTAAGCCGTCAGGTATTTTATCGTTTCGCCCAAGGGGGGGTCCCTCTAACCTAAAAAACCCCCGTGTGCACGCCACACGTACTCTGCTACCCTAGTAGCTGCTTCCGGTGTGTAGTGCACGCCTGACCTGTCTAGGGGGGCCCTACAGTTCTCCACCCAATAACGGAGGTCGATGAATTTGCAACGCTAGCGTTCAACAATGGTGGATTCAGTGTACCAAGCCCAAATTACGCCTCACCATCATGGCATACGCTCGACAAAAAATCTTTTGGCAGAAACAGGCTATGGAATTTTATTATCGCTGTTTGAGAGAACTGTACAGTCACACTACCAATCCTTCTCTCGATATCGATGTCAAGATCAAACGATGTAAAGCGAAAATCACGGCGATCCAACGCAAACGAATGGAAGGAATCATCGTGCGAGCCCGTCCAAAAAACGTTGCCGCCGAATAACGGGCCTTTCTGTACCACATTCTGAGAACGACGAAACGATGTAAAGCCATGTTGATTGAAGCCGTCGTTGATGACGCCGAGAATGCCATCGTGAAGCAACGTGACATCATCTCGCACGGCTACGACTATTACAGTCAACTTTACGAGAAGCAACCAACTGATGAACACTTGTGCGACAATTTTCTGAGGACCTTGAGCTGCCGCTTGTCACAAGAGGATAATGTACATCTGGAATCTGTTTTCACGGAGACGAAATCCTACCAGTGATCCGCAGTGCAAAGAAAGTGAATTCACCAGGACCCGACGGCCTCAGCGCTGAGTTTTTGCTACTGGAACATCCTCGGCCCGACACTCCTCGAGATAGCGAATGAAATCTGGCACCTGGAAGTAATATCCAAGGCATTCAAGGGAAGTATCATCCTGCCCTTACCGAAAAAGGTAACAGCAGGAAGGTAGAAACATACGACCCATCACACTCCTGAACACCGATTTTAAAATCATTACCAGATGAATTAAGCTTCGGATGCAAACCATTATGCCCAAGGTTTTAGGTGATTATCAATACAGTGCCGAGCAAGGCCGAAGTGCAATCTCAGCTGCTTGTGATTTGAGGGACATTATCTCTTCATATGCTGAAACCAAAGGAAATGGGCGCTCTGATCTTTCCAGATTTTGAGAAGGCGTATGATCGTGTACGTCATGACTTCCTCTTTAAAAGCATGGCAAAACTAAGTTTTGGACCTTTTACAATTAATTCGCAAACTTACTACAAACGTATCTTCCAGGATTCTCATTAATGGCCATTTTACAAAAGAAGTTTCCATTGGGCAGTTCATCCGACAAGGATGTCCTCTGTCAATGATTTTGTAGGCCATTGCAGTAGAGCAGCTACTGCACAACTTAGTGCGCTGTAGGATAGGGCTTAGAATCGATTCTGTTACTATCCTATGCATTGCGCATGCTGACGATATATGCGTAGCTATTTCATGGTCACAACAACTTATGTCAGCAGAAATTCTTCTACAAGCATTCACGTTTATTTCAGGAGCAATATTAAATAGAACTAAAACCACAGCTTTGGCCTTCGGAGGCGGTATCGGAGATATATCCCATGTTACCTGGTGCAATGTAAAGGATTGTCACAAAACTCCCAGCGTAAGACAAATTCCTGACGAAGAACTGGTCACAAGTGCTTACTAAATTACGTGCTGCTTTGATACTCTACTCCGACCGTGATTTGAACATACTACAGAAAGTTAAGGCCATAGGGATCGCCATTACAAGCAAGATGAATTATTTGGCGCAGATTCTTCCTGTATCCAACCATCTAGCGAAGTGCACTATGCTGGTTTCTTTTTAGAGGGCACATTTTCAAAGTTCAGTTTGATACATTAACTTTACCTACGTCCAAAAGTGGCCTTAACCTCATTAAGTTACACAAAAAATCTGTCGCCCTGCTTCTAAATCACATCATAAAGGAAGATCGTACCCGGAGGACCAGTATCATGCCAAACCTCACCCAGTGATGGAAGCCTCATAGCCTTGACTCACCCGTTGATATCACCGGCATTCCGTTTTATTACTGACATGTGCGACTCTACTGTGTAGAACTGAGCCACATCCGACACAACATCCTCGATACCGGCAGTCTGACCAACAGGAAACTTTATAACCTTCTCATGACAACAAATCATAGGAATCGTCTCGAAGACAAATATTCACATATAACATTAAGTATAGTGTGGCGGAATGTGCATAGCGACATGTTACCGTCACGCGTCATATCCGACTAGTATCTCACAGTCAGTGATAAAGTAGCAACGAATGACAAGCTACATAAGATAGGCCTTCATCCGATGCCCAACTATGACGCATGTGGGAGAGTCGATACACTAATGCGTAGGCTCACGTGCGGACCTGCAGAAGAAATTACATCATTTCTTCTTCAAAGATTGTCGGTGATAGACCGCACGATACCCAATGGTGTAGACCTTGTTGAGATCATTCAGCCACAAACACTGAGGTATCCACGAGCAGAAAACAACGCTGCAACGCGGATCAAGGGCCACACAGCATCGTTCATTACGCAGAATAGGCATGCTACTTTCTTAGATTATCACTCTTACATCGAAATTGAACACCTCAAAATAAGCCAACATCGTGACTACAGGGGAAATATGCTGCACATCATAATCAACGGTTAAATACTTGAAATCCAGTACTTCGGATAGTAGAGATTAACACCTATCTACATAAAGAAACCTAGTTGCTTCCTGAGACTTTCGTTATCGTCGAAATTTTACGATATTATTCCAGGCGCTTACCACTGCAGAAGGCAGTTTTATTTCCCATTTAATGTTCTTAAATTTCCTTTCTCTCGCAGAACAGGAGAGCAAATTTCCTTCAACAGTGAAGTGATAGTCATTTGTATCATATAAGTTTTTCTGTTTACTACTTTGGAATAAAGAAATATCAAGAAGAAATTTCATTTCATATATTGCGCAACGGAGGGCTGCAAATAACACATACTTTTGTTAATTCTACTCACATCACAAATTGGAGAAAATGTTTATTTTCCTTCCTCATCAATGAAATTCCATCATTTTCCGCTTTCGTTTTTCAAATTGAATGTAATGATTTATTTGCAAATACAGCTTAGAAGCTGGCCGATGAAGGCAAAAAAAGCGGTTATGATACTAGATAAGAAAAAAGATGGATAGAGCGTATGCCATGCAAGCAGGAGTTCCCGGGTTCGAGTTCCGGTCGAGGCACACATTTTCAACTGTCCCAGTTGACTTATAGCAACGCCTGTATGCAGGTAAGGGTATTCATTTCATTGTAATTTCGCTTTAACGAGCTGCATGGTCACCAATGGTGTCTGATCTTTCGGACATGTCCGAAAGAACAGATACCATCTTCATATATGTAAAACTGGTTTGGATAAGATGGTGTGGAAACTGTCCCACATATCTGTATAAGATGAGAACCATCTGAAACTTTTACATTTGCTAAATTATGGAGTTCATCTGCCATTAAGATTCCGTTAATGGGAACTGTATGAGTATCTAGTTCTACCAATGAGATCCAGAGTTGGGCAGTAAAGATGGCAGTTCAACTGTAAATACCTTGATTCATTATTCTGGGACTGCAGACAAGAGAGGAAATGTGACTAACGTTTCAAACGTGTTCGACCACTGTAAACTAACCATTGCGAAAGAGTTCCTGAATTCTGTATATTACTCATACGAGAATCTACAACATGACTGGAACAATGACAATATTGGTCTACTGTACAGTGTGTACTCAAGGTTTTGCTCTTCTTACTTTGACAGCAATGGATTTGGATGCGTGCTAAGCGCACAGAAGTGCACGGAGTTAGTGACAGTTGCCATGATCGACTGCTGAAAGCAAAACCAGAATGTCAAATCAGGACCAACGGAAACCTATACTGAATTTGAACCATCAGGCATACTGTGATCAGAATAAATATGGTGATGCTGCATCACGCTTGAGGCATTCCACAATATCTCATCAAAGTGCGAACATCGTTTTGGATATGCGGACAGTTTGTATTTGAAGATACATGCATTCACCAACACTGGGTGAGTATTGACAATACTCTCGACTATCGTCGCTTTGTGTGGACTGTTTAGGACAGTCCAGAGAATCCAATACTCGGTGGACTGGTACTTGGTTGACTCGCTTTGATCATGGAAGGCAGTGAGGCGATGAGGGAATGCAGCATGAGGAAACGGTGAAATCGTGTCTTATATACGATCATAAAGACGTCATGGCTTTCGTCAATGGCCGTGGAAAAGTGTTGTTGTTTTGTGATATATTCAAAAGTGCATCAATAAGGAACCTTGCAGAGTATAACTGACCACCTAGTCGAAGACTCAGAAAAAAATTATGGTGGACATATAAGCAATTATACATGTGCTTCAGGAAACGTACAGGTACATATTTTCAGCTTGTGACGAAGAAGAGGGCCTTTCCACACGAATACCTGGAGCTGATGGAGAGACTGCACAAAATCATGTTGCCTACAGGTACTTCCATAACAGATGCTGAGTATGAACAGGTGATGAATGTGTGGCCGGTATTGAGCAATCCTGAAGTAGGGGAAAATGCTACGTTATACATGAACACTAACGTTCGATTGCTCGCAAACATTTTTTTCGAGACATTTTGGAGTGTAGGTCTGGGCACTTACTCTTTGGAGTTAGCCTTCTATGACACCACACCAGGGCTTTTTTGGGATGCAATGTTAAGAAGAACATGAGTCAGCATCGAACTGTTGACTGATGTTGACATGCTGTTCCTCTTTGAACGTGAGATTTGTAGGGACTTTGCCAGTGTGTGCAAAGGCATGCCAAGGCGAGTAACCCATGAATGAGTGAGGAGAGACTTAATGCAACAAACTCTACCGTTTGAATGGTTCAGACGGCTGCCCGAAGAAGAAATCGGCAGATTAGAGAAAGAGATCCAATATGCGGATGCCGAATCTGGTGAAGGGTATGTTCTGGAGGCAGACCTGACATATCCCAGTCATTTGCATGACGTGCACACTGAATTGTGGCTGTGTCTGGACGGCCTAGTCCGGCACAATGGTTCCGTCTCTAAACTGTTGACCAGTCTCAGTTTGGGAAGGAACTTGCAAGGATCCCCACGGCATTTCCTTCAACCAGGATCCTAGCTGAAGGAGTACGTTGATGTAAACATCAAACAGAGGACACTTGCGATGTGTGACTTTGAAAAAAGATTCTTTAATGACGAACTACTCAGTTGACAGCAATATTAAATCTTAGAGAATACCCCGACATTAATTTATTTTATCAGCGTATGGTGTGTGTGTGTGTGTGTGTGTGTGTATGGAAGGGGTGGGGCTCTTGTGGCACCAAAGATTGCATACCAGGCCAAATTTCGTGTGGGCCACCAGTTTCAATGAAGGACTAGTGACTGTGGTTAGGCATCAGTGAAGGTCACAAAACCCGTGTATGTCAATATGTGTGTTATCGAACTCTCCAAACTCCTCATGTACCTATTCAACTACGAGTTTCTGAAGCCAGACTTCATTGATCACAAGTTACTTTATATGAATATAGACAGTTTCATCTACTGGGTGAAAGGCTGCAATTCAAATGAGGTGATTAGGTACAATCATGAAGCATTCGACACATCTGGATGTGCGGCCAATAATCCTTATGGAATAATAACATAAAAGAAGACGACGCAAATGGTTCGCAGATTCTGGAATTTGTGGGGTTCAGTTCGAAAATGTATGCATACTGTATAGATGTAGGTGCCACCCAGAGGTGGGATAAGGTTGTGCATTAAGCGGCCTCAAAGGCTCTCAAAATCGAGGATTACAGGAGGTGTCTGTTTGAGGGCATTGGCAACTCTCCACATATGGTGCGCCAGGCAGTCTTTCAGTCGTGAGGCTATGAGGGACATACTGCTCTGCAGCTGACAGTCGGGCTGTTGTGTCATGATGAAAAACGTTCCATCTGTGAGATCAAAATCGGGACCCTCCTGTACCCACACTATTCGTTGAGTGATTAAGTCTGTGCCTGGTTAATTTATTTATAAATACGTAGTTGTGTGTACAAGCGTGTGTGGAATAGTTGGATGAACTGGTTGTACAGGTGTGTGACTGCACCCACTGTGTGTGCGCATATTGTGTGCAAGCTATGTATGCCTCTAAATATTAAATGTATTTCTGTGTGTGTGTGTGTGTATTTTCTTCACCTGCTGCTGCTAGTCATTTCCCGGCTCTGTCCTCGTACATACACTACTTATCTACCAAGGCCAACGGCTTTGCATTCAGTGCGTGAGGTTCAAAAGTCTGGTGAAGGGGTACTGCCCACCCTGATTCAAGTGAGTGCACATATCTTGCAGCGGTACATGGCAGGTTGATGTAAGTAAATTACACCCCAGATATTTCGAGAACCCTCCAGAAATGATGATTGCTATATAGATGGATAAAGACTGATTGGTGATTAAAATGTAAATATTATGTATAGAATGATCTCTGATTAAAAATGTTTATATAATGAAAAGAAAATTCAGTGGAAAATGTAGTATTTAAGTTTTTAAGAAACGTGTCATAAAATATTCTAAAAATAACTTTGCAAGTTATTGTATTTAAAAAAAAGAAATAAATAGCGTCATAAATAACCAATACAAATATTGTAAAAATTAGCTAGCAAATTACTATTCATCAAAAACAACTCTGTACATACACCAAGAAAAGGGTTTGAAAAAAAACGTTAGTAAAAATCAAGCAATACTGTTAAATAATTGTATAGCAAAAATAGTTATTAATAAGACATTAGTTAGTTTATTGTGGTTGTTAGTATTTCGTGGCCGCTTCACTATACAATTATTGTTTGTAATAACTTGCTTATAACAGATTTAACTGCCTCCATGGGGTGTACAGAACTCGCATGAAGGGGGCTATGTAACTGAAGTAGTCGTAAGGGATGATAGCGGGTAACGTGAATTTTATTGGTGCAGGGTGGGGAGGGGAGGAGTTTCACATCACATTAGTGTGTTTCCACCGGCCAGGAGAGATACAGGGGTCTTACTGCCAATTTCATATCACACAGGACCATGTGTTTTGCGTTGATATACATCATAATCTTCAATCTGTCTCGAATAGTTGCCCCAAGATGTGGACAGAAGTTCCCCTGGGTGACCTCAAATATACAACGTACAGTTGCCAGTGGTTCCTCAGAGGAAGGTGGTTTGAGGTTGACCTTGAATATATCTAACCAAGATTGTAACCTGACACCTGAAGTGACACTGAGATAAGAAACCGGTTATAACCGGTTCTGTCGTCGTACATGCACTACACCAAGGCCAACAGATTTGCATTCAATGCGCGAGGTTCGCAAATCTGGTGAAGGGATATTGCACACCCTGATTCAAGTGAGTGCACATATCTTGCAGCGGTACATAGCAGGTTGATGAATGTAAATTACACGCCAGATATTTCGAGAAACCTCCAGAAATGATGAGTGTTAATAAACAATTAACTGTTGGTGGCTGGGTTTCAACTGACGACCAACGGCATGCTAGGCAGCGACGTTAACCACTGCACCACAGAGCATGCTACACAGCTGGCGGCGTTGCCCCCTTTCCTGAAGAAACAGCTAGCCTTTTTCAGAAGTCCTCATTGCAGCCGTCTTACGTTAACTATGTGTTTGAAACATTAATTGTCATAAGTTATCAGATTGACACCTGAAGCAGTAAACGACTTAATAACAGAGGTTTCATTTCCTAAGCTTCATTGAAGATTTTCAGTTTCCTTGAGCTCTTCTGGATTAACTACACTACTGGCCATTAAAATTGCTACACCAAGAAGAAATGCAGATGATAAACGGGTATTCATTGGAAAACTATATTATACTAGAACTGACATGTGATTACCTTTTCAAGCAATTTTGGTGCATAGATCCTGAGAAATCAGTACCCAGAACAACCATCTCTGGCCGTAATAGCGGCCTTGGTACGCCTGGGCACTGAGTCAAATAGAGCTTGGATGGCGTGTACAGGCACAGCTGCCCATGCAGCTTCAACACGATACCACAGTTCATCAAGAGTAGTGACTGGCGTCTTGTGACGAGCCAGTTGCTCGGCCACCATTGACCAGACGTTTTCAATTGTTGAGAGGTCTGGAGAATGTGCTGGCCAGGGCAGCAGTCGAACATTTTCTGTATCCAGAAAGGCCCGTACAGGACCTGAAACATGCAGTCGTGCATTATCCTGCTGAAATGTAGGGTTTCACAGGGATCGAATGAAGGGTAGAGCCACGGGTCGTAACACATCTGAAATGTAACGTCCACTGTTCAAAGTGCCGTCAATGCGAACAAAGATTGACCGAGACGTGTAACCAAAGGCACCCCATACCATCATGCCGGGTGAGACGCCAGTATGGCGATGACGAATACACGCTTCCAATGTGCGTTCACCGCGAAGTCGCCAAACACGCATGCGACCATCATGATGCTCTAAACACAACCTGGATTCATCCGAAAAAATGACGTTTTACCATTCGTGCACCCAGGTTCGTCGTCGAGTACACCATCCCAGGCGCTCCTGTCTGTGATGCAGCGTCAAGGGTAACCGCAGCCATGGTCTCCGAGCTGATAGTCCGTGCTGCTGCAAACGGCGTCGAACTGTTCGTGCAGATGGTTGTTATCTTGCAAACGTCTCCATCTGTTGACTCAGGGTTCGAGACGTGGCTGCACGATCCGTTACAGCCATGCGGATAAGATGCCTGTCATCTCGACTGCTGGTGATACGACGCTGTTGGGACCCATCACGGCGTTCCGTATTACCCTCCTGAACCCATAGATTCCATATTCTGCTAACAGTCATTGTATCTCGACCAACGCGAGCAGCAATATCGCGATACGGTAAACCGCAAACGCGATAGGCTACAATCCGACCTTTATCAACGTCGGAAACGTGATGGTACGCATTTCTCCTCCTTACACGAGGCATCACAAAAACGTTTCACCAGGCAACACCGGTCAACTGCTGTTTGTGTATGAGAAATCGGTTGGAAACTTTCCTCATGTCAGCACGTTGTAGGTGTCGCCACCAGCTCCAACCTAGTGAGAACGTTCTGAAAAGCTAATCATTTGCATATCACAGCATCTTCTTCCTGTCGGTTAAATTTCGCGTCTGTCGCATGTCATCTTCGTGGTGTAGCAATTTTAATGGCCAGTAGTATATTAAATATAGTTTCTGCCCATTTACTGTCACCTACTGTTGTAAACATTTTCTGTTTGTATTAAATACTGCATTATATTTAATAATTATTTTTCAAATTTGTAATTAGGTAATTTAAGAGTACTTGGGAGGAGATTCTATCAGCCTTTTAGACCTCACCATTGACATCAGTAAGCAACATCAATTATTCACGATATACAGGAAAGTAATCTCAACAAACACAATAATACCAAGCAGTTCCCAGCATCCCATGACACACAAACGTGCAGCCCCTCATTCCATAGTGCACCGTCTACTATCTGTACCAAAAACCTAACCATATTTTGAAAATTAATCGAAAATAATTAAGGAAATAGCAAACAGTAACTGTTAAAGTGCTACACAAATTGGCAACATACTCGGCAAAAAGAAGTTACAGAGGATAACAGCATTCCTTTATCCACCTCAGAAAGCACAAAATGACACTGATATTATATGGGCCCCCTGCTATATGTGGGTAGGACTTCACAGGTTATTGCCAGAAAACTAAAATCCAGGAAATATACTCCAGCTTTTTACACTACGAATACTGTTACCCACCTTCTGTTCAACAGAAAAGATAAGATTCCATCTTCAGAACAGAGTGGAATATATAGACTTCGCTGCAATCAGTGTGGCAAACTATATGTAGGTCAATCAGGTAGGGCTGTAACTACTAGTCTGACTGAACGTTAAAGGAGTTGGAGACTGAAAAAAGAAAGATTCCACCTTTGCTGAATACGCTCAGAATGAATGTCATTCATTTCATGTGGAATGTGATGGTCTCCATAAAGGAACTAAAGACATAAAACTAACATTACTCGAAGTTCTAGCCATGACCCGGTCCTTAACGACCAAACACAGTTCCATTACTTACCATAATTAAAGTGGCAGCAGACAGTTATTATTACTGAAACTTCGTGGCAAATGAAAACTGTGTGCCGGACCGAGAGTCGAACTCGAGACCTTTGCCTTTCGCGGGCAAGTTCCCTACCAAATGAGCTACCCAAGGACGCTTCACGACCTATAGAAGATCTTCTGTGAAGTTGGTAGGGTAGAAGACGAGGTACTGGCACAATTGAAGCTGTGAGAAGGAGTCCTGAGTCGTGCTTGGGTAGATCAGTTGGTAGAACACTTGCCCGCGAAAGGCAAGGTCCCGAGTTCGAGTCTCGTTCCAGCACACAGTTTTAATCTGCTATGAAGTTCCATAGCAGCTCACACTCCACTGCAGAGTGAAAGTCTTATGCTAGTTATTATTCCTGTCACCATTAGATAATAAGCTTGTTAAAATTGTTCCACACTCACATTCCATAGACTACGTTCTCCCAACTCCCTCCTTTTGTCCGTCTGTTCCTCACATTTACCAGTTTGCACATATGAGATAGCAGCCAGTGCCATTACTCAATTGTAGAACACTTTTAGTATATACATTCAGATAGTTTTAATTATTCAGTATCCTGTAATATAAGATTTATTTGTTCAGAATCTCTTTTGGTACTACGTTATGCTTTTGTTTTTTGTCGATATAGTCATAAAATGTCACATATGTTTGTACAGCAATCTTTGTACATCTGCGAATTCTTGTTGAAGTTGTGTGGACTACCTGTTTAGTATTAAGTTATCTGATGGTGGCCTAAGAAGCCTAAAGCTGTTTCATAGCGAACTATTGATTAAATGTTTTTGTTGAATATTAATACTGCGTATTCAAAAGTTATTAATACGTCTATGTTCCTCAAGAACCGACAGAATATTTCATAAATAAGTGTATGAAGGTATTCACGCTGTCAACAATTAATCTTATAATCATCACAATTGGCGTATTTTTACTCGTGTTGCATGCTGTGTCGTAAATGTTGTTTTGTTCCGTTCTTTCGTTCACCATATGAATGGTGTTGTTGTCTAAAAGCACCCAGAAATTTTTTGGGAAACAGGGCTCATGTGTGCTCTCAAAAAGTTTTTTTCTTCTAGTACTATACTAATTGCATTTATGTTCATTTTATTTTTTTATTTTTAGATCTTGAACATTTCTTTTAACACTCTGTGTATTTTGTAGTTTCTGTAGTGCTCTGATTGGCCATTTTAGTAACTTATTATTGGGCGAACATCCTTACGAAAAATACTGACCGAGTATGAAGATTTTTCTGAAAATGCTTTCTTTAAACACAAACACACAAAACACTTTAATTCGTCTGGTGTTTTAGAAATATTGCGTGTTGTGTCGAAAAACGAATTTCTTGACTTACTGTGGCAGTGGGGTACGGAGCTATTCCACTCACTTCAACTGTAAGCCCTGTTTAGTAAGACATGAAATTTTTAAAGACATCTGTCAATGTGATACAATTATGGTATATTAATTGTGAGTATATTCCAGTATATAAAAGATCGAAGTTCCTTTAGGGGAACAAAGTATTGAAGAAACATCTGAACAACGCAGAAATTGCAATATAAGAAAATGGTGGGGCTGTTCCACCCAACCAAGAGGCTATTACGCCTCAGTGTATTTCAGTGTCAAAATCAAAAGCGTTTATTACAAGTAAACCTTTTTCGTCCCTTTCCGCCCACTTACACCTCGAGAAACCATGTAGCACATTGCCGGCACTTTGTCCAGAGGAACTGCATACAACACTTGTTATGCTTGTTTCATATCTTCCTCGGACCAAGAAGCACGTGCCTTTTTCCTTTTGTATGTACGAATCATCTGAAAAGAAACCAGGAAAACGTGTTCTTTAGAATTTCGCAGTAAAACATCTATTAAACTGATAACTCGACGAAGCTGAAATAGCCCCACCTGTACGGGGAGAAATAGCCCCATACGCAGACATTTCGAAAGATGCAGCAAATCGGACCTTTGTGGATAAAGCCAGCAATATTTGTTGATACAAACCTTACATAACCTGTGTTCTTACATCAGCAACAATAAGAGTCTAAAGTTTCACGTCATCATGCATGGTGCACCTTTCTTGTTAGGTTGTATTCTTTAACTATGGCAATAATCCGTCACAATTAGCTTACCTCTAGAGTTTGTTCTTTTGACCTGTCAATAAAGTAACAGAAAACTACCTCACTGCAACCACATGCGAAGACACAGAGATAATGGAACACACTGAAGACAATACGACCTTGATTCTATGAGGAACTAGCGCACTGTTGCAACATTTTCAATTTTAGGCGGATTATCCCCGTAAGCGGAATAGTCCCGCTGTACCCTAGGGATGGTATTGGTGTTAACGTCCACCTCATAACTTCCATTTTCGTTACTTGTAACAGACAAACAGATAATGAAAACTGAAGCTGTCAGGAGGATATTAATCCCAGTACCCCCTTTACTGACTCCATAAGTAGAAACTTATTTTTACGACATATCTTGCCATGAAAATGACAGGCAAGGTGATTTATTAAGGTGTTAACTATCTTCGTCACAGAGAAACAACCACCAATACCCAGCTTCATGTTACAAACATCAATATATAACTTCCGCATGCCTAATACCAAGATGAGTCTGAAAGACATTCGAAAACTAGTTAATAGAGTAAACAAATACTTCACAAATTACTGATCGCAGTTCTCTATATTTGTATTAAATTAGTTCACAGTCATGGTGATCTGCAATATCCATTATGGATAAGTATAATCCGACGCCACCAATGTTTTGCAGGTGCGGAATGGCAATTTGGAAGAAAATATCGAGACTCCAAACAAAGACAGAATTCCAACATCACATCAACTAACAGATTCTGACAGAATCTCTGTTTCGATATCTGCAATGGGCTGGGGCCGAAGAGGACCTGGGCGTCTCCTTTGGGAAGTAATGATGGAGACGTCGGAGACCCGTGAAAGAAAACAGTCAAAGGCGAGGAGGAAGCCGCTGTATCTACTCCCGGATGCTACCATCGCGGAAGAAACGGAGGGAAAAAATACAGACACTGAAGATCACGTAAGCAGAAATCATATAATCTTTAACAAATACAGAAAAAGTTTTGATCTACATGAACAGTACCTTTTTAAACATGCAGTTTTTGACATAAAATCAGCCTGCTGGCCGTCCGCCATAGAAACTTATTTCAGCCCTCAAGATCCAAATGCCAGCCATGTGTACGAACTGGCAACACTGTAGGATGCGGAAGTTTCTGAAGGAAGTATTACCGTCTGCTCGAGCTATTCAGGTGCTGTATCCACTCCTGATCAAGTGGTAAATGTTGTGCATCGTATATGCAAAGTCTTATGTCGACCTCACGTCCTACTTTGCTTTTTTATAAACTGCATTTCATCTTTATGTTAAAAGCATTGTTCTGGTGGAAGACCAAAGATTATTTGACTTTCTAGGCTGTAGTAATACAGTGATCTTCCAGAAGCAGTTCCTCGGAAGACCTCGTGGCTAACTCTCCACTTTGTGCTGCGGACGCCGGCCATCGGTCGCCGGTCGGCGTAACGTGTATTACCACGGGGTTACACCTTGCGTCAGTGCCCTACAACGCACTCACTTTCGCATGCATGGCATTATTTGGGAGAGCTGTGTTAGTTTCAGCACAATATATCTTCGATAAACTGAGCGGATACCATGCAGTAACAACTGCACTGTGACCATAGCTCATGCAACATACGACGAGACGAATGCTGAAATACGTAATCTGACATCACGCTTTAAATTAACCTGAAAAAAGAAGTTGTTGCGTTAGTTCGTAGCGCTTTTGTTTGGCGTGATGGCGGGCAGGTTGCTATGAGTATATTTATCGACTGCCATTTACCATTTTAAATTAGTTTGTTTCTTACTTTTACGTATGGAATGTGCCATGATTGAGGATTAAAAGAGATGTATAAGCGTTAGGAAATTGAGTGACAAATGGAAAATGTCTAACATACTCGCCATGTTGTTCGCTTTGGATTTACTCTAAGGATGACAGCAGTAGAGGAAGCTCGAACCATTTGTGTTGTGCATGGAACTAGTGCCATGGGGGAAATGGTTTTCTCTTATCGAGGCTGACTATTTTCACACGAAGTACTCTTCACATTCAGGAAGACCTACGGACTTTGATGAAGAACGTTTAGAAGGAATAATCCATATTGTCCACAGAGGGGTTTAGGATAATTGTAAAATGTGAGTTATTGTGACCATGTAACATTCGTGCGACATCTGCATTCAATGGGCATGGTTCAAAAATCTGATGAAGGGGCACTCCATGCACTATTGAAGTGAGTGCCACTATCTTGCTGTGCTACATGGCAAGTTGATGTAAATCAGCGACACTGTCCCTTAGTAGTTGACTGAAATAAATTGCAACAAAACTACTGTCTTAATAATAGTGAACTAGCGAGGTACTATAAATCACTGTTTTTAATAAAAGTGGAAGATTATTTAATCATATTTCATAGACAGTGTTAACTGGTGCCTGTTGTTAACTTAAACTGGTATTAACAGCAAAGTCCGGCACCAGGTGTGCTTAAACCCAATGTTAAAGTCCGTATACTAGCTCATGATCCCTCATACAAATAGATAAAACTGTAAAATTCCTAAATTCTTTGAGCCGATCCACTGTTGGGCAAACGAAGAATAAATACAACTGTTTATTGCACAACGAAATCAACACAAGTCCCAACCGTGGCTAATACAAATAATTACAAGGCCCTCTTCGCCAGCAGCAAATAAATGAAAGTCACGACTGTTTGTCAAGCCATAAATGAATACCAGTCCTGACTCTGGCTAACTCGCGACAAACTTCAACACTCGACCAGCATCCATAACAAGTATGAGGTCGTGGTGAAAAGTAATGCCTCAGAATATTTTATGTGAAAACTCTCAAAGCTTCTTAAGTGCAACAAACGTTATTAAAAGTCTACATCTTTATTCTTCATGTCTACATATTTATTTTTCCACATAGTCACCCAGGCGATGAACACATTTCTCCCAACGAGAGACTAGTTTGTTGAGACTATCACTATTGACTGTTTTACTTCGTTGAAGAGCCACAACCTCATCTCTGCTTGCATCGCATCGTCACTATCTGAGTGAAGTAATCGAAGGTGTTCTTTGAGTTTTGGAAAAGGATGAAAATCAGGTGGCGTCAAATCTGGACTGTATAGGGGGTCACCGAAGACAGTGAACCCAAGACGTCGAACTGTTGCAGATGTTGCAGCGCTCGTGTGTGGTCTAGCACTGTCATGCTGAAGGAGAAGGTACTCCATTTGTGGACGAACTCTTAGAATTCGAAATTCGCTGTTTCTTAAGCATCGACATAATTACATTTCAAACAGTCATGCTACACGCTACAATTCAAAGCGCTCTAGTGGCAGAGGGCTGCAAATTTGTCGACATGAGGAACAACGATGTAGAATGTTTATAGCATTTGTTTTATTTAAAAAGTCTTAAGAGCTTTCACACAAAAAAATGAGAGACAATACTTTTGAGTACCCCCTCTTATTACAAGTTCTTAGAAATCCACTGGAGAAGTCACGAAGTCCACAAAACCACCAAATAAATTCAGAGACCAAACTGTGACTTAATAGCAAAATTCTCACAGCTGCTGAATATCACGTGTGAGTAATCCTAGGTCTCAACACAATTGTGCAGCAGATAAGCCCCTCAAAATGATGCAGATCCAGATTTGGCGTGGTTGAAGACTGAGTCCCTGTTCCACCAACGCAACTGTGGCATCTCTGGACTCCTGTCTGGTTGGAGTTCATTAATCCTCTGATTTTACCTCCAGATATCATTTTTGTGTTGTCTTCTCTTGTGTCTGGTGTAAGATGTTTTTACATTTTACTTTATCTCTGTGCAGTTAATGTCTGTGGAGAACATCTGCCCATCTTGTTCGGGTGTTTCGGTGGTTTTTACTACCCAGCGCTTTTTAAAATTGATCTCTGTCCATCCCATTTTTGAGTAAAATCTGGGAGCAATCTGTAAATAACGTATGAGAAGATGGGGGCTCTAGTGATCTCGGCGAGGTCACTCCAAGGGACGTGTCATGACTGTAACATATAAACCTGAAGGTTCTGTTCTACAACTGTCATAATATTTTGATGTGAATATTTGCGGCCTTACCCTTTGCCACCTAAGTATATTCCAGGAGCGGATGAACAAATATCTTGTGCAGAGCACATTCAGGTTGTGGAGGCACTGTGGAGTCCAGATTGGTTAGGGGATAAAGGGCACCTAGTCACCCTACTGCTATCACCCGTATTTTCTTAATATGTTGTCCCCAAGTCAGCCATCGATCCAAGGTAACATCAAGACATCTAGCAGGTCTGAACGATGGGATGTCACTGCCGCTGATCTTTAGATGCTCCAGATCAACTGGGATGCTTCTTATTGCAAATGTGTGCCTTAGGTTTTGTTGGTATTTAATTTCAGTCTCCCTTTAGTCGCACCGTATGCCAGGGCACACTGGAGGCAGTGCTGAGCAGCCCGAGCGTTCTTGCTTCTGGTGTGGATCACTGTCTCAACGGCATACAACGCAAGGTCGACACAGTCGATTGATGGTACATTACCTTTGTGCAATGAGTAGAGAAATGGTCTGGGTATCAATCCTTGGGGTACTGCTACCACGATGTCTTCTTGTAGGGTAGCAGTCCAGTGTCACGACGCGGAAGGTTCTGCCTGCCAGATTAGATTGAAGTAGCAGTACACACAACGTATTGGACTACCTGTTCCAGTAATTTAAACGGAAGCCTGTTATGCCTTAAGGAGTCAGATGACCTGGAAACATCCAAGAACACCTAATGAAGGGAAGGATCCTCGCATGTCATCATCAGTTTCCTGCCCCACTCTCCAAGTTCTTTGAGAGGTTATATTGTACCAGTCCAGTTCAGGACGTTGAGGCTCAATGTCTGCTTCTGGAATTACAATTTGGTTTTCGAAGAGAGTATACGACATCGGAACAGTTATTGAGACTGACGGAAGAAGCACTGGACGCCAGGGAATCCTTAGGTCCCTGGCATTCCAAGGCGTCCAGTACTTTTTCCACCAGTCTCACTAATTGTTTCGACGTCGTGCTCTCACGTTGGACACCAAACTGGATATCCAGAAGCAGGTTTCATCTTCAATTTGAAGTAAAATTGTACAGTATAGTCTCTCAAATAGCTTGGAGAGCGGTGTCAGGAGGCTGATTGCCCTACAGCAGGTTGACAGACAAGTAGCCTTACCTGAGTTAGGTATCGGCATCACCTCAGCATTCTTTCATGTGTCTGATATGGCTAGTGAATTCTTCAGAAGACACAGGTGCGATGAAGTCATGTACGTCTTTGGCAGTGAGATACCATGGAAGTCTCTCCTTGATCATGTGGACGTATGCTACGTTAATTGGACCCAGGACTGGTATGAAATTAAAAACAAATGCATGAGCAAGGGCATCCGATTTTTCATTAGGTTCACAAATACTGTCTTGTATGACCTGCAGCAGTGGTGTTTTTCGATAACAATGCAAAAATTTCCTGGGAACTTGCCATGCACTGTTAGTCATCTAGCCTGAGAGAGGAGGCTCTTCTGGACGTTTCCTCGTTACTGAGTGCGTCAGTTTTGGCCTTTTTTTCTTTTTACATGCGTTTAGTTGTGGGAGGTTGAGTGCGCAGTCACTCCTGACAGACCCTGATCTTCTGAGTGTTGATACTCTGAATATTCCGTGGCAGCAGCCTCATTGCGGCCAGGGCGGTGTGTGCGAGTTTTAACTGAGCTGTTAACACTGATGGCGGTATGTGTGAGGTAACGAACAGCAGTGTCGATGTCTGCATAAGGTGCTGGTGCAGCCGCCAGTGCCAAACTGATCTCGGTACGGTAGGTATTTCTGTAGCGTCCTCTGAGGTCGAGTTGATGCTTCAGTGTATTAAAGCTGTCCAGGTCAACGTTGTAGACCACTAGAAGATAGCCTGAGGACAACACATTTCTTGTCGCCATGACGTGCTGTGGGATATCTTTGATAAGAGCAAAGTCAAGGACATCAGGTTTGGTCTCTCGCATGGTGGATGGTAGGGTTTAAAGCTTCTACAGTGCGAACTATTTCCCTATCAGCAACTCTTTGGAGGTATCGACCATGGTCGTTTGTCAGTCACGAATTCCTGGCTATGCTTTTGGCATTTAAGTCCCCAGCAATGGACTATTTGCTTCAGAGAGGTAGCAAAATCTCGATGTCAGTCGATTGAAGAACTCCTCGAGGTTGGTGGTATGCTGCGATGTGAACAGCCATACGACCATTAGCAGCTGGGAAGTCGTTACAGTAACACCTGAAGTTAGGGACGTTGTTTATAATATTTATAATGCGTCTAATAAACTCGGCAAATTTTAATGACTTTTTATCTGATGATGGCTGAAATTAGGCGTGTTGAATACGAAAGTCATTGTTATTCCATTTACTGATAGTCAGATCAAGAGAGTCTGCAGCCAGCCTTGTTGCTTGATAGCGTTTTCCTGGAATGTCTCCTGGATGGTTTAAGTCAGTGCCGAACTGGTGTCGTTTAGGTGGCCATCCATCAATTTGGAGATGGTGACCAACGTTTTTGGAATGTTTGCTAGACTTCTCGTAATCTTAGTCAGACTTAGGACCAGAGTGTGGTCGCAGATCTGGGCCTGTGTTGCGTTGGTGGTAATGTGGTCCACTCGGCCAAGCATTTGCGTTCTAATAGGTTCCCGCACTGAGTGGCTAGCTGTCGCGGCTGAAGTAACACGTGGTGATGTGCGTGGCACACCCCTTTCTGATGAGCTGCTGTTTTCAGTTACTGATTGCTGTAGAGATGCTGTGAAAGCTACGGAGTAACTCACGCCCTTCCGAACTGTAAGGGTGATTTGATGGGCTGATATTGTCTTCCCTACTTTGCGATAGCTTTATTAAAGTCTGGCTATAATCTATGGAAACATTTTGTTTACCACAGTTGGAAAATCTGACAGATTTGTCCATCTTCTCTTTAGGGCATTCTCTGGTGTCATGTCCTTCAGCACACTTGGCACATCGAACAGGCATCCAGCAATATTTTGCCGCATGACTGAAGCCCTGACAGCTGAAGCATTGTGAAGAGCCTCGTTTTGCACTAACGTATTCAACACTAACTTTGCCGTGGATGACGTGTCTGACCTGTAAAGTTTGCAGTTATAGATATATGTGAGGTTGACGTTCACTGGGGCGTCAATAGGTCTGTCTTCAGTGACTTGATATGCTTCACAGTTTTTAAATCATAACCTTCTGACTCGAGGAACTCCTCGAACTCAGTTAGTTTGATGAAGAATCAGTCTGAGAAGTTTCTCTGATGTCACGTTGTGTGAATAATAAGGGTATACCTTGTTGTCGACGAGATGCTGTACTGACGTATATGACTAGCGATGGTGTGCAGACAGAGTTTCAGCATGTCCCTTCCCACGGCCTTTACGGTGACTGGAGAAGTAACAGCCTCATTCACCCAGTGTTGGGGCTCTATATAGTGCCCGAGTTTTCGACAAAGATTGGAGGTGGCTATTGCTAAATAGAGCGTGTAGTCTACTCTGGTACAGGAAGCATAGAATTGATAATTGCTTCTTCATTAATTTCGATGGCAGCAACAGTGATATAATCAGCAACGATCGTTCTCGTAGCCTTCTTGTATTGTACGGTGGCGCTAATTGCAAATTTCAGAGAGGCCTTGTCCGAATCTTCAACGGAGCGCCTCAGCTAATAGCGTCACAAACCAAGCTCATGCTAACCGATGGCAATGATGTACAGGCGCTGTTTACAGTGTCACGAAGCAGCGCCATACTTCTGTCGTCGTTAATAGTGTTTTCTTGTGCTCTGTCCTTAAGCACAAGCTGGCTCTGAGCACTATGCGACTCAACTTCTGACGTCATCAGTCGCCTAGAACTTAGAACTAATTAAATCTAACTAACCTAAGGACATCACGTACATCCATGCCCGAGGCAGGATTCGAACCTGCGACCGTAGCGGTCGCTCGGCTCCAGACTGTAGCGCCTAGAACCGCACGGCCACTCCAGCCGGCAAGCACAAGCTGGGTCAGTTGCGTGTTCAGTTCAAAGTCAGCAGTAATTTGCCTGATCGTCATAGGCGGAGCAGCTGAAGGGCCAGCGGTGGGAAAACCGATTCTGAAGCGGTTGCCTCGTCCGCACGTGCTCCTTCCTACGCGTGTTGTTCTTGGCGTAACTGACTGTCCCTCCGTCAGCGTCAAGCTGGAACTTAACGTCGTGTTGGATTTCTCATAGTTCCCTGTTATCAGGCTCAGAGTCTGCCCTATTACAAAATTTCTTTTTCTATATTCTTCAAGCTAGCTAAAATGTAATCACACAGGAAGATTCGCTCGTTCGGGCTGATTAATTCTAGATGGAGCAGTTTGTCTAGATGTCAGTCTAGATGGCTAGTTTGCCCCCAAACCATACACATTATAAAAGTGTATTTATGTATGTATGTTCCGCATATTCTCCTAAACCACTCGATCAATTTGAAACAAACTTCGTATAAATATCACTTACTATCTGGAAGGAACCAATGTGGAGGAAGAACCGTCTACCTCTCAAAGTGATGGTGATGGAGATGAAAAAGGAGCGCAGCTCACTACTCGCAAACAGCCAGAATATATTCATGCAGTATTTCACTGTGAGAGCACTTAGTGACTCGCAACCAACTTTACACATAATTTCAAACCTTTTTGTTGCTGACATCCCACAAAATGACAACAGACAGAAAGATTATCGTTTACTACATTTTCGCTGTAAAGCTATCAATTTATTACTTTTTTGAACTAACTACATTTGAACACATTTCGCAGAGGGTATTTACATATATTAATAAACGTACTTGCGAAAATATGTCATTGTACGACACATAGTTCCAGAGATATGACATCACAAGCATTGAGCTGCATGAAAAAGGGAAGAGTACAGGCGAAATACGTTAAATATATGTGATGTAATAAAACATTCCTCCTGAACTCTGGATCGATTTCAGCCAAACTTTTTCTCATATTACTTAGTATCTGGAAAGAAATACTACCAGCAACTTAGACAGAGACAGGGTGGGGGAGGAGATGGATAGTGAAGAGGTGAGGGAGACTGATTTAGATGAGGTTGGGAGGAGATAGAGGGGGAGGAGGAGATGGACAGAGGGGGTAGGAGGAGATGGACAGAGACGGAGGAGCAGATAGACAGAGAAAGGAAAGAGGAGGAGATGGACAGAGACAGGGGAGGAAGAAATGGACAGAGAGAGGGGTGGGCAAGATGGACTGAGAGGGTAGGAAATAGGAGGAGGTGGACAAAGAGATCGGAAAGGAGGAGATATGCAGAGAAAGGAACAAGGTAGGGATAGATAGATAGATAGATAGATAGATAGATAGATAGATGGGAGGGAGGAAGAGATGGGCACCGATGGCGGGAGAGGAGGTCGACAGAGAGAGAGAGAAGGAGTAAATGGAAAGAGGGGGAGGAAGCAGACGGAGAAATTAGAGAGAAGATAGACAGAGACAGAAGAGAGTAGATGGACAGAGGGAGAAAGAAGGAGCAGATGAACAGAAGGAGGGACAGGAGGAGGTGGATGGAGAGAGAGAGAAGGAAGAGATGGGCGAGATAGGAAAGAGGGAGAGATGGATACAGAGGGAGAAGGGTCCCGTTAACACACATCAAAATATTAATTGTAACAACGTAGTGTTTTATGGCAGCAACTTGCAGTCTTATAAGCGGCACTAAATAATGAATTTCAAAGAGACAGCAGCAACATACTTTCTTCTGCTACATAACGGAAACAGCGCCCAAATAACATGTAAGATTCACCCCCCTGTGAGCCAGTTGATATTGACTGACCAGTTCTACCACATATTTGAAACTGAATGCGTATAGAGAAAAATCCACCGTTTGGTCACTGCATGGCTGTTCCTCAAAAGTATCCGTCGCAGGCCGCAGTTTGAAATCCATGATGTTAAAAAAAAAAAAAAAAAATAGGATTCAGAGACGTGTAATTAGTGGCGTATTCGGAGTTCGTGAACTGACACTGGGTGAAGTTAACCATCAAAGGTCGGTCAAAAATGGTAATAGGATGCTTTTATAGACCAGCTGGTCCAGGAACTGTAGTGGTAGAGCGCTTAAGAGGAACACACAGAATATCGTTGGTAATTTTCCTGATCGTGCTGTTGTAGTGGGGGATGGGGTGGGGGTGGGGAGGACGGTGACATCAACTTTCGAGATGCAGACTGGGAGAGTCATGCTATCGAAACTGGTGCCAGAGACAGGGATTCGTGTGACATTATTCTGTACGTCTTGTCCGAAAATTACTTTGAGCATATAGTTAGGAAACCAGCTCATGAAGGTAATGTTTTAGACCGCCTAGCAACGAACAGACTTCAACTTATCGAATCAGTTAACGTAGAGGAAGGTTTTAGTGGTCGTAAGACTGTGATAGCAACTATGACTACCGGTTTTAGAGGAATGTTAAAAAAGTAGGTAGATATTTTTGCTTAGCAAGAGTAGCAGGATACAAATTTCAGAGTATCTGAGAAGTTAGCATCAAAAATATTCAGTGATGAGGGCGAAGACGTGGAGCAAAAATGAAAAAAATTCTCAAGCATCGTTCATTATGCCTTAGACAGAACTTCATCTGAGATTCAAAAGAAGTCAAAACCTAGGTGGCAGACAAATGCTGCACGAAGCGAAAATGAGCGTAAGGAGTGCAATAAGAGAAGCGTTCAGTGATTTTCAAAATGAAATTTTGTCAACCGATCTGAGTAAAAACCGTAAGAGGTTTTGGTCTTATGTAAAGTCAGTAACCAGTTTGAAATTATCTATTCATGCACTCGGAGGCCATACTGGCATCGAAACTGATGATAACAGAGAGAAGGCCGAAATATTGAATTCGGTCTTCCGAAATTGTTGCACCACGGAAGATCGTAACACAGACCCTCGTTTCAACCATCGTACGAACGTCGAAATGGCAGACATTGAGGTAACCGATTGCGGAATTGAAAAGCAAATGCAATTACTTGATAGCGAAAAGGTAACAGGACCAGAGGAGATACCTGTGAGATTGAACAAAAATTATACGAAAGAACATGCTCCCATTTAGTAACAGTTTACTGTAGATCGCTGGACCAACGGAGGGTGCCTACTAACTGAAAGGAAAAACACATGTTAAGTCCCATAGTGCTCAGAGCCATTTGAACCATTTTTTTTATCCATGGCAGCGCCATCTAGCAGGACAACCATAGCGCCATCTGGTTTCCCCCTTCAAGCTAGA
This sequence comes from Schistocerca serialis cubense, assembly GCF_023864345.2. Classification (NCBI taxonomy): domain Eukaryota; kingdom Metazoa; phylum Arthropoda; class Insecta; order Orthoptera; family Acrididae; genus Schistocerca; species Schistocerca serialis. The sequence continues at coordinate 515,459,025 of NC_064640.1, forward strand.
CAAGTTTCGTTCTTTGTAGTTTTTTCTTTTGACGCTTATTTCGTGAGATATTTGGCCCAGTCACGATCAGTGAACCATACGAGGGTTGACTGAAAAATAAAGCCTCCACCTTCGTATTTCTTCTTCGTATATAGGCATTCTATTTTAGGCACTCTAGTGATTATATTAACAATAAATATACTATATGATTGTAAATCGGTTCTACTGTTCATTTCGGTCAGTCTTCGAATCATAGTTGTGTATTAATAGAAGTTGTCTTACACGTCTGCATCAGTCCCAGCGAGTTTCCGTGGATCCGCTACTCTGTGTTGCCGGCGGATTACACTCTTCCATTTCTTCATGCGGTGTGTTGTCGGGCAATGCTGCAGACCCATCCATACTGTTACGAGTGAGATTGTCTATACGGCTAATTCTGTGTTCTACACCAACAATTGGTGATTCATTGCTGTGGGGTTTATTAGGAATCCTTTCTCCAGTCACGGTAGGTTCAGCATCTGCTTCTTGTAATGAGGGGTCTCGTGTTTGATTGAGCCCTTTTTCTCCGATTTTTCTTGCCTTTTCTTCTGGATTTGTCGCCATTTCTTGGTCTTAAAAACCTTCCTTATCATCCGCCCATGCCTATGGATGGTCGGCTTTCTGTACTCCTTTTTCCCCCTTCGATACGACCTTATGTTGGTTGTTCGTGTTTGATGCACCTTTTTTGATCATTATGGTGTTTATAGAGTCCTCTAATTTTCTTATTCCACGGTCTGGCAGTTCTTCCGTCCGTGATCTCTTCGACGATTGTTGATTTTCTTCCCGGCTTTCCTATGACGTGTCATGTAGTTGCTGTCGTACCTGCTGCACCTATTCTCTCTGAGTTGGAGCACCTTTCCCCGTTACGTGATGGGCAATCCTGTGATTTTCGTTTTCCTTGATGGAGGTTTCTGTTGTTTCGTCATTTGTCACCTGTGATTCAAAGTCATGTGTGGACTTTAGTTCATTATTTGGAGCTACGATCAGGTCATCGTTATTTTGCGCCAGTGTGCGGAATATTTGCCCCGTTGTCTCGTTCTTTTTCACATTAATGATCTGAAACTGCATCTTCTAGAATCTACCCTGTTTGATTTGATCTTTTGCATTCGTGCGTCCTCTGCGACGGGGCGCGCAGTGTCCTGAATAACTACCTCTGACGTCGCTGCAGTTCCACGAACTCCTGCACCTACGTTATGGGTACCTGCGACATGTGGGTGGGACCATGTCAATTTTAACATGCCTCACACCATTCAGGACAGGTAATTTATCTGCAGTGGATCACTTCCCAGCAATGTTGCTTATAATGGTGCCATAAGGTTTCAAGACTGCATTAATTTTCTCTGTTTTTGTTTTAAAAGACAGTTCGAAAATGTGAATAGTTCGTACTCCGAGTCCTGTATGAGTAACTTTAACTTCACCAATATTGCTGTCACAAAGTTTGAACTTTAAATTGTTTACATATAATTCGACAAAATGGTCACATTTTTCATGATTCTTTAACTTAAGAAACACAGTGCTACTAATGATCGATAGACGAATTCCAATTATATCCTCAGCTGTTAACTTAATTACTTCTTCCATAAAGTCCTCTACTCCCAACGTCAGCAACTCGTGGTCTAGTGCCGTCCGGCCCCGTTAACTGAGTGGTAAGCGCGGCGGAATGCCATACGAACGGGCCCGGGTTCGATTCCCGTCTGGGGCAGGAGATTTTCTCCGCTCAGGGACTGGGTGGTGTGTTGTCTTCATCATCATTTCATTCTCATCTCCGAACCACAAGTCACCCAATGTGGCGTCGAATGTCATAAGTACTTGCCCTCGGCGGCCGAAGTTCCCCGAGTGGGGGACTCCCGGCCCACAATGCCGTACACTCATTTTAATGCTGGCACAGTAGCTCAGCGTGTTCGGTCAGAGGGTTAGCTACTCTCTGTTATAAGAAACTGAGTGAACGGATCAACGAAGAACCTTGACGGGTGTCATCGGTCGTCCGTCCCGAACAAATTCAACGACCAGTATAAAACAAAATTAGATGAATAAAAAAAAAAGTGGCTAACGTTGCTGCCTCAGGATCACGGGGTCCCGGGTTCGATTCCCGGCCGGGTTGGGGATTTTCTCCGCCCGGGGACTGGGTGTTTGTGTTGCCCTCATCGTTTCATCATCATTCATGAAAGTGGCGAGATTGGACTGAGTAAAGATTGTGAATTTGTATGGGCGCTAATAAACGTGCAGTTGAGGGCCTCACAAACCAAACATCATCCTCATCTACTACAAACGATTTAGGTGGTGCATACGTATTATCAAGCATGAGCTATTTCTACTGTCTGATAGGTGTTAAGTGCTTATGGACGCTCTAGGGCGCTAAACTAGTCAACGAGCTAACAGCGCACGGCCACCAGCAGCGGAGGTGTAAACACGGCCCTTCCGCAGGTCACGACCCACATAGGAGTGTTTCATGCGAAAAGTTGACCAAAATTAGTGTTTGGTATTATCTGTAGTATGAGACCTAGAGAACATATTTGTAATATAATAATGTATTTATATACTTTATAACGTGAAATAAAACAAAATTATGCTATTTTTATTAGAGTCTTTATTTCTTAGCTACAATAATATGTATTATTCTGCTGATGCCTCCCATTTTTGTTCATCTGAGTAGTCTGGTTCTACTGCAGACTCCTCTTTACCCTCCTTTTCAGCTTGGGGGAACTGCCTAATCCATCCTTCGCTTTAGAGCAGCAAATTTGATGTTTCTCTTAAGAAATGTTTTCTGGTTTTGTTTGGTTTCGGTCTCATACCTGTTATTAATGGATCACATACAAATAACAGCCAGTATAATATGTCCGTATTGCATTCTTCCTGTGAAAATTTCCTGGTAAACATCTGTCCGTTTATTAATTATACACGGAAAAGCCAAAGAAACTGGTAGGGCCCCCGCGAGCATCACAAGTGCCGCAACAAGACGTGTTATGGACTCGACTAATGTCTGAAGTAGTGCTGGAGGGAATTGACACCATGAATGTTGCAGTGCTGTCCATAAATCTGTAAGAGTACGAGGGGTGGAGATTTCTTCTGAACAGCACGTTGCAAGGCATGCCAGATATGCTCAATAATGATCACGTCTGGGGAGTTCGGTTTCCAGAGGAAGTGTTTAAACTCAGAGCCGGCCGGAGTGGACGAGCGGTTCTAGGTGCTACAGTCTGGAGCCGCCAGACCGCTACGGTCGCAGGTTCGAATCCTGCCTCGCGCATGGATGTGTGTGATGTCCTTAGGTTAGTTAGGTGTAATTAGTTCTAAGTTCTAGGGGACTGATGACCTCAGAAGTTAAGTCTCATAGTGCTCAGAGCCATTTGAACAATTTTTTTTAAACTCAGAAGAGTGTTCCTGGGGCCACCCTTCAGCAATTCTGGACGTGTGGGGTTTCGCATTGTCCAACTGGAATTGCCCAAGTCCGTCGGAAAGCACAATGGGCATGAATGGATGCAGGTGACCACACAGGATGCTTACGTACAGGCGTAAAGCTTTGTGTCGTGCAGTCATCAAGGTTACACGCGTGGCCCTTCGGCTCCGAAAGCCCATATCGATAATGTTTCGTCGAATGGTTCGCACGCTGACACTTGTTGATGGCCCAACACTGAAATCTGCAGCAATTTGCGGAATGGTTGCACTTCTGTCACGTTGAACGATTCTCTTCAGTCTTCGTTGGCCCCATTCTTGCAGAACCTTTTTCTTGGCCGCAGCGATATCGAAGATTTGATGTTTTACCGGATTCCTGATATTCACGGTACACTCGTGAATTGGTCGTACGGGAAAATCCCCACTTCATCGCTACCTCGGAGATGCAGTGTCCCATCGCTCGTGCGCCGACTATAACACCACGTCCAAACTCACTTAAATCTTGATAACCCTCCGTTGTAGCAGCATTAACCGATCTAACAACTGCGCGAGACACTTGCCTTACATAGGCGTTGCCTACCGCAGCGCGTTATTCTGCCTGTTTACATATCTGTATTTGAATACGCATGCCTATACCAGTTTCTTTGGCGCTTCAGTGTAAATAGTGGTACCCGTATATTCGAAATTCCTATACCTTTTCACCGCAATTCAAATAAAAACACAATTTAATTCATTTAGAAACGCAGAGTGACTTACAGCTAGTAGAGAAGCGCAGATACACGGCAAGCGAGACGCAAATACAGACTAGCTCTACAGCGTTTCAGTCCAGAATAGGCAAATAACGTACAGTACTGCCTCTGCAATGCCTCATCTATTAGACTATCGCAGGGAGCTAGCCATTCCGGGAATTACTCGCATTTAAAAACAGGACTTTTGGCCAGATTTTAGGGCAGAATATCATTAAGTGTGACCTAGTTTTTTCAGCTAATTATATGAGTCAAGAATACCATTCCAGGTGTTAACAGTCAACATATCTTCCTTCTCCTGGTCTTTCGAAGAAAGCCACATGTACTGTGAACTAAGTTCATTTGTTTATCTAAAGTATTTCTACATCAGCACGTTCTAATGTTGAGCACCACAATACTTATTCCTTCAATCCATCAGCTGCATTTGCCAGTGTCCCCTTTAGAGAGAGAGATGTAACTCTGTTACAGCAACATTAACAGGTTTCTTTTCAACAAAGGCTAACGTTGCTTTGCTGTTTCTGAATTTCTGAAACCTGTTCAGAAAGCTTTCCCTCCTGTTTAAAGCTGTTGGTTTGAAACAGAAAATGTCATTACCGTAACTAGTTTCTTGGCGATTTTTCAATGAGCTTGCAGAGTGAATCAGAGTTTTCATGAGCAAAAAACGATAAAATGTTGTTGAATGAAATAATTTCTTTTACCATTGAAAACATTGTTTTCTTTCTCCTGCAGTCCACAGTTCAGCTGATTTAGAGGAGATATAACATCTACCATTAAATAATTTTTTTTGATCCACTAACCGTTTGTTAGTTCTGGATAGTGAACACTCTTCTCCAGGAGTGATACTTTAATTTCTATTAATAAGGAAGCGAAACCTTTCAAAATGTTCACTCTTGATAACTAAAGAACCACGTTATGTATTAGAAGACCTCAGTAGGTACTCGTTCCTTATTTCAACTTAAAAACATTTAAGTATCTATAGTTTTAGCTATAGTGGAGTTTATAGCCTTAATCATGAGCTGCATAACTTTGCAAATTTCTTCTGGAAGGGTCGACGCACAGAGCGCTTGTTGATGAATGGTTCTCTGGTAAGTAAGTATCTCGATATTAACAAAAAACCCGTTTCTTAAGCCCTCTCATTCTTCCCGTCCTCTGTGTTGAAACAGACAATTTTACAGATTGGAACATGATGATTTTCAGTGCACACAATTACAAAATTTGCTATACCCTCTCCACGTACTTGATCTTTGCGTGGAAATACTTCTAATAGTTATATTTTAGAACATGTAAATGAACTAAATCGTGCAGAAAGTGAAACTTGGGCTGTATCCTTTATGCCGCAAGTCTCGTCCAATGCTATTGACAAAGCTGAATTCAGTTTAAGATTTTCGTCTTGCTGGTTGATTTTATTCAAAGATATTTTGACTGTTTCATCTTTTACTGATTCAGCACACAATGGTAATTCTTCAATTTTGTTACGATATCTGCTTTGTTCTTATAATCCCGAAATATCCATTTGGTTGCATCTGTAAAGCAACTTTTTACGACGGGATTTCAAAATGTATGTTACAGATTATACCACAAGTATGTTTTACTGAATACTGCCATGCACATCAAAGTGACAGAGATATGACACTATTTTTTCAACGTATTCACTTAGTGTCTGTAAAAAACAGTCGGAACGTTGTGCAGATCGTTCAACTCTTAGACGATACAAATCCGCTCACGGCCACAGAACCATTCGAGAATCACCGTGTGAACATCTTCATCGTCGGAAAACTTCGACTGGTACGAATCAGTTCCTCGTCTGTGATCGATGTCGATTACCTTCCTTCCCGATCAGTATCGCTCATGTGGATGCGGTCTCGGTCAAATTATTGACACCATTTCACTACGAATGGTAGGGAAGTTGCATTTGGCCCATATAGCGCCAGAATTTCACGGCGAATCTGTGTGAAATTTAGAGCTTTTTTTCACAAGAATCATCCTGTCTCGCGTGATTCAACTTTGGAGTACGTTTCCAGGTGCCACGCTGTTTCACTCCCACACTATGATGCATTTGTTATCCATACCGCAGTAGAATTGTCTGCACGAAACTCTCTCCGAACAATGCTCCGTTCTTGTTGCGCCGTGGTTTTGGCGTGGGACAGCATGTTTTCTTACTTTTTGAAGTCCTTTCATATATACACAGGGTGAGAGAGTAGAGGATTTACATGCTTTGAGAAGTGATGGTTTAGCGGTTCTGTACAAAAAGATTTCATTTGGACATATGCCTTATTTCGACTGATCTCCGAGATGAAACATATTTAATATCACTTTTGTACGTTTTTCCAGACTAACTCGAAAACTGCACCCTCCAGTGGAAAAGCTTTGCTGCACGAAATCAATCTACAGTAAATGTCGTACAAAAAAGTCCTATTCATCTTTTTCTCCAGGACTAATAATTTGCGCGAGGAGAGGGCGAGAATATCGAAACTCTTGCACGACCCGCAGGTAGTTTTTGTAGGCGAATTTTGAGATTGTTTCCGGACTTGATAGATCACAAGTGACCTGTATCAAATTGTTTGTCTCAATTTCCTCAACATTGCAGTGGAACGTTGTAAACAATGAGAGTAATACAGAAAATAAATAGCAGTGTATATTAAATGTGTTCTATCTAGGAACCAACTGCGAACAATCCATATGTCCAAATGAAGTTTTTTTGTTCAGAATCACTAATACTATCACCTCTAAAACATATACCTTTCCTCTTGACTCATGCTCAACATTCGCTGTCTGTCTACGGTTTTCGTCGTTTAGCAATCTCTTGGTAGACTGAGTCCATTAATTTAAAACAGAACTATGTTTTCCTTGATTCTTCTGAAGTTTCTCAAGAGTGTTCTTCCTTGCATCACGGGCAGCATGTTGAGAAGTAAATGACACGTGTCTGGTTATAAAGCATCCCTCCAAGTTTGGTTTCTCTTTACGAGTGCCAACTTTTCCTAGGAAATAAGACAGGTTGAAAGACCGTTTACGTTCTTCCGTTTTCCTTTGCTTCTCTTCTGCAGCCACATCAGACAGGACACATAAAATGTTTCATTTTACAATAACAAAACCACCACACAAAATAATTACCATTCTTAAATTGATGACAAAAATACCTGTGGGATTTGCAGCTGTTTCGAAAATATAGGTAAGCTTTATACTTCTGCCGGCCGCACCTGTTTTGCGGACTCGACTAGCGCTAACCGCTGTTTAGTAAGATTGATGACTGACTGACTCGCTCAACTGGTTCTTGAATCGTGCACCATTACCTCTTGCGTACAGGTCAACTGAAACATAGTCGCCTCCAGATGCGCAGAAAGGCAGTAGAGGAGGGGAAAATGCCTCAGGAGGGGTAAACTTGGAAACGAGGCGAAGCGCTTCGGAAGAGGCAGGTGGAACTGTCAACCGCAGCGATGCGGATTTTTAACCATAACTTCTAGATTTTCCTGCGGGGCATGCGCTCGGCAGTAATACATTGTAGAACGCAATGCAAAGATACGGCTTGGCAGTATGCCTTGATATTTTATGATTCTGGAAATGTACGTGACCGTTCGTATGTGATTTATAGAACAGCCACACTCAAGGGGCCAAAGAACCGCATGTGGCTCGCGAGCCGCTGGGGATTAACTTTGCGAATTTCTTTCGCAGGGCGGTTGAAACCAATCTCGGGCTTCTGGTTGCTATCCCTGATGTAGCAGTTCTTACGCCCTCAAATGTTTTTTTCTACTTCTTATCGAAAGGTTTTCAGAATTTTTCTGGGCGAATATGCTCTTCAAACTTGGCTGGACGACGTCCTGAACTACAAAAAAGACGACCTCTGTAGACGTGGAATCGAAAAGCTACGCCACTGTTGGCACTCTGGTGGGAAAAACTATACAGTTGATGAATAATTTTTTTATTTGTTATGATCAATGAACTAACGAAATGAAGCTTTAAAAACACCACTGTATTACTGTTGTTACGGTCTTCAGTCCGAAGACGGGTTTCAAGCAACTCTCCATGCTAGTCTATTCTTTGCAAGCCTGTTCATCTCTGTATAACTGCTGCAACATCCATTTGAACTTGCTTACTATATTCAAGCCGTCGTCTGTCTCTACAATTTTTACCCCACACACTTCCTTCCAGCGCCAAACTGACAGTCCCTTGATCCCTCAGGAAGTGTCCTGTCAACCGAGCCCAGGTACCATAAGTTTCTTTTCTTCCCAAGTAGAATTAATAACTCCTAATTCTCTATTCAGTCTGCCCATCTAATTTTCAGCATTTTTCTTTAACAACATATTTCAAAAGCTACTATTCTCTTGTTATCTCAACTGCTTACCGTTCAAGTTTCACTTCCATACAAGGCTACACTCCAGAAAAAACCTTCATAACACTTAAATTTATATCCATGTTAGGATATTTCTATTTTTCAGAAACGCCTTTCTTCTATTATCAATCTGCATTTCATATCGTATCTATTTCGACCATTATCAAACAGTTTGTTGCCTGAATAACGAAACGCATCTACTGCCTTTCGTGTCTCATTTTCCAGTCTAATACCGTCCGCACCGTGTGGTTTAATTCGACTATATTCCTTCTTGTTTTACTTATGTTAGTGTTTGCCTTATAGTCTCTTTTCAAGAAACTATTCATTATGTTCAACTACTCTTCCATGTCCTTTCCTATCTCTGACAGAATTAAAGTGTCGTCGGCACAGCTTAAAGCCTTTTTTCTCCCTGAACTTTAATTCCTTTTCCAGATATCTCTTTGGTTTCCCGTACAGTCTGCTCAAGGCAAAGTTTGAATAATATCGGGGATGCACGACAACTGTGTCCCATTCCCTTTTTAACTGTGTCTTCCCTGTCATGACCTGTGACTCTTATGATTGCAGTCTGGTTTCTGTACAATTTGTAAATAATCTTTCACGTCCTGTATTTTAATCCTTGCATCTTCAAAATTTCAGAGGGGAATCCAGTCAACATTGTCAAAAGCTTTATCCAAATCTACAAATGTTATAAATCTAGGTTTGCCTTTCTCCAATCTGTCATTTAGGATAAGTCGTACGGTCAGAATTGCCTTGCGTGTTACTACATTTCTCTGGAACGCAAACTGAACTTTTCTGAGGTAGACTCCCACCAGTTTTTACACACTTATGTGAACGATATGTGTCTATACAGTGATGACCCAAAACAGTATGACCACTGCCCACTACGTGGTTGAATGCCTCCTGATAGTGTTGTGGGCACGTGACACAGTAAGGAAAGAATGTAAGCGGAACAGAGACGAATGGGCAGTCATTATAGCTAAGATAAGAGCAGCGAATGCGGAAATGCAGTGATATAAGGGATTCTGGCAAAAGGCACATTGTTGTGGCGCTGCGGCTGGAAACGAGAATCTCTGAAACGGCAATGCTGGTGGCCTGTTTCGTACTACAGTCGTGAGCACCTGTGGAAAGTGGTTGAAGGATGGTGAAATAACGAGTAGGTCATATGGTACTGGACAACCATGTCTCATCACAAAACGTAGAGGTCGGAGGATCCCCCACTGTGTAATCAAAAATGTTCAAATGTGTGTGAAATCTTATGGAACTTAACTGCTAAGGTCATCAGTCCCTAAGCTTACACACTACTTAACCTAAATTATCCTAAGGACAAACACACACACCCATGCCCGAGGGATGACTCGAACCTCCGCCGCGACCGGCCGCACAGTCCATGACTGCAGCACCTTAGACAGCTCGGCTAATCCCGCGCGGCAATGTGTAATCCAGGATAGGCATATCTGACGACAGAATAGAATGCTGTTACAGACCAAAGTATTTCGGAGGACACCGTTCAAAGGCTATTGTTGAACATGAAGCTCCACATCACACGACCTCTTCGTGTTCCTGTGTTGACTCAACGACATCGTCATTTATGACTGTAGTGGGCACATAATCACTGAGTTTTCACCGTGAATCAATAGAAACATGTCGCCTGTCGAATGAATCGCATTTCTTGTTACACCAGCTCGATGGTTCGGTCCTTACACGACGTAATCCAGGCGAATGGCTGCACGAAAACGTGCGCCGCACCACAGATGCAGCCGATGGGGACAATATTATGCTGTGGGGTACACTGAGTTGGGCTTCCAAGGGATTTGTGGTGGTAACTGAAGGAACCATGACAGCAGTGAACTACATGAACATTATTGCGGACCGCCTGTCTTACTTCATGCTCGAAGTGTCCCCCTACGGCGATGACATGTTCTAGCAAGATAACTGCCCGTGTTGCAAGGTCAGTATCGTGTTGCAATGGTTTGAGTGGCATTATAGTGAACTCACAATGATGTCTTGGGCAGCAGATATCCCTGATCTGTATCTACTGGGACACATATCGGGCGCCAGCTGCGTATCCGTAAGCCACCATCCCATAACTTGCGGGAATTTCTTGGCCTGTGCGTAGACATCTGGTGCTACATACTTCTGTAATCCTGTCACGGACTTGTAGAATCTCTGTTGTACTGTGTTAGAAAAGTGGAACCACATGCTGGTAAACAGGTGGCATAGTAATTTGGCTCATCGGCGTGTTTTGCAACCGCGACATGTCCACGTCAATAGTTGAGTGTTCAGCGCGGCAGAATGCCGTGCGGGGGCCCCCGTTTCAATTCCCGGCCAAGTCGGAGACTTCCACTGGGGAAGAGGGTGTTGCATTGTCTTCTTTATCATTTTATCCTCATCGACGCGCAAGTTGACGAAGTGGCGTCAACTAAAAGTATTGCACCATTCGCCTGGTCTACCCGACGGTAGGTCTATAACATTACAGGTCGGCATTGATCTATGAAGTCTTGAATATCTTATTAGTATCTGTCAGTTGATAGGGAGAAGCTGAAATTTCGAGCATTTCTTTATATAGTTTTGAGTTATTGAGTCCTGATGGTATGCAAAGCTGTCGTTGAGTTCCGTGCGATTTGCAATCTGTCATGTTTTATTTTCTGATAATAAATCAAATTTTTTCTGACTACCGTTAAAATATAATGACGATAAATGTTTGAGGTCATTTGGAATAATATTTTAATAACTATGTAGATGACGTGACGTCATTCCTTTACTCTTAGAAAAAAAGGGTTAATTGTGTGTTTATGAACGGTCAGTGTCGTGATCAGTGATTACGATTCGAGAAATAATTGCTTTGATGAAATTCAATTGCACAAAATCGCGTGGGGCGAATTATGAACTTGGAATTGATTGTAGATGTATGCAGGCCAATTTCGTGACAGGCTAGTAAGCGTCGCGAGTGTGTCGCAGTATCAAGACTGCTTGGTTTGCTTTAAACTCGTGAAAATACAATTTACGCGAATTCTCAATTATCGCGAAAGGGTAGAATATTTGATGGTTATCCCACTGTTGATGGGCCATTGTGGAGGACGTAAGTTAGGATAGAAAGATCAATTTCAAAACCCAATATAAATCCTGTTGCTCGAAGTAGCCTAGCCACCCAAAAGCTCATACGTGGTTATCAGCAAAACAGTGTACTATTTTTCATGCACACATTTACACTCTACATCAGGTGTGAATGATTTGTGGGTGCGAAATAAACATTCGAAAGCATTTCATTTAATAAAAGGAAAGATATAAAGAAGTTTATTTGTATATTTTGTTATTTCATGAACAGTGATGTTTTCTTACAGTGGTATAGAGCCTTACGTATTATTAATATTGTGACAGACTGGTCGTAAGTGCTCTCGTTACAAGTCGAATTTTGAGCCTGATTAAGAGTAGCGAGTTCTTAGAGTCTCAAAGATTAAGTGCAGAATAAAATCAAACTTAAATATATCCTGAAATCAGGTAGTACCGTGGCCGTGTAGTTGTGTGTTGTCAATAACAAATAGTAAACACAAGCATAAACATTTCTCATGCTCTGATATCGACGAGGGAAAGAAGAGACGACAACGACGACATACACGCATACATATATAAACGGTATACGTGGCGCCTTACAATACAACACAACGACGTCACGGTATAGGTCTTTGCCAAACGCACATTTCATTTGGTCAGTGATATATTAAACTTTTTATTTATCTATCGGATAAAAAGAAATATAGCAGAAAACCTAGAAAAGGAGAGTCATCAAGATTCATGGGATAGATTCATTTCGAACAACGAAAACGACACACATTGTCGACAGTCTTCCTCTTAAAAGGCACTGAAAATATTACGTAAAGAACGCAGAGACACCGTGAAACTAAATGTGGATGACGAGGCATCCTGGCTCTCGTAATATGAAAATCTTTGGTACGCACATAAGAATTCCGGGGAAGAGATTTATGTACAGATGGCCCTCACAGATCAGACATCTCTCTTGAAGAGAGTGGCAATGGACGGGATTAATGCGGAGTGCAGGAAATATTGTGACAGCTTCTTACATGAGTGTGGCACACCGCTATTTCAGGGGAATTCAGGACACAGTCCCCGAAGACACGTGGCTGATGACACGCTACGTCAACGTGCGACAACTCTCTCGTAACGACGCGTCGACGCATCTATGCACCGACGAGCGCTGCATTCCTTTGCCGCCAGGCAGCCAAACAAGTCGGTGGGCGGTATTTATAAGCAGCGTTCGAGCCCCCGGGCAAAGATACGAGCAGGCAACCGTAACCAGCAGGAGTCGTGTTGCCGGCGCGCTCCAGAATCCGCTGGAGAGCCGTCGTCGTCATCACCCTCCCCCCCCCCCCCCCCAACACTTGTAACCGAGATTCTGAATTTGGTGCGGCGCGTAGCCCTGCCTCAGTGCTGCCCCCACCCTGAGGGCCGTCAGAACTGCCGAGTCACCACGCTGCCACGTGCCAGTACTCCATAGCCGTGGGCCACGAGATCGACGCTTGGCCGCGCCACCGGATGAGTACCCGACCTCTCACTGCTGTGGCTTGTTGGAGAAATTAAGAGTGTACATGCACATCGCATGTCTTGCTGCAGCCACATTCACCTCCGACAGACTCCCGTAGCCCTTGCCAACCTATAGAACCCACAACGTCCGGGGGAAAGAGCCCTCACCGTCCTTAACGCTAGAAGAACGTCTCTTCCACTCCTCCGTGGTCATCGCAACCACGACTCGCTACACGTATTAGATACATGCATCTGCTGAATATATGCTGGAGACAAGGACGAATACCTGGCTAAAAGAGAAGGTCATTGTTATTTACCTGAAGAGAGATAGGAGTTAATACGAAAATTATTGAGACATCAGTTTGTTGCACAGTGCCTATAAAATATGCTGCAGAATAATCAGTAGTAGGCTTGAGGGTGTAGTTTCCACTATCTTCAGCGAAGAACGGATAGGGTTTCTGCACGGCTGGTCTGCAGCAGATGTTATTTTTGGCCGGCCGGGGTGGCCGAGCGGTTCTAGACGCTACAGTCTGGAACCGCGCGACCGCTACGGTCGCAGGTTCGAATCCTGCCTCGGTCATGGATGTGTGCGATGACCTTAGGTTAGTTAGGTTTAAGTAGTTCCAAGTTCTAGGGGACTGATGGCCTTAGAAGTTAAGTCCCATAGTGCTCAGAACCATTTGAACAAATTTTTTTGTTATTTTCGTAATGAGACAAATAATTCAGAAAAGAAGGGAATTTTGTTTTGAAACCCAATATCGCCTTTACTGAATTTCAATAGACACTTGACGGCATGAACAGAGACGTGCTACGGGAAATCTGGATCAGAAAAGGTGTACGAAATCATCTAGTAAGAGCAATCAGAAGTCTATATCAAAACATTATTGCGTATATCGACACGGGGAATCATCTAATAGCATCACTGAAGCACACACAAAAGAGTTAGACAAGGGTGTTGTCTCTCCCCAACACTCTTTAATATCTATGTCGACGGAGTCACAGAAAGATCGACACAATCTTTAAGGGCGTTATAATCCCTTAGTCAAAGCGTGGTTTAAGTAGTATGCTATATACAACCGATGCTGTTATTGTGCATCAGACAAACAAAGAGAGCTCTACAACTTAACAAATATAGGGGAAGAATATAGTTCGATAGTATCTACATTTAAATTAAAAGCAATGGCATTCCTGGGCAAAAACACAATAATATCTAAAACTGCGATAAATGGCAAGATATTGGAGCAGATGTCCATATTTAATTACCTTGGATGTGAAATATCCCCAACAATAGACCGCGAGATAGAACCAAAATTTTCATATTTAAAGGTATATGTTGTACAGTTCATAGAACTCTCAAATATAAATCCAGAAAGGAAGCTAAGTTGAATTTTTATAGAACTTTGGCGGTTATGATGGCATTAATATAGAAATTATACGTGAGTACTTTCGAAGATAGACAAAAAGAAAATTACGTTAGCTGAGATGAAATTCTCAGGGCAGTCAAAGTCTGCACACTGATGGGCAAAATATGAAACATAGAAATAAGATAGGAGCTATAGATTTTAGATTTGGAAAGCAAAATGTATGAAACATAGAAAGAAGACAAGAGCTACAGATTTTAGACATGGAAAGCAAAATGAACAACATAAAGTCCACTGGTGTAGCGATTCAGAAAGAATGCAGCAGGATCTTCTGCCGAGAATCGCCATGAACTATAAGCCGACAGGGCAGCGACGTGTCAGACGTTCGAGAACAACATAATTTCCGGAACAGGCTGAGCAGCATAAATCATGAAGGAAGATGAAGAAGAAGAAGAAGAAGAAGAGAAAAAAAGAAGAAGAAGATGATGACGGTGGTGGTTTATTAAACTGATGGGTCGGTAGTATTCACACCGGTCAGCATGTGCCTCCTTGGCAATGTTATTATTACATTCTTCCTGAAGTCTGACGGTATTTCTCCTGTCTCATATACACTGCACAACAAATGGAATAATTTTGTCATGACTAGCTCTCTCAAGGATATCAGTAATTCTAATGGAATATGGTCTACCCCAGGGGCTTTGTTTGCAGTTAGGTGTTTCAGCGATTCTTCTCGCAGTATCATATCTCCCATTCGTCTTCGCCCATTTTCTCTTATCTTTCTATGATATTGTCCTGAAAATTGTTTCTTTTATATCGATTTCGTACATATCCCTTCCATCTTTCAGCTTTTCTTTCTTTTCTTAGGACTGGCTCGCTGTCTTAAATCTTGATATTTATCCAAGTGTTTTTCCAAAAGTATTTTAAATTTTTTCAAAGGAAGCACTTACATTTACCCCAGTTATCTACATCTACATCTACATCCACACTCCGCAAGCCACCTGACGGTGTGTGGTGGAGGGTACCTTGAGTACCACTGTCTGTTCTCCCTTCTGTTCCAGTCTCGTGTTGTTCGTGGAAATAAAGATTGTCGGTATGCCTCTGTGTGGGCTCTAATCTCTTTGATTTTATCCTCATGGTCTCTTCGCGAGATATACGTAGGAGGGAGCAATGAATTGCTTGGCTCCTCGGTGAAGGTATGTTCTCGAAACTTCAACAAATTCCCGTACCAAGCTACTGAGCGTCTCTCTTGCAGAGTCTTCCACTGGACTTTTCTATCATCTGCGTAACACTTTCGCGATTACTAAATGATCCTGTAACGAAGCGCGCTGCTCTCCTTTGGATCTTCTCTATCTCTTCTATCAACCGTATCTGGTACGGATCCCCCACCGGTGAGCAGTATTCAAGAACAGTGGGCGAACAAGTGTACTGTATCCAGAATGAGATTTTCACTCTGCAGCGGAGTGTGCGCTGATACGAAACTTCCTGGCAGATAAAAACTGTGTGCCGGACCGAGACTCGAACTCGGGATCTTTGCCTTTCGCGGGCAAGTGCCCTGCCAACTGAGCTACCCAAGCACAACTCACGCCCAGTCCTCACAGCTTTACTTTTTTTTTTTTTTTTACAGAAAAGCATGCCTTTCATGTGTGGTGTTCTGTAGTTTAAATTTTAATTTCACTTTCTGCTTTATTTTGCCTCTCTATCATAAAAAGTCACGTAAACTGATGGCAGTGACTGTTAAACATGTTTCCTATTTGTGCAATTTATATATAGATTAAGATTCAATCTTTTGTATATTAAGTACCAGCATCATGAAAGGAGTTGTCTTTAAATTTGATAATAAATAAATTAATAATAATAAAAAAAGTTGGCAGAGCACTTGCCCGCGAAAGGCAAAGGTCCCGAGTTCGAGTCTCGGTCCGGCACACAGTCTTAATCTGCCAGGAAGTTTCAAGTGTACTGTAACCTACTTCCTTTGTTTTCGTACTGCATTTCCGTAGGATTCTTCCAATGTATCTCAGTCTGGCATCTGTTTTACCGACGATTAATTTTATATGGTCATTCCATTTTAAATCACTCCTAATGCCTACTCCAAGATAATTTATGGAATTATCTGCTTCCAGTTGCTGACCTGCTATATTGTAGCTAAATGATAAAGGATCTTTCTTTCTATGTATTCGCAGCACATTACACTTGTCTACACTGAGATTTAATTGCCATTCCCTGCACCATGCGTCAATTCGTTGCAGATCCTCCTGCATTTCAACATAATTTTGCATTGTTACAACCTCTCGATATACTACAGCATCATCCGCAAAAAGCCTCAGTGAACTTCCGATGTTATCCACAAGGTCATTTATATATATTGTGAGTAGCAACGGTCCTACGACACTCCCCTGCGGCTCACCTGAAATCACTCTTACTTCGCAAGACTTCTCTTCATTGAGAACGACATGCTGAGTTCTGTTATCTATGCATGTTTCTACAGCCTTGCATTTGTGCTCTGGCCGTTTTGGACTTTTTGTCACTCTCATTGCTTAGACGTGTCGCATCGTAATAGTACAGCATAAATGAATTTCTACGTATTACAGTAACCATATGACGAAAGTCAATTTCAATTAAACAAAAAGTATACCCAACAGACACCAGTACAAAGCTGGACGATTTAGTAATACATTAAGTACTTTTGACCTGGAAACAGGTTCTACATTCAGCCTTACGTCATGTGCAAGTAAAATAACAGGACTGTCACAGAAGTATGGAAATCTTGTAGTGGAAGTAAGGAAACACAATTAGCGAATTAGTCTTACCCGCACATTAATCAAGCAAATTATGCATTTAAAATATTATGTCAGCATAAGTAGAAAAATGCAGTTTTTAAAAAGTGGGCAGTTCCACAATTTCTTAAGTGTTTCACAGTTACATATTGGGGGGTATTATATGGAGCTTTCAGGAAGACGTACAAAGGAGAAGATTTACTTGCTAATTTTTGATCTTACAGCTTGTAGGTCGGTCTGTGAAAAGGTAAAATGTTAGCGAAGTATCTAGGTCTCCTACACGATTGGAACAACACAATTACATTATCACTGAGATAAGGGAGATTAGTGGTATATTCTGCATGGGACGACTCACCGAGACTGAAAACCTTAAATTTATTAATCCCTTGACAAAGATGAAACTCATTCGGAATATTTAATGGATATGACAAGAAAATATCAAGTAGATTTAACTATCACTATAGACCGGATTATTATGCAATTGAAACACTCAAAATACCTACATATTTATGTAATGAAAATGGTTAAAGTATGTAAGTAAATATGTAATATCACTAAAACATTTTACTACGTACTTCACACAAAATAATAATTTAAACTGAAATCATCTTCTGAACTACAATATGTTATCGTAACATGTACTTAAGTGTGCCAGAAACATAAAACACACAGTAAAATGGTACACTTTACACCATTCAGTTTTTTACTTTGAACGCCTGTACTTTGCTAAAAATGAAGGTTATTGTGGGTCACATCTGTTTGTTAAAATGTCCATCTTCACTGAAATTACTGTGGTATCCTACCTTAGCTTTCAATTTGAAACACAATGAACAACCAGATATTTCTTCAAATTCTCTGCAGTTATAAAATGTCACTCATTAGAAAAAACGTTTTGGTAGGAGGAAAACGACCTCTCCATATTACAGGAGGTTGACAGTGCAAGTTTCAGGAGGTGAAATATTTCTGGAGAGATGTTCACTGGAGGGTCTTCATCTCCCCAGCTGACAATATTGCAGATAGTAGCGAGAATAGAGTAGCGTGGATTTCTTGTCAAAACATTGTCAGACTCATTCACCATCCTCAGCTCAATATCGCTTCTGATGTCAGTCATCTTGAACTAGATGTTCTCAACAATTTCTAACGATTTGTGCAAAGGCAACGTGATAGTTTTCTGATCTTTAACACTGTCGGCGAGGAAGTCAAAGTTGCGATGGATATAACCTATAACATTTTGGTTTTAGGTTCAGGAAAGCGTTTTATGTCTCATTCTGAAACTGATCATTCTCGTGGAAATGAATCAATCTCACATTGCATGCCATGAAACGTCCGTTATAGAAAGCGACAGCTTCAGTCCATGTACTCTCTAGGTTCGGCAGCATTTCTTTATAGAGCGACACACGAGACGAGGCTTTGAGAAATAAACTTTCTTTGTCTATGAAATTATTTTCTTTGCTTCTTGGTAGCTGCCGCGCCCTTTTTCAGATATACTTTGCAGTGCGTTGGCCAGATAAGTGAAGTGGATTAAATGAAAATATTAACTTAGCTGATAATTTTGATGCATCAGGAGGCATCAGGAACACAAACAGTCGTACATTCTTATGCAGTAATATTTGTAAAACTTTTTTCGGAACACGCGCTCCCTGTACTCGAAACGGTGTAAGAAGGTCGCTGACACCTGCAGAGGGTAGGACTCCGTAGCTTTGCGCACCTACCACAAACAGTCACAAAACGCGATTTCGTACACGTCTTTGTACCAACACCTCAGGGTTGTGCTTTGCGGGTGAAAGCTGCCAACAGTGCCACTACCAGTCAGGGTCCATCTTATGCCAACTACACTCCTGGAAATTGAAATAAGAACATCGTGAATTCATTGTCCCAGGAAGGGGAAACTTTATTGACACATTCCTGGGGTCAGATACATCACATGATCACACTGACAGAACCACAGGCACATAGACACAGGCAACAGAGCATGCACAATGTCGGCACTAGTACAGTGTATATCCACCTTTCGCAGCAATGCAGGCTGCTATTCTCCCATGGAGACGATCGTAGAGATGCTGGATGTAGTCCTGTGGAACGGCTTGCCATGCCATTTCCACCTGGCGCCTCAGTTGGACCAGCGTTCGTGCTGGACGTGCAGACCGCGTGAGACGACGCTTCATCCAGTCCCAAACATGCTCAATGGGGGACAGATCCGGAGATCTTGCTGGCCAGGGTAGTTGACTTACACCTTCTAGAGCACGTTGGGTGGCACGGGATACATGCGGACGTGCATTGTCCTGTTGGAACAGCAAGTTCCCTTGCCGGTCTAGGAATGGTAGAACGATGGGTTCGATGACGGTTTGGATGTACCGTGCACTATTCAGTGTCCCCTCGACGATCACCAGTGGTGTACGGCCAGTGTAGGAAATCGCTCCCCACACCATGATGCCGGGTGTTGGCCCTGTGTGCCTCGGTCGTATGCAGTCCTGATTGTGGCGCTCACCTGCACGGCGCCAAACACGCATACGACCATCATTGGCACCAAGGCAGAAGCGATTCTCATCGCTGAAGACGACACGTCTCCATTCGTCCCTCCATTCACGCCTGTCGCGACACCACTGGAGGCGGGCTGCACGATGTTGGGGCGTGAGCGGAAGACGGCCTAACGGTGTGCGGGACCGTAGCCCAGCTTCATGGAGATGGTTGCGAATGGTCCTCGCCGATACCCCAGGAGCAACAGTGTCCCTAATTTGCTGGGAAGTGGCGGTGCGGTCCCCTACGGCACTGCGTAGGATCCTACGGTCTTGGCGTGCATCCGTGCGTCGCTGCGGTCCGGTCCCAGGTCGACGGGCACGTGCACCTTCCGCCGACCACTGGCGACAGCATCGATGTACTGTGGAGACCTCACGCCCCACGTGTTGAGCAATTCGGCGGTACGTCCACCCGGCCTCCCGCATGCCCACTATACGCCCTCGCTCAAAGTCCGTCAACTGCACATACGGTTCACGTCCACGCTGTCGCGGCATGCTACCAGTGTTAAAGACTGCGATGGAGCTCCGTATGCCACGGCAAACTGGCTGACACTGACGGCGGCGGTGCACAAATGCTGCGCAGCTAGCGCCATTCGACGGCCAACACCGCGGTTCCTGGTGTGTCCGCTGTGCCGTGCGTGTGATCATTGCTTGTACAGCCCTCTCGCAGTGTCCGGAGCAAGTATGGTGGGTCTGACACACCGGTGTCAATGTGTTCTTTTTTCCATTTCCAGGAGTGTATACATGTGACTTACATATAGAATTAGCGAGAGTCTATCCGTTTCATGGTTCAGTCTGATTGCTATTTGGACATATGCATAAGTAAACCCAGGTGTAGCCCCCTTCCATCAATATCCCCACTAAACAAGTATTCCACAGAAGAGTGACTCATAATGTATATTTCATGTAACACACACTGAAAATGAGAAACATTATTCTGCATGAGGGGATGGGGTTAGTGGCAGATCTCGTCCACCCTCAGTGTGCTTGCAGGATTATATTTTGTAGCTACATTTCTCCCAGTATGACCAGTACTGTCCATGTGTTGGTGGGGCTGGGAATACAGCAATTTTCTTACACTGCGCCACTCCTGTCCACACATAAAGGAAACTCCTACCAGTAGCATTGCGTAGTGAGGGAATGTGCTGCCATATGTATCAGGCAAGTACTTCGTGACAATGGATGTGTGTAAACATGATGGTCTTCACGTTCAATGTGCTTTAACTCTACTGCTAAAATAAAATCATCTTGCATCTGAAGGTGGCAGGAAGCAACCATTCTCTTACGGAACGGTTGCTCTTATTACTACAGGAAATTGTGAAAATTCGAAACATGTGAAGTAAATGATAAATAGCTGTAGATTCGATCGATCCACACAGGTAGACATCCGACGAAGCATTACTCTGAGTGTGAAGTTGGTTGCCTGGTTGATTTGGTGGAGGGGACCAAACAACGAGGTCATCAGTTCGAACGGATAAGGGAAGGATGTGGAAGGAAGTCGGCCGTGTCCTTTCAAAGGAATGATCCTGGCATTTTCCTGAAGCGATTTAGGAAAATCACAGGAAACCGAAATGGGAATGGTCAGACGTGGATTGGAACGGTCGTCCTCCCGAATGCGAGTCCAGTGTGCTAACCACTGCGCCACCTCGCTAGGTCCAGTTCGAAGTACATATTGTTATGTGTATCTGACAGGTCATTTGCGACGCTGGGTGTATATCCTGTCGCGTCTTCATATTCCTTGCACTCTGCGTATACGATAATAAAATTTTTCCTCGCAGCAGCAACATTGGTGGTCTCTTGGCAGCCACCGGTTACCGGCATGATAATGAGTGGACAATGATTCTACCGTTATAGGGGAGGTCCTGCAAAGCAATAGAAAAATATTCGTCAGGTGCAGTGCAGCCCACGTACGACCTCGAATATGATATAGCGCACATCTGCAATACCATCAGCGTGATATTGGTGCCTAAAAGGGGCGGAAAACAATACTTTTCTTTCTGTCTATGCAGGGATAAGTGTACCTGTTTCCTATTGGCTGAAATATGTGGCTCTAGCCTATAAAGAGGGATGCTGATGGAGGAACTTTCTAGTGCTTCTCATTGGGAACCATTTCAGCACTCTCTTCGTCTCCTATTGAGTAGACTGGTTGGAGGATCTCTGTAGTGCTTGTCAATAGTAACCATCCAACCATTCCCACTAACTCTCAGAAGAAACTGCTGTTAAATATTTTTTTCCTTCATATCAGCGTTCTGTGCGTTAAGAAGCGACGCATTGTTGGTGCCGCTAGTAGGTGTATCAGATTGATCTCTGATGATGATTCTGCAGGTGATGATTAATGTTCATGTTGTTTTTTGGTGTGCATACGTCTTTTTTCAACTATGATATGATGATTAATTTCTTCTCTCCTTTTTCTTCTGTTACGAAACTATCAACAAAACTTTTACAAGCTACAGTTGAAATCAGTAGGCCCAAGTGACAGTAAAAGTGGGTAAACATTGGGCAGCAGCTGGCCATTGTCAACTTTGCAATCTAACATTGTTAGAATATGAGTCAAATAACATAAACATTCCTGTTCTGCGGTTTCACAAAAACTTATAATTATTTTTCTACCAAATCACTTAGGGATAGTGCCCAATGCACTAGACTCACATTCAGGAGACCTGTGTTCAACACCAGGGCCAGCTATACAGATTAGGTTTTCCGTGGTTTCCCAGTTTACTCTAGGCGAATGCTGCGATGGTTCCTTGAAAAGGTCACGCCGCTCCCTTCTTCTCCGTTATTAAAATGTCCGCACAATGCTCCGTTTTTAATGAACTCAGCTGTCAGTGAGATATGAAACACTAAACTCACTTACTTCTAACGTAGCCGAATATCGCTGGGCCTACGGAATGGAAATCTTGCATGTGTTTTCGGCACTGAGCAGGATGAAATTCGCCGGCCGAAGTGGCCGTGCGGTTAAAGGTGCTGCAGTCTGGAACCGCAAGACCGCTACGGTCGCAGGTTCGAATCCTGCCTCGGGCATGGATGTTTGTGATGTCCTTAGGTTAGTTAGGTTTAACTAGTTCTAAGTTCTAGGGGACTAATGACCTCAGAAGTTGAGTCCCATAGTGCTCAGAGCCATTTGAACCAGGATGAAATTCCGTATAGGGGAAAGTTGAGGAATTTGGATCACTTAAGGCATTTTGACTATAACCTTTATTCTACGATAAATACAGGCTCCCATTTTCGCATAGCATTAGCCGCATGTGTTTACTGTTGCATATCTTGTAACCATAAATGTACAGCTACACGTTTTATAAAAGAACTGATAATTATTGCATTGCATCATTTTAGCCGACATACTGTGTAAAATGAGGTGGTAAGTGGGATGCACAGGAGCAAAGAAAGGTATAAGGTATTTAATTCCACACCTTTTATAATACAAAATATATGTATTGATTATTATATTTATTTAATAAAACAATGAACAACATAGTTTACAAAATGAAAATAACGAAAACATCAGTTTAATTTCTTATGGAATAGATACAAAGCAATAAAAACAGGTTTCTTATAAAATAGCGAAAAAAATGAAGAAGAAGAATCGATATACGAATATTCAGTAACTAGTCTCTTGCATATCTGTAAAACAACTAACACTTCTTCAGACACAGGTCACTGTTATTATTTTCAGGACTGCGCCACCCAGTACATTCAGAATGACACGAAAAAGCACAACAAATACACAAGTACCATTCCTCACCATCTCTGTCGAATTCACCACATACTACACACAGATCTTTGCCTCTGATATGTTGGGCTGGATGGCGCTCTATCTAGCAGAAGTCTCATTATCAACAACACTGATGGCATTTCTTAATTCACCCGTCACCCGAGAAGCTCTTTCTGTTTTACGAGGTGCATTCAAGTTCTAATGCCTCCGATTTTTTTTCTAATTAACTACTCACCCGAAATCGATGAAACTGCCGTTACTTCTCGACGCAATCGTCCTGCAGACGTACACATTTTTCACAACGCTGACGCCACGATTCCATGGCAGCAGCGAAGGCTTCTTTAGGAGTCTGTTTTGACCACTGGAAAATCGCTGACGCAATAGCAGCACGGCTGGTGAATGTGCGGCCACGGAGAGTGTCTTTCATTGTTGGAAAAAGCCAAAAGTCACTAGGAGCCAGGTCAGGTGAGTAGGAAGCATGAGGAATCACTTCAAAGTTGTTATCACGAAGAAACTGTTGCGTAATGTTAGCTCGATGTGCAGGTGCGTTGTCTCGGTGAAACAGCACACGTGCAGCCCTTCCCGGACGTTTTTGTTGCAATGCAGGAAGGAATTTCTTCTTCAAAACATTTTCGTAGGATGCACCTGTTACTGTAGTACCCTTTGGAGCGCAATGGGTAAGGTTTACGCCCTCGCTGTCCCAGAACATGGACACCATCATTTTTTTCAGCACTGGCGGTTACCCGAAATTTTTTTGGTGGCGGTGAGTCTGTGTGCTTCCATTGAGCTGACTGGCGCTCTGTTTCTGGATTGAAAAATGGCATCCACGTCTCATCTATTGTCACAACCGACGAAAAGAAAGTCCCATTCGTGCTGTCGTTGCGCATCAACATTGCTCGGCAGCGTGCCACACGGGCAGCCGTGTGGTCGTCCGTCAGCATTCGTGGCACCCACCTGGATGACACTTTTCGCATTTTCAGGTCGTCGTGCAGGATTGTGTGCACAGAACCCACAGAAATGTCAACACTGGAGGCGATCTGTTCAACAGTCATTCGGCGATCCCCCAAAACAATTCTCTCCACTTTCTCGATTGTGTCGTCAGACCGGCTTGTGCGAGCCCGAGGTTGTTTCGGTTTGTTGTCACACGATGTTCTCCCTTCGTTAAACTGTCGCACCCACGAACGCACTTTCGACACATCCGTAACTCCGTCACCACGTGTCTCCTACAACTGTCGATGAATTTCAATTGGTTTCACACCACACAAATTCAGAAAACGAATGATTGCACGCTGTTCAAGTAAGGAAAACGTCGCCATTTTAAGTATTTAAAACAGTTCTCATTCTCACCGCTGGCGGTAAAATTCCATCTGCCGTACAGTGCTGCCATCTCTGGGACGTATTGACAATGAACGCGGCCTCATTTTAAAACAATGCGCATGTTTCTATCTCTTTCCAGTCCGGAGGAAAAAAATCGGAGGCCTTACAACTTGAATGCACCTCGTATGGGTGCACGCTCTCGACATCTGATGGAGGAACCCATTCTTATAAAAATGATGCACAACGTTATTTTAACTTTCATTAAATATACATTAATGTATCTTAATAGCTACCTACTTTCATCAGTGTGAAACTGAAGTGGGGTGAAATGATGCATGTGACCTCTGTGTGTCAAATTACCCCAACAAGCATGGCCTATATAAAACTTCAGTTCCACACTTCCGCTTTGCTTAAGAGAAATAATACTTATGTAATCGCGAGTAGAAGAGGAGATTAGGGCTTAGTGCCCCATCGACAACGAGGCCATTAGAGACAGAGCACAAGCTCGGATTAGCGACGGTTGAGAAAGGAAATCGGCCGTGCCCTTTCAAAGGAACCCTCCCGGCATTTGCCTTAACCGATTTAGGGAAATCACGGGAAACTTAAATCAGGATGGCCAGATGCGAGTTTGAACCATCATCCTCCCGAATGCGAGTTTGTGTGCTAACCCGTGCGCCACCTCACTCGGTTGTAGTCGTGAGTGTCAATGCTCAGAGGTAGGTATAACAACAAAAACTTATATTTGAACATAACGGGGAACGGCTTACCTCTTAGTATCAGAAGATCAAATATTAGAAGAAACACAGACAAAATACACCCTTGCATCTGGCGTGGACATCTGGCCAGTAACGGTTCACGCGTTCTGTATGCTTATTTGTATAACTGAGCACCAAATGGCAGCACCGATCAGATAGGATTAACTCTCACAGTTAAAGACGTATTAACATGTGACATCTAACCCACTGCGCCAATTTCCCTCACTCTCCCGTACTTCTCCACTCTTCCTGACGGTCGCTGTGCTGCTTCTCTCCCTCGCTTACTCGTTATTGCTTGAAATTACCATATACCACGTGTTGGAAAGACGTGGATTGCCGACATGTATGCCTAAATATTCATTGCCATATGTATATAACTTTTACTGCAATACAAAAACACAGCTCCAGGGAGATACCACCGACAAAAGAATTTTGTCTCACTAGCTGTTCACAGTCTGGAACCGCGCGACCACTACGGTCGCAGGTTCGAATCCTGCCTCGCGCATGGATGTGTGTGATGTCCTTAGGTTAGTTAGGTTTAAGTAGTTCTAAGTTCTAGGGGACTGATGACCTTTGAAGTTAAGTCCCATAGTGCTCAGAGCCCTTTGAACCATTTTTTTCACTAGCTGTTCCCTGAGACGTGTTGCTGTGGCTCAGTTTGGTTGAATAGAAAATAAAGAAAAGAGAAAGCACATGTTTCTCCTATGTATGGGGATTCACCATACGTCCCAATCTCCGTGCGTCTTCTCCTCCCCTTCTCTTTGTCTGTGTCCTCCGTCCTCTTCCTTTCCCCTTTCACTGCTTATCTTAATTTCTCGTTCTCTCTCTGACTCCGCAGGCCCCCTCACTATGCCTATCTCCTCCTTTCCGCTATGTCCATTTCATTCCACTCCTTTGTATATTCCCTCTCCTACTCTCTCTCTGAAATTGCGCTTCGTTTATTGTTATTGCAAATTCAGATTCTGTAGTAGCATAAGCCAAGAAGCCATAAATACAACTTTCCTGTCTTCTGTGAAAGCAGTCGGTGAGAAAGAAACCACAGCAGCACGTTCTTGTGCATGCAGTTTCGTTTAAAAATGTGTATAATTAGGAAGGGAAACAACTTGTCGAATGGTTTAAATGTCTCGCAGTCAGAGTTAAAACTGGTAGGGAGAAAGAAAACAACATATTTTTACAGCAGAGCATTTGTTTCTCACAATCGGTTCTAACAGAAAACCCGTACGTTGTAGTTTAAAAGACTACATAGCCTACTGGGCAATTTCCCCCATTGTAAACTGAAGAGCCAAAGAAACTGGAACTCCTGCCTAATATCGTGTAGGGCCCGCGCGAGCACGCAGGAGTGCCGCAACACAACGTGGTATGGACTCGACTAATGTCTGAAGTAGTGCTGGAGGGA
Organism: Schistocerca serialis cubense; assembly: GCF_023864345.2. Lineage (NCBI taxonomy): Eukaryota > Metazoa > Arthropoda > Insecta > Orthoptera > Acrididae > Schistocerca > Schistocerca serialis. The sequence continues at coordinate 515,485,873 of NC_064640.1, forward strand.
ATTAACATTATGAATACTGCAGGGCTGTCAATAAATCCGTGAGAGTACAAGGGGTGGAGATCTCTTCTGAAAACCACGTTACAAGGCATCCCACATAAGCTCAATAATGTTCATGTCTGGAGAGTTTGGCGGCCAGCGGAAATGTTGGAACTCAGAAGTCTTCAAAAATGGCTCTGAGCACTATGGGACTCAACTGCTGTGGTCATCAGTCCTCTAGAACTTAGAACTACTTAAACCTAACCAACTTAAGGACATCACACACACCCATGCCCGAGGCAGGATTCGAACCTGCGACCGTAGCAGCAGCGCGGCTCCGGACTGGAGCGCCTAGAACCGCACGGCCACCGCGGCCGGCAACTCAGAAGTGTGTTCCTGGAGTCACTCTGGAGCAATTCTGGACATGTGGGGTGTCGCATTGTTCTGCACAAAATTGCTCAAGTCGGTGGGAATGCACAATGGACAAGAATGGATGCAGGTTATCAGACAGGATGCTTACGTACGTGTCACCTGTCAGAGTCGTATCTAGACGTATCAGTGGTTCCATATCACTCTTAACTGCACACGCTTCTTACCATTACAGAGCCTCCACCTGCATGTCAGCAAGGGCCATGGATTCATAGATTGCCCACACCAGTACACGTCCATCCGCTCGATACAATTTGAAACCACAGTCGTCCAACGAGGCAACATATTTCGAGTCATCAACAGTCCAATGTCGGTGTTGACGGGCCCAGGCGAGGCGTAAAGCTTTGTGACGTGCAGTCATCAAGGGTACACGAGTGGGCCTTCGGCTCCGAAAGCCCATATCAATCATGTTTTGTTGAATGGTTCGCACGCTGACACTTGTTGATGGCCCAGTCTTGAAATCTGCAGCAATTTGCGGAAGGGTTGCACTTCTGTCACGTTGAACGATTCGCTTCAGTCGCCTTAGTACCGTTCTTGCAGGATCTTTTTCCGGCAGTAGTGATGTCGGAGATTTGTTGTTTAACGGATTCCTGATATTCACGGTACACCCGTGAAATGGTCGTGCGGGAAAATCCCCACATCATCTCTACCTCGGAGATGCTGTGTTCCATCGCTTATTTAAATCTTGATAACCTACATTTGCAGCAGCAGTAATGGATCTAACAACTGCGCCAGACACTTGTCTTATATAGGTGTTGCCGACTGCAGCGCCGTATTCCGCCTGTTTACATGTGTCTGTATGTGAATAGGCATGACCATACCAGTTTCTTTGGCACTTCAGTGTGTGTTATATAGTTAGTTTATATGTTACATATATTGAAAAATAGATGTATAAGAACACGCACGTATTCGAATACAACTGTGTGTCAAAATTTCAAAGCTATCGGTGAAGAACTTTCGGAGATTTATGATTCTGAACGAACGAACAGTTTTATTTATATAGATTTCATGTGGATTTCTGCTTGATGATGAATGTTATAATGTATTAGCTAAATGACTCACATTAACCTGTATTTTATATATAAATACACTGTGTTCTATTACAAATCCACTTTATTTATTGGAAATCAAATCTTGGCGACGCCTATGCGCAGTAGCAGGATCTGTAATCTGAGCTGCCTGCTTCTCTTACGTTTGTCTTGCTGATTTAATTCGAATTTTTATATTGTTTCAGTAATCTCGTATCTCTCAGCTGCACAGATAAGGATGGGTTCGTGCTTCAGCCTCCATGTACTCTTGCTTTCACTTCGTACCTCCCACAGTGTTCGCGCCATTTTATGTTAACCTTATTCTTAATTCATTTAATCTTGTTTCTTTGATAAATTTGATTAACTTTTGTGGAACTTAAAGAGCAAACAAAATTCTGTTAAAAACAGACTTAAGTTCCATTTCAAAACACTAAAAATATCCTACAATTTTCCTAGTTAAGCAACCAGTAGAAAAAGTAAACCTAGTACACTAGCAAGTTGGACTTTGCTGTGTCGGCCAAGTAAAAGCATAATTTAATTTCTGTTTTGAGAAACAACGATGTTTGCACACGCTCGGCTTAAGTGGCACAACATTGCTCATTATCACGTAGAGAACTGGGAAACTTTCATTATTACCAAAACGGTAGGGGAGAGTGTTGTACCTAGAGGATAGTGTACCTAGGAACACACAATGTGTTTTGGTCGGCACTTCCGTGTAGGGACTGATTTTGGATCACGTGAAGGCATGCACGTTACAGATCGCCATAAGCAGTTTTCAGCATTTTCTACTGTTTTTGTTGCTGTTTTTGGACATGAAATTGTGCTGTATGCTACATTTGTAAATATTTCGAATCCTTCACATTTAAGTGCCGTATAAAGTATTAAAGTTATTTGCCGTATAATGTTAATTTTAGGTTACAAATACTTATGTCATGTAAAATTCAATATATTTGCAAAACTGGATCTATAACATATGGACGGTTAAGCCATACTTCATTGATCGTGTGCCAGCATGTAACTTGAAAGAAAATAATGTCTTTTACCATGGCACATGTTATATTTGCCATTTAACTTAGTTTCGGTAACGTCTTAACAGTTTTACCTCCCCAGTAAATGGAAATTTGTGTTAGTTTGAAGTAATATCTATTTTAAAATGTATTTAACTTGTAACTGGCTTTTGATAATATTTATGCTTCGTTTGATTTCCCTTACTGATTGTTACTGATTGGTAGAGTAAATACATAGATGACAATGTTGTACCTGGGAACGTGTTTTCACACTTGGAAAGACCTTATTTTTTGATTAGTTTTTGTGATTTCAGGAAAAGACTGCAGCAGATAAAAAATTAACGCTATCATTTTAAAACGGAATAAAAAGTATATTAAATTTCAAGAGACAGAAATAAGGAATATGTTCTGAAATACAACAGTCTCCCATATTAACATATGTATCTTTCCTTTCATTTATAAATTTCAGAACTAGAAAAATTTGTGCTTCTCTTTTTAGCATGGAGAATCAAAGAGGAGGCATAAATCGAAGAATGGTCCACAGAAAAAAATGCAGCGCTCGGATCTAAATGAGGTAAGTAACTTGAAAGAAGTTTATTTACCAATTATTGTATAGAAAAGCTGTTTTACCCCGAGTGTTTTGTTCAAAAACCCTTACAAGATTTTTTTGCCTGTTTGCAAGATTTACAAGTATAATACAACTTTATTGTAACAGTTTTTGCACTTTGGTGTACTTTACTGTACTTTTACGTTCAGAGCAACTGGCAGCAAATTTGCCATGTATAATTTAAAATTGAATCTAAAAGTTCTCAACCATGTGATCACATGAGTTTTGTTTTAAAGTAAAACTGTTGTTTTTTGTTGACCTACTGTGGAAGACTCAGGGTATAAGAAAAGTAATAGAAATTGGTCAGTGTGAGCGGACAATGTCAATGTTTTCATTGTCAGTGGACATACATACGGAATGTTGCTTCTTTACTTGGCGTAGCTAAGTCAACAAAACGTCGTTGCCCTTGGATTATGCAAGAAGCACCAGGGACGCAGGACAGAAGGAGTCTGGCTAGGAGTTCTTGCATAAGAAGCTACTTGGGGAATCGCTGCCTGGGGATCTTGATATGAGAAACCGTTACACCTTTAAGCTCTGAAGGTGCAGCCAGAACTGTACTACCGCTGACAGAGTGCAAAGACAGAAGCATCTGTGGCGGTGGTGACCTGATTGCCACCATACCAAGCCTCGTGCTATGGCCCTGTTGTGAATTAGAAAAACGATACTGTTTCAAAACAATGATGAGGTGATCCCACATAAATACTGCTCATTTTAGCCAAGCAGTGTCAGTCATTGCACGCAGCCAGCTACAATCCTGAAATGGGTCATCCAGGTGCCACTGCCAGGCGCCTACTTGGCTAAGCTGCAGGACTGCCTGCTGTACCACGTCTGGATGCTGCTGCTGGGATCTGTACTGGTGCCTTCCAGCTGAAAGGCCACCTGTTATCTAATTCCCATGAACTGTGGTTGTCTAGGTTGGGAGACCTTGGTTCATGCCTGAGCTTAACCATATGCCTTGTGTGGTCTATCTCTACTTCTGCCCATTCATCTCATGTGGGCCTACTCTACCGCTACCAGCCGCTGTCATTGCCATCTGTGCTGGAATAAACAGTTCGATGCTGCACTGACATATGCACCAGTGCCCTGCAGCGTGGATGCCGTTCCTCGATGGCATCACTACAGTAAAGGGGCAAGGTCAGTCAAGGGTCAAAATCTGAGGCCCAATTGTCTTTCAAGGTCGCTGATCGAAGTCCTTCAGGGCCACAGGTCAAAGTTCTCCTTCACCAAAATCTTCCCCCTTCACTCCTTCTTCTCTCCCCACCCCTCTCTCTATAGGTCAATTGTACACCAGTTATGTTCTGTACACCATAGTGAATGTAGTCAGAGCAGCCACCAAATAGAATAACAGAGGAAAACTAATATAAATATTAAGCAACTCGTCTCTATAATTATTTGTGTGTGTGTGTGTGTGTGTAATTTCGCAAATTCTTACAATTTTATTCTTTTTTCCATCAGAACAAAATTCATCTGATTCATTGAGTCACAGTAGCATGTAGAAGTTTCAGAATAGAACACACAATAACTTGCTGCAGCACTGCCACTTGTGGAGCCTCAGTTAAGTGGTCCTACTGTACTACTATTATCCACCACATATAATTTAATTGATAGTGGAACCAAATGTGTAAATATTGATATAGAAGCAGACAGTGACTGCCATGTAGTAATGGAAACTCGGAATGTGAAACATGGTCTTGAAGTGCAGTTCGCGTACATAGAATTGGATGAGCTAAATTGTGCGGTGACATATATCAATGCTCACATGACGACTGACTAGTAACCAGTTCATCCTCCTTCGCCAGGCATCACCTTATTTGGTGTTAAGCATCTATCATAGATATGTATGGGCATACAGCACTTGAATTAAAATCTGGAGAAGTGATCCATTGTGGATTGTGTTTGACAGACTCAATTAATGTGACTTGAGAAGAAGAAGAAGAAGAAGAGTGGAGCAGTCCTTCCTGATAATATTCATGCCAGAATTGTGGGCCCATCCAACTGGCAATACGAATATCCTTAAGTCACTGCTGACACATCCAGATGGAATTCGCCTCAAGCAGGTATATGTGTTTTCAAAGTCATTATTTCAGTGGAAATACCAGCTGTTCCAAGAGATATTACTTGGTGTCGATGGTGTAACATATTCATAATTCAGTGAAACCAATAATATCACACAGCCTGGAAGAGTAAATAAAGTCGAATAGTGCGTCTATATTTGATGATGTCGCAATGGAAAATCAGGAGTAAATATGGATACATTTGTGCTACTGTCATCATATGGGATGTGACGTCTTTTATTTGAGCCCTGTTGTGACTTGGCAAGACAGCCAAGCCACTATGACAGATAGCCAAAAGGCACGCCTTTAAGCTCACGCAGGCTGGCGTGAGGTCTGGAACAGGTAAGGGAATTTATAGTAGCAAAGAACGTAAGTAACTACTGGAATCCTTAACTTTAATTCATAATTTCTGAACATCGGTCTGACGGTACATGGATCACAAGATAAATAGCAAATGATAATGGCGCCTTGCTAGGTCGTAGCAAATGACATAGCTGAAGGCTATACTAAATATCGTCTCGGCAAATGAGAGCGTAATTTGTCAGTGAACCATCGCTAGCAAAGTCGGCTGTACAACTGGGGCGAGTGCTAGGAAATCTCTCTAGACCTGCCGTGTGGCGGCGCTCGGTCTGCAATCACTGATAGTGGCGACACGCGGATCCGACTTATACTAGCGGACCGCGGCCGATTTAAAGGCTACCACCTAGCAAGTGTGGTGTCTGGCGGTGACACCACAAGCCCGACATATTCTAGGATTCCAAAACGGTTCATAGGGGATCGTGCTAACCTTATTATAGCCTTCAGACACGACAATATGAATTTCAAACACATTTATGAAGTGCATGTAGCATGTGACATAACATTCAATCAGTTAACCATATGTGGAGATTTCCATGATCAGATTACACGAGAAAACTGAACAATGGCCAATACAGATTAAACTTTTTATTGTAACCTTTTATACAAGTAAGTACTTCGGTATACTTTACAATATGGACAAATTCGCTTGCTTGTCAAGCAATCGCCCCGAGAGTTGGGGAGTGCACAGACAAAACATTCGGCTGTATGTGGATGGGAAAATTGAAGTGCTAAACGAGAGTCTTAAAAGCTGTAATATGGAAATTAAAACTATCAGAGGAATCCGTAAACGTCATTCAAAGGAAATGCAAACATTGGGAGACGCTGTGGATCAAATGAATATGACAACTGTAAGAGTTCATTGGAAAATAAGTTCCGATAGGTGGCGGCACTTTACGTAGCCTTCAAAGTGGCATCTGTAACGAAGGTGTGTACCTAGCAGAAATCTGTCATTGGGTTTCTTTTGGAGGGAAATGACAGCATCACAAATTTTCATAGGTGCTTGCAGAATGTCTATAGATCATCACTTAAAACAAGAAACAAAATAGTAATCCATGGAGTGGCACCACACTGACTCAACTCCAAACAAAAAGTTCAAAGCCGCACCCGCAGCCATGAAAGTCATAGTGACGGTCCTGTGGGACACTGGAGGGGTTATTCTGTTTGATGTCCTCCCTCATGGTGCAACATTCAACTCTGAAGTGTATTGTGCTACCCTCAGGAAACTGAAGAAAGGATTTCAGCGTGTTCGTCGCTGCAAAGCTGCAAATGGACATGTCTTTCTCCATACAATGCAAGGCTTCACACAAGTCATCCCACCCTACACTCTGGATCTCTGCGCCTTCTGACTTTCATCTGTTTGGCCAATGATAGATGCATTCTACAAGAAGCAGTATATAGATGATGCAGCAAGACGTAGACCCTGCTAAACTGAGATTGTGTTGAAAAACATGGTTTTGTAGTCAAAAGAGTGGGAAGTGGCGTCATGTACTGGAATCCTGAACAAAAGCAACCTGGTTTCAGAAAAAGATGTGTTACATTACTTATTAAACGTACCTCGTATTTAAGGTTTCCAAAGTATAAGTTAAAGGGTGGAAAGGTTGAGCTACTGCTGGGGTTTTTACAAAGAGGAACTGCAGAGAAGCTGTGAACTAGACATTTTTCTCATAGAGCATGTCATAAGACGTGAAAGGAACAGAGTTTTAGTTAAATTACTGGGTTTCCCATCATTACACAACAGTTAACTCCATGCATGATTTAGTATAGAACAACATATGCAAGCGACATACTGTAGTTACATAACATGAATGGTGAGAGGAAAATCAGAGGCGGTGGTGGTAGTGAGATAAGCTACCAGTGGATTTGCTATTCCTTCCTATAAATATTGTAAACTGGGAACAAAGCTTGAAACACGACTAGCACGTGGTGATAAGGTAATTAACCTACTGGGTGAGACGTGCAAACAACATAATATTGCATACGCTACAAATAAAGGTTTTACAGAACGTCACGTTACGAATCAAATTTTAGCTGATAAGGCTAGAGGTATATGTGACAGAAGATACATCGACATAGGACAGCGTATCACAGCATTTGTCGATAGAACAATGCACACCAAACTCAAATATTGTTTGGAAGTAAATTTCTGATAAGTTATGAATGCTGCTCGTGGTACACTGAAGACGACAAAGAATAAACCCATAACACATTTAGCCGGCCGCGGTGGTCTAGTGGTTCTAGGCGCGCAGTCCGGAACCGCGGGACTGCTACGGTCGCAGGTTCGAATCCTGCCTCGGGCATGGATGTGTGTGATGTCCTTAGGTTAGTTAGGTTTAAGTAGTTCTAAGTTCTAGGGGACTGATGACCACAGAAGTTGAGTCCCATAGTGCTCAGAGCCATTTGAACCATAACACATTTAGAAAAGTGCATCTAATCAGTGCTGTTCACAACTAAAGGCATCGTGAAGTAGAAAGGAGGGAGATGATGAAAATGATGAGTTCTACCAATACCTAATACAACAGGTGCAATGATTACATTTCTGATTCCTGCGCTGACGGGTCTTTCAGTGACGGGTTCTTTAGCTGCAGTGGCTGCAGCTTTTTCCAGGACAGTGAAAAATGAGAACAACTTCCAGGAACAGCTTGATGAGGCGAAAAGACGTAACTGGATTGTTGAATCCGTGGTTATTGAGAAAGAACTTTGTCTAGGGCTTGGACTATTCATAAAAAATCTCATAGCCATACTAAACAACAGGCTACTCACAAATACTGATCTCCTGAAATTCGTCAGAAAATTCAACATTCCAAGATTTCAAGGAGTGTTTGTGTGGAATACATAATCCACGACTACTTCGAAATCAAAAGGATGTGGGATTGTGAACTGAGCTGTTGCAGCAGGACATGGAACTCATTGCTTTGTGCACGTTAAAAAAAAGAAATAACTTAGACAATTTTCACACTTTCGGTGACTAGCTGCCACCTGAGGAATTGGGCCATTACTTCGCCAACAACTCTGTTTTCCATAACTTTCAACGTTGTCAAGACTTAGATTCATATCTCTGCAGTCATTTTTGACTAGGTTTTCTCGTGACAAGTCCATAGAAACAGACAGCCTGCATATCACAACATCAGCTGAAGTTCAGATATATCATACACACTAATCCTAAAAGAACTATCGTCAACTTCAAATACAAGCTGTTTTCCACTAAATGATTTAAGCAAAGGTATTTGGAATATCACACTAACTGGACTAGCGACGTATAACACCATTCCTAAGATCACTGAGGCAACAGTAAACTACCAGTTGATATTAAAAAAGAAGTTGTCAAAATATCACCTGGCACATACGATATTAAGGGGGGGGGGGGGGGGGTGGGACGTCAAACGGGCCGACTTCTTGAAGGAGAGGCACCACAGGGCATTTTAATTTGCACTGTCTATACTTTTACAAATAAATTCATGAAACTTTTGTCAGCATGACCAGGAAGGATTCAGGATTCACACTGATAGCAGTGGATGTTCAAAAACAGGAAAAAATAATATTTTTTGAATGTGAAATTTCATGATTTTTTCACTTACTGTTGGCTGCATTTGTTGCTATAGGTACACTTTTCTTCATAAGTAAGAGAGATTCTTCTATTAATTTTGCACAGCTTACAAACCATACTTACAGGTGTATGAAACTCTAGAATTTATTCAATCTATGAAAAAATGCATGGGCTGTTACATTTTAAATTTCGTGTTTAGAGAAAAATCGAATTTTATAGTTAGTTATCTCAATTTTTACCACAGTTTTTAACAGATTTGGGAAATTCTAAAGTTTCGTACACCTGTAAGTATGGTTTGTATGCTGTGCAAAATTCATCGAAGAATCTCTCTTACTTATGAAGAAAAGTGTACTTACAGCAACAAATGCAGCCAATACCAAGTGAAAAAAATGATGAAATTTCACATGTAAAAAAAAATTGTTTTGTTATGTTTTTGAACTTCCTCTGCTATGAGTGTGAATCCTGAATCCTTCCTGGTCATGCTGACAAAGTTTTATGAATTTATTTGTGAAAGTATAGACAGTGCAAATTAAAATGTCCTGTGGTGCCTCTCCTGCTCTAAGTCGGCCCGTTTCACGTCCTATCCCCCCTTCATGATTTAATCGCATTTATAAAATGGAAAGTGAACGGGTTGGTTCTACGTGCAAACATCAATATGCTTCAATAGGAAATGAGCGTAACACAGGCGACAATAGATTTTAGGCTGGAAGGTTCAGTAGGACCAACACTAGGTTTCTAAAATGGTCAAACTCTGAGGAAGAGTGCGGATAAATTTTTTGCGTCAGCTCAGCCGGTAGATATATTACCAGCCAGTACAAGTCTCGTCGAGTATAATATCACAATAGACGCATATCTCAGCAGCAAACCGATTCGTACGATTAATGGATTACTCCCCGGGCCAGCCCAGATTATAAGATTGTACACTGATGGTCCAGAACATAATCATCACGGACCTACTATCGATTTAAATGCGTCCAGGCGAAAGCAGCGTCACTTGGCGAGGCATTACTGCTAGTCAGACACACACATGGTGCAATTAGTATCAGTGAGCGTGCTCTCGGTGTTTAGAAAAGGTATCCATGGGTCCAGTGGAGCTCGTGCAAGGCACCAAGATGGCCAAGTAGCATCCTACACTGATTGCAGGTCACGTACTTCCCTTCATGAGGATCCTGTTTACTGACAGTAATGACATTTTTCAACAAGATAATGTGCTTTGTTACAAGACCAGGACTGTGATGGGGTGGTCTGAGGAAGACAGTGGCGAGTTCCAGTTGATATACTGATCCGCCAACGCACCAGATCTGAACACGATCGAACACATCTGGAAATTGTTTGAAGGTGGCGTCAGAGCTCATGACCTCCCTCCCCGAGATTTACGGGAATTAGGTTAAATGTGTGTGCCGATACGGTGCCAATTCCCTCCAGCGACCTGCGAAGGCCTCATTGTTTCCATGCCACGACGCGTCGCCACTGTGATCCGTGCCAAAGTTGGACATACCGGCTATTAGGGAGGTGGCTATAATGTTCTGGCTGATGAGTGTAGAGACGCTCATCAAAGCAATATACGTTTCGATACAATAAGATATTGCAGAGACTGTGTTGTCCAGGAATACTACGCAAAGTTCATCTGAACATTCATGCACGTCCAATGGCACAGGCACTGCAGCGACTATAGCCGTTACGAAAAACATGAAATTCAATCACAGTTGCGGATATGGACAACCATCAGCTGTATAATAAAATGATGATAATGAAAATTTGTACTGGGCTGGGACTCGAACCAGGATTTCCTGCTTATCCAATCGGTCACCTTATCATCAACCATGTGTCAACAACCTGTACCCGTACATTCATTATGTATATTCCTGTATAGGGGAGATATTTGCCTGGTGTCGCCGGATGAATGCGATATGGTAGTGCCTATGTTGTTCAGAAATACGATGCAAATATCCTTCGGATATGCATACACCTTGAAGTGTGAACACTGTTCTTGATGCTTAAATGATAAATATGAATAGTTTATGTTACAGGATATAGGACTTATTGCAATCATCAAGAGAGGTCACATAATAAAACAGTCTCTCCAAATGTAGCGTCACCAAAGCTATTCGAGGATGTGAAATGCAAATGAAGAACTGCGTTATGGTTAATGCATTTTTATCATTCAATACAGTGGAACGATACGGGTGCGCCATACGCAGATGTAATGACATCTGAATGTTTGACAACAAAGACACGATCCTATGTATTAAATGTGATAAGAAGATATGATGGATGTGTGGAATCTACAAGAGCCAGCAAACCAGAACTAGAAATCATGTAGATACCCCCCTCCCTGAGAGCTGAAGAAGCAATATGGTGAAGAAAGTAGATTTATTTTAGGTTTATGTCAGCTTCAGAAAATGTCGAATTGATTTTAAGTTAGGTGACTAAATACTTCTAATAAAAATACGATGTGTTATTATCTATTCATCCATCTCCAAAGAGTTACACAAGTTATTCAGAAAAGGATATATTCGCAGTATGTATTCAATTTGTTCCAGATACGATATCACATTCTTGAAGTTTAAGCGAGAATATGTCACTCAATTCGTCGACAAGTTGGCATAAGCGAATGTGTTTGCAGGTGCCCCCCTCCCAAGGTTCAACGCACACTGAACGATAAGCGAAATTCGAGGCTTACTCTGCATCATGTGAATCGAATTACACTATGTAATCAAAAGTAACTGGACACCCCCAAAAACATACGTTTTTCATATTAGGTGCGTTGTGGTGTCACCTACCGCCAGGTACTCCATAACAGCGACCTCAGTAGTCATTAAACATCGTGAGAGAGCAGAATGGGGCGCTCCGTGGAGCTCACGGACTTCGAACGTGGCCAGGTGATGGGTGTCACTTGTGTCATACGTCTGTACGCGAGATTTCCACACTCCTAAACATCCCTAGGTCCACTGTTTCCGATGTGATAGTGAAATGGAAATGAGAATGGACACGTACAGCACAAAAGCGTACAGCCGACCTCGTCTGTTGACTGACAGAGACCGCCGACAGTTGGAGAGGGTCGTAATGTGTAATAGTGAGACATCCATCCAGACCATCACACAGGAATTCCAAACTGCATCAGGATCCACTGCAAGTACTACGATAGTTAGGCGGGAGGTGAGAAGACTTGGATTTCATGATCGGGCCGCTGCGCTCATAAGCCACACATCACGCTGGTAAATCTCAAACGACGCCTCTCTTGGTATAAGAAGCGTAAACATTGAACGACTGCACAATGGAAAAACGTTGTGTGGAGTGACGAATCACGGTACACAATGTGGCGATCCGACGGCTGGGTGTAGGTATGGCGAATTCCCGGTGAACGTCATCTGCCAGAGTGTGTAGTGCCAACAGTAAAATTCGGAGGCGGTGGTGTTATGGTTTGGTCGTGTTTATAATGGAGCGGGCTTGCACCCCTTGTTGCCGGCCGGTGTGGCCGTGCGGTTAAAGGCGCTTCAGTCCGGAACCGCGTGACCGCTACGGTCGCAGGTTCGAATCCTGCCTCGGGCATGGATGTGTGTGATGTCCTTAGGTTAGCTAGGTTTAAGTAGTTCTAAGTTCTAGGGGACTAATGACCACAGATGTTAAGTCCCATAGTGCTCAGAGCAATTTGAACCATTTTTTTTGCACCCCTTGTTGTTTTGCGTGACACTATCACAGCACAGGCCAGTACCTTCGTGCTTCCCACTGTCGAAGAGCAATTCGGGGATGTCGATAGCTTCTTTCAACACGACCGAGCACCTGTTCATAATGCACGGCCCGTGGCGGTGTGGTTATGCGACAATAACATCCCTGTAATGGACTGGCCTGCACAGAATCCTGACCTGAATCCTGCAGCACACCTCTGGGATGTTTTGGAATTCCGACTTCGTTCCAGGCCTCACCGACCGACATCGATACTTCTCCTCAGTGTAGCACTCTGTGAAGAATGGGCACCTGATTGAACTTGCGCCTGCAAGAGTGGAAGCTGTGATCAAGGATAAGGGTGGACGAACACCATTTTGAATTCCAGCATTACCGATGGAGGGCGCCACGAACTTGTAAGTCATTTTCAGCCAGGTGTCCAGATACTTTTGATCACATAGTGTACATCCGCAGTCGTTGCAATGGCTGCTGGAAAAGCAGAATAGTTTGGCGTTTGATAACAAATATATGAAATCGAGTATGTGTGTATGAATATAGCTGCAACATCGACTAGGATTCATCAGGGAGCAATGTTCTTATCCAAGTACAGCCTCACCCACTTGGGCGCAACTGGTTGGGTGCAGGAGCACCAGTTTTTATATAATTTCAGATGCCTTCATCCCAACATTAACTTTACCTTGGAGGCCATAGTTAACAAAACACGTTATGGTTCACTGTGACATAGTTTTCATGTAAGCCAACATACACCGATAGGTATCTGCTTGCTATAAGTTGCCATTCATTATGCCAATGCAATGGCAGTCTTAAGTCTTTGGTACACAGAAATTATATTATTTCTGAGGCAAACAACTTAACCCAGAAACTGCCACATTTAATGGCTGCGTTTAAGGAAAATGGGTACTGTGAAAAACAAATACCTCGACCTGTGAAATTTGGACCATCACCAGAGATACATGAAGGGAGGCAAAGAACTGGGGCCTTTATTGCCCATGCTGGGGCATATCATTCAAGATCGCAAGAATTTCATTAACATATTGAGTGTGTTTTGTCCACCTTCCAAGATTAGGGCAATTCTCAGCTCTATCAAAGATGTTGTTTGGGCTTAGGAATACAAAAATTCCCTGCCAATACGGGAACGCTTACATCGGCCATTCAATCCACACAGTTCAGGAGAGGTTCACAGGACACTGCCGTCCCACAAGGCTAGAACAGCCTGAAAAAATCGTCGGCAGCGGGACATTGTCTAAGTGAGGGAGGTGTGATGAAATTTGATGGGACTCTGATAGTTGCCACTTTTTCCAGGTTTTGGAACAGCTATTATATACACTCCTGGAAATGGAAAAAAGAACACATTGACACCGGTGTGTCAGACCCACCATACTTGCTCCGGACACTGCGAGAGGGCTGTACAAGCAATGATCCCACGCACTGCACAGCGGACACACCAGGAACCGTGGTGTTGGCCGTCGAATGGCGCTAGCTGCGCAGCATTTGTGCACCGCCGCCGTCAGTGTCAGCCAGTTTGCCGTGGCATATGGAGCTCCATCGCAGTCTTTAACACTGGTAGCATGCCGCGACAGCGTGGATGTGAAGCGTATGTGCAGTTGACGGACTTTGAGCGAGGGCGTATAGTGGGCATGCGGGAGGCCGGGTGGACGTACCGCCGAAGTGCTCAACACGTGGGGCGTGAGGTCTCCACAGTACATAGATGTTGTCGCCAGTGGTCGGCGGAAGGTGCACGTGCCCGTCGACCTGGGACCGGACCGCAGCGATGCACGGATGCACGCCAACACCGTAGGATCCTACGCAGTGCCGTAGGGGACCGCACCGCCACTTCCCAGCAAATTAGGGACACTGTTGCTCCTGGGGTATCGGCGAGGACCATTCGCAACCGTCTCCATGAAGCTGGGCTACGGTCCCGCACACCGTTAGGCCGTCTTCCGCTCACGCCCCAACATCGTGCAGCCCGCCTCCAGTGGTGTCACGACAGGCGTGAATGGAGGGACGAATGGAGACGTGTCGTCTTCAGCGATGAGAGTCGCTTCTGCCTTGGTGCCAATGATGGTCGTATGCGTGTTTGGCGCCGTGCAGGTGAGCGCCACAATCAGGACTGCATACGACCGAGGCACTCAGGGCCAACACCCGGCATCATGGTGTGGGGAGCGATCTCCTACACTGGCCGTACACCACTGGTGATCGTCGAGGGGACACTGAATAGTGCACGGTGCATCCAAACCGTCATCGAACCCATCGTTCTACCATTCCTAGACCGGCAAGGGAACTTGCTGTTCCAACAGGACAATGCACGTCCGCATGTATCCCGTGCCACCCAACGTGCTCTAGAAGGTGTAAGTCAACTACCCTGGCCAGCAAGATCTCCGGATCTGTCCCCCATTGAGCATGTTTGGGACTGGATGAAGCGTCGTCTCACGCGGTCTGCACGTCCAGCACGAACGCTGGTCCAACTGAGGCGCCAGGTGGAAATGGCATGGCAAGCCGTTCCACAGGACTACATCCAGCATCTCTACGATCGTCTCCATGGGAGAATAGCAGCCTGCATTGCTGCGAAATGTGGATATACACAGTACTAGTGCCGACATTGTGCATGCTCTGTTGCCTGTGTCTATGTGCCTGTGGTTCTGTCTGTGTGATCATGTGATGTATCTGACCCCAGGAATGTGTCAATAAAGTTTCCCCTTCCTGGGACAATGAATTCACGGTGTTCTTATTTCAATTTCCAGGAGTGTAGATGCAACTGAAATTAGTTTTGCAGATAATTTAATTAACAGGGGCAAGTGTCTTCATCTTATCAGGACGTGGAATTTGTGGTGGGCAGTGTATGTGCTGTGTATGGTACAGAAGATGGCTATGATGTCTATGTGCAGCCTAGGCATCAGTTTTCTGCGGGGTTCAGCAGCAGCAGATAGTACTGATGTTGAGTGAAAGACCACTGTCTGTTGTCAGGGGGAAACTGGAGTGATATTGTGAGGTGTCTAATCGCTGCATGGTTCGAAACTTGTACATCATGTTTCGTACTAGGTCATTTTTCCTATATGTAGGAAAGAGGGTCTTGTAGGGCACTCAGACATACACTCCATTTGGATGTCCTTTGACTTGTCAATGAACCATTCAAAGGGGGCTCCTCCTGCATGTGTCTCCCAAAGGATACAGCTGTTAAACACGCATGTATTAATTTCTAAAATAATGACGGTTAACTTCACCTTGCTAAGTCACTACTGGCTTCTGAGAGAATTTACATCAAAATGCAGAGCATCTCAGTACATACGAAACCAAAGATTTTCTTTCATTTTATAAATCTGACAACATCAATTTCCCCACTAACGTTCAGGACGTTAATATATATGAGATGCTGAATTCGCACATATCAGTTCCGTTTATGGCCTGAGAAAGGAAGAAGAAAGCAAGCGAGAAGAACAAAAGCATGATGTGGCGAAAGAAGTAAAGTATAGAGGCGTAGAGGCGTTGGGCCTCACTACTCCTCTGTAAATATCCGATCACCATACCTAAAACGTAGATTTTTTGCTTTCTTCTCAGCGAGAGAATCAACACCACATATGGTTCAAAAATAAGTCCTGCTTACTTCACTCCAAATGGAGTAAACATCACGGTACAAAGAATTATTGCCCTTGACCTCTCAACTCATTTTCTATGAGAGAGTGCTAAGCAAGGTATCTGATAGATTGCCCCAGTTAGGACCTGGTGTGTGTGGAAATACTGCTGAGGCAGAAATTTCTTAAAGTTTAAGAACATCCATCATCAGAGACACTGTCTTTTCGTGGTATATTTTGACCTAGAAAGTTTCCTCCCTTCTGTGGTATGTGGTATCTTCACAGAGCATCATATGCCATATACGGTGGCATATCAGGTTGTCCACTCAGATGAGTCAGATCTCAATCATTTTGGTTCATATGTTGGGAATAATACTGAGAGCTGGTTGCCCTCTGACCTCGAACAACTTGCAAAGTGTGTTGGTGAGATTTATCTTACCAACGATCTCAGGATCAAACCGCAGGAGGGTCATGCATTGTATAAGAACCCAGTTGAGTGTCATATATACGGGCTGCCGTTAGATAGAAAAGTGGAAACTCCATGTAGAGGCCACTGGCGTCTGCTGTGGAAATTCCATGGCACAGCACATAATGCATGCAACCTGAAATACCTTCCACAATATGAGCGGGTCTGTGTTTGTTTCATTATTGAGCGCTTGTGTGATTTCAGTTCGCCGCACGATCGGATTACGCGGACGCTGAAAATTATGCTGTGCTTCTTAAACTTCCTTCGATTTATGCATGCACCATGTCTGGAACTTGCTGAGAGAATTCGTCACAAGGACATTCATCTCACAACAGCTGAACATCCATATGACGCAAAGTTTCAGCTTGTGAGAGAGAAAGAGGTCTTCCCACAAAAATTTCTAGTTTTGTTGGGGAGACTCAATAAAACCACATTTCCTGATGTAACCGCTTTTACCAACAAACTTGCAGGCAATGATATAATGGATTCGAACAACGGGCATGCAGTGAATTTTTGGCGGAGCTCAACATCTCTGATGTACGCAAATCTGTATATTGATATCGATGTATGTTTACTTACTGATATTTTCGGGAAACACTATCGTGTATACGTGAATACATTCACACTGGATCCAACCTTCTGTTACACTACACCAGGGCTTTTGTGGGACGCTATAATGACACACATCGGCATCGAACTATTACCCAGTGTCGACAAATAGCTCTTTTTCGAATGCGGGATACGTGAAGGCTTTGCCCGTGCAAGCACAGACATGCATCTGAGAATTTGAGTTACATCCAATACTGGGATATAAACATGTTGTAAAGAGACGCCATGTAATAATTTCTGCAGATTGGAGGGTTTCGATGGTTGTGTGATGAGGAAATCTCTGGATTAGGTAAATTTTGGTATGTGGCTGCTGATTCCAGTGAGGCAAATGTCGTGGAGGCAAAACTGACGTATTCCTATAACTTGCATGATGCGCACAGCGATTTGCCTAGTGCGTACAGCAGGTCCAGCCCTCAAGTGGTGATGACACTATGGGCAAGGGGAGATACATAATGCGTTATAGAAACCTCCAGCAGTGCCTCAGTTTGGGCAAGACCATAATGTATTACAAGAACCTCCAGCAATGCCTCAGTTTCGGCATGGAACTGGTTAGAGTCGTCTCCACTACCTCTTTTAATTAGCCACGCTGATGTTAGCACTGAACAGAGGACTCTCATGACATGTGGCTTCAAAAAGAACTTTTTATGTTAAAATTAATGCAGTTTTCAGCAAGACATTGGAGAAAATGAGAAACCACTGAAATATACCACTGGGATTGGCTTTACGGCGCAAGGAATTATATCGTCTGGACAAATTTTAAACTGTCCTCTGTCATTAGTGAAGGAGATGTGGCTCTGGTGACGGCTAAAGCTTCAGTGGTGTTCACCAAACCTTTATATTTTAGTATGTGTGTACTAGACATGTCCAAACTCCACATGTACCAGTGCCATTACGAGTTCGTGAAAACTCTTTTCACAGATCCCATGTCAGTTTATATGGACACGGCCAGTTGTTTTTATATAATAGGTGAAGGTATGTGACCCATATGAAGTAGTAAAGAGCCACCCCAACCGATTCGACCAATAGTCTTTCAGATATTATACCTCGAAACGATTAAGTTATTAGTCTAGTAGAAGACGAGGCGAATGGGTCACAGATTGCAGAGTTTGAAATCATCAGATCGAAGATGAGTGTACACTCTACAGATACAGGTGCCACCAAAATCCAGGCAAAGGTCGTGTAGCGTGCATGTTCAGTGGCTTTCACTATTGACGATTGCTGGTAGTGCCTGGTCAGTCCCATATATGGTCCAACAGATAATGTTCCGACCGCGAAGCCATTTGGTGCACTTGGTATCGGAACTGAAAGTCAGACTATCATGTCGTGACAACAAACAGTTCATTTGTGAGAGTGGTATCGAGATCCTCCCATACTCATACCACTCACTCCGGCGATAAAAAGAGAGTGGAGGAACTTATTTCCTGTATATGGAGTGAAAATGCGGTGTGTATGTGGAATAGTAACAAGGACCATTCGTCATAGCGCAAATGGGCGGGCATATATCTGTGGGTGATTGAGGTGATTTCACATCATGTGTGTGTGTGTAAATTTTGTTTGTGTAGTCGGTGGAGTTGTGAGGATGTTTGTGTTTTTATATTACATTAGTTTTTTCACTTGCCGCTAGTCATATCAGTAATTATTAATACTGTTCCATATATTTATTCGTGCCCCATGTAAAAAAACATTCATTACAACAAGAATGATAACTGTAACGAATGAATTGTAACGTTACAGCAACTGCCTCAGTGAATGATAAATGTATCAAACAAAATAAACAATAATGTCAAAGACTGGCATGGCGAATGTTGTATACAGATCTTATTTTTTCATATTACTAGTATTAGCATAAAAATATCTGCCTTTAAATTTTTAGGCCTCAATATTATTAAAGTACCAATGTAAGAAAAAAATTGCTACCAAAAGTATTATATATTTTGAGTGTTTCTAACATTGTAACAAAAACATACTGTACAGAAAGATGTCACCAAAGAAAATATAACGAATAAAAAAATGTTCCAATGTGTGTGAAATCTTATGGGACTTAACTGCTAAGGTCATCAGTCCCTAAGCTTACACACTACTGAACCTAAATTATCCTAAGGACAAACACACACACACACCCATGCCCGAGGGAGGACTCGAACCTCCGCTGGGATCAGCCGCACAGTCCATGACTGCAGCGCTTGAGACCGCGCGGCTAATCCCGCGCGGCTGTTATGAATAAATGAAGATCAGTTAATTTCCCTTTTATTACAAAGGCGTTCTTAAGAGAAATTCCTCCGAATTCTTAATGTGAGAACTCTTGATTTTTTTTAAATGAAACAAATGTTACTAACATTGTACATCTTTATTCTTCATTTCTACATAGTTATTTCTCAACATAGTCACCCTGGCGATGAACGCATTTCTTCCAACAAGAGACCAGTTTGTTGATGCCATCACTATAGAATGTTTCACTTCGTTGATGGCGCCACATCTTCACCTGTGGTTGCACCGCTTGATCACTGTCAAAGTGCTGTCCTCAAATGTGCTCTTTAAATTTTGGAAGCGGATGACAGTCGGATGGGGCCAAGTTGGAACCGTATGGAGGATGGTCGATGAAAGTGACACCAAGGCTTCGGATTGTTGCACATCTCACAGTACTCATTTGTAATCTACCTTTATCATGCTGAAGCAGAGGATGCTCCATTTGTGGCCAAACTCTTCGAATTCGAAACTCGATTGCAGCATGCTGTGTCTCATACACCGACGTAGTTATATTACACACCACCATGTTACACGTGACAGTCTGGAGTCCTTTTGCAGCAGAGGGCTGCCAATATTTAGACATGAAGATTAAAGAAGTATAATGATAGTAACGTCTGTTTTATTAGAAGGCTTTAAGAGTCTGACGCAGTAAATTCAGATGCATTACTTTTCATCACGCCCTCCTGTTAGAAAAATCATACCTTCATATAAATGTTAAAAGAACGCAGTTCTACCACTCAGAAAGTAATATATAAAAGAAAAGTGTGTGCAGGTAGTTCACAAGTGAGGAGTCCGTCTGTTGGTTCAACAGACTGGTAGGTATATCTTTATTGTTGGATAATAATTCATTGCAATTGTGTGTTAAATAATCGTGCTAAGGCGTTAATAATGACAGTAAAAATGACATGTAATACAGAATTACAACTGCCAAATTGTTTACGTGAGCTAACAATGGAACACTTGTCCCAACGAGGACTTTGAATCATGGCCTTGAAGGAGGAGGACTTCAACCAACGATCATGAAGGACAGCTAGCTAAGGACGAGCAACCATGAACTTAACATCGTATCTTGATCCTTGACTGAGCTCATAATCATTTTTCCTTCCACTCACTTGGTATGCTGTCATTACACTGTGAGCTGGCCACACCAGTAAAGAGTTTGAGCTGAGTTCAGCATCCTCACCGCACTTGTGGGCTGAAGTCCGATCCTGGCCGTTGTCTACTACTACACAACCACTGAATATGGAGGAATACATGACTGTCACTTTAGCTGTCTTGATTTGTCAGTAGCTGTCCACTTATTACCCACCCGCCACCTCGCTGCAGCAGTGCCTAGTGGGGAGAGCGGAAAGCCATTCTGATCTCTAAAAGAACGACTCTCTCACCCACTGCAGAGGTTAAGTCGCCCTGAATTCTCCAGGAACAAAGTGCAGAATCATAATATCCAATATCAGCGCATCTTAGTGCATACATAACATTAAGGAATAGCATGTGCTGCAATGCAGTTAAATACAGGATTGGACAAAAGAACCGAAACAACAAGAGAAACGCATGATTGAACATAGACGCAGATGCTAGCCAATCTTTCAGGTTGTGCTGTTTTATTTGACAATGGATAGCATCTGTGCAATGTCCTCAGTACGTTGCGAGTGTCAGTCGTGGTCAGAACAGTGTTCTGTGTAGTTGTGAGCGCATTACGTCGGAGTTGCGTCAGTTCGAAAGTGAGCAAATAGCTGGTGCTCGTGTGGTGGGTGCTTTCGTGACCAAGATAGCCGCAGTGTTTGGTATTTCCAGAGGCACGCATCGAAAATTTATACCGCGTGCTGGGAAAGAGGAATAACATCATCTGCTACGTCGCAACGCAGACGATGGTGTGTGTCGAGTGATCCTGACAGACCGTCATTGAATAGGACTGTCACCAAAACGCAGGAGACTAGACATGCAAAAGTTACAGCAGAATTGAACATCGCACTGAGGAACCACGGCAGCACAAAAAGAACACGAAGGGATCTCCATAAGCAGGGAATTTCAGAGTGAGGTGGAATTCCAAAACCATTCACCAACGATGCAGTTACATGTAACTGGAAAACGTGGTGCCGATGCCATAAAACCGTTACCGTGGAGCAATGGAAGAATGTCATTTGATCAGATGAATCTTGTTTCACACTGTTTCCGACCCCTCAAGAATGACACATGGAGGTGCTTCATTGATGATTTGGACTGTCATATTGTGTTATTCCATGAGCCTTATGGTTACTGCGCAAAATCACAGTAGTGCCACTGATTATGTGATCATTTCGGCTGATCAGTTCCACCCCATAATACCATGTTTATTCCACAGTGGTGATGCTGTGTAGCGAGACGGCAGGGTCCTGTTAACAGAGCTCGCGTCATCCAGGACTGTTTTTGTCAGCACGAGGACACGTTGTCGCATCTCCCCTCGTCACCACACTCACTGGATCATAATACTGTTGAGCCTTTGTGGTCGACTTTAGAGAGAAGGATGCGTGGTTGCTATCCATCTTGATTACCGTTCCTTGAAAACAATACGAAACCTGTATTTTCTATTCCGAGAAGACTGGTAGCTGTTCTGAATGACAAAGGTTTCCCATGTCGTGTTAGACATGGTAATATGTTGTATTTTTGGTGTTTTTGTGTTTTGTCAGCCCCTGTGATAGGTCGAAGATGGAAAACCTTTTTTAAATGAGTATGGCGTATGCTCATAACTTTCAGTGTGCTGAATTCTTATGTGTTGTGAAAAAGCCTTATCACACTCTACTGTTTTTGAAATTAAACATCTGTATATAAAAATAGTTTTAGGGGTTTTAATGATATATACGTTGCCTGACAAAAAAGTAAAATACCCAGAAGATATGATCAAATATCAAATAGCTTCGTACGTGTACACGTCATAGGTGGATATTTAAATGATTGGACTTGCAGTTCTCTGTTGCAGGTAGGATGGCCATGAGAGTGCATTAGTGTTGTTCGCGATTAGTGTTTATTACCATGCTGACTAGAATAAATGGGGGGTGTGAGTAGTTTCAGATGTTGAGTTACCACGATGAAGGATACGGAGATGCCACATACTGCTGCGAGACACTACTATCAGCGTTTGACAGAGTTTAAAATGGACCACATTTGATTACCTGGTGGAATCACCTAATATTCAGATTTGTAGGGCACTCGTATGTGACAGTGTGGGGCTGCATAAGAACGTAAGGGCAATCATACTCATTTCCAATATTCTATTCGACCACTGCTAACCACCACAAGGGAGGATCGCCGTTTTGTGCTCTGAGAACATGGTAAACTTTTCACATTCTTGCTTGCTATCCGACAGCAAGTAATGGACTATGCAAGATTCTCTGTCATCCCACACCAGTTGTTGGAGTCTAGCAGCAGTCGTATTAGGGAATCAACGTCCCATTTGTTGACTGATGTTAAGACCACAGCACAAATTGATCCTTTTGGAGTGGTGCTGTGACCGCGAAGCATGGATTGCTGATACGTAGCGTCGCATTGTGTTCAGCAACGAATCGTAGTTCTGCACATTCTTCCAGTAATGCGGGAGGCACACCAGTCTTACTCATGGTGTCATATTGTGGAAGTCTATTGGGTATGACTTCTGGTCACATATAGTAGTGGCTGAGGGAAATCTGATGGAACAATGATACGCCAAGCACAACCTGCATCCTCTTGTTATCTTTTAAATTACGATATAATAGTGTCATTTTTCAACAAGCCCATGCTTGTTCATAGATGGCACATGTCTCTACGAACTGTCTGTGTTATGTTGTCCCATAACCAGCCAGACCCCTAAATCTGTCTCTGATAGAAGATGTGTGGCACCAGCTTGGACGTCAAATCCTTCCCTGTCCCATAATTCAGGATATTAAGGACCAGTCACAACAATTTGTTGTGCGCCAGCTTGCATTACGTGAGAATGCAGTATTTGTATCACACACTTCCCAACCGAATCAGTGCATGCATCAGGGGCAGCTTTTGTATTGGTTCGCAGGTTTGTGCTACTTCAGGAATAATTTTATTTAACTGTGTTTACTATTTGAGTTTTCTGAAGAAGAGGAGAAGAAGCGCGCCATTTATCTCGTTTCAAAAGCCTGGGTTCTAAGCCCTAATGCGGCCGAATGGGACGGAATCTACCGGTGGCGAATTCGGGTTGCACTGTGCATGCAGACGGGCTTGCGTATCTGGAAAATGGGGGTATGTGTTGGTGGTGCGACTTGCTGGGACAATGCTTGGCAACACTGTACTCCTCGTATACGGGTCTTGTTTCTATAAATATTGCCTGTCAGCCATAGAAATAGTCCCCAAATTACTCCGAAGAGAACCAGAGCTGTCAGATCTTCGAACAACATGGGAGTCTGATACTTCCTTACCAGTTCACATAGTAGCTGCTAGCGAACTATTTCCTCTGCGATGTGTTTCTTATTTTAGCGTGTGCTACAGTGAATTGTAAGGCTCAAGTAACACGTGAATATGTGAAATAATGAATCAAGTAATTTCCTTGCTCTCTCAACTCTTCAATGTATGCAAGTTTGAAGAAAATGTGAAATTAAGACGCTAGGTAAGCCGACTCACACTTTAACAATTTTGCAGATAGTAAGTAGGAAATTTTACTCCGAAATGTACAGTAAACATGAATGGCTGTGTGGTTGTGATTCGAAAGAAATGTTATTTTGTTTTCCTCGTTTGTTGTTTGGAGGAGAGCTGTCGTGGACTAAACACGGAGTCGTCGCAGTCAACACCTGTGTGAAAGAAGCTTTCATCGGTCCATATGAATAACGTATTTAATCGGGCAAGTCGAGGCAAAGTAAATATAGGTACCTAATTAGACAATGCGTGTAGAAAGTCCATAGCATTACACAAACAAAACGTTACCCGTAGAAGGTACATTCTAGATCTAATTATTAATTGTAATTGTTTCTGTGGTGTGCTGGAATCTGCCCTCAGAGAACAAGATAAGACTGAATCATCTTCCAGCCCTGGCTGTTTTCGTGTCTTGGTTAATTTTAATGCAAAATTAGACTCGATATAAAATCCCTAAAATCGGCTAATGGGCGTTGTCTAGATCTGCATCGTCCTACTCCACCACAAGATTTAGATGATATTATCCTGAATATTTATAGTGATATCCAGTCTGATGCAGATGAACAAGCTCATAACGAGTTTCATTGTTGTTTCAACAATTTATTACTGAAGTTCTTTACAAATATATAGCTAAATGATTTGTCTAGACATTTAAGCCTGTAGAAGGAAAACATTGAAAAGCCAAGTCTCAGACTTATAGGAAATAACCTGCTGCAAGCAGTAGCAAGCGTTCATGTAACGTATATAGAAGAGAGCATACTTTTTTTCAGTGTTTCAAAGATTAGAGTGATTCACTGTATTTCTCAGATATTTCCGTTTTGATGAACGAGTTTGGAATTTAATATGAGAAGGACTGGAGGTTGTTTATTAATTTTTCAGAAAGAAATATAATGGCTTTTTCATTGCACAATGGCAACACCTACGCATCGGTACCTGTTACGTAATTTTTACGGTACTAAAAACTCATTGAATATTTGAATGAAGTAGAAGGGGCTTATGGGCGCTCAAATGAATAAATTAAGTTGCTCCGCCCATAGTTATAATATATGTGGCATTTCAAAAGTGTCATATATGCTCCTTGGTAAACAAAGAGGCTTTACCAAAAACCTCTATTATGTGAATTGCACGGTTGAGTGAGGCGTCAACATTGATCCACAGGAAACTGACCAGCAAGAAAACTATTCAGAGAAGGACATTTTGCTCAGAAACTTTACAGATCCGGAAAAGATCTATTGCCATCTCTGCTCATTAAGTTGAGCCTGTTGAAACAGTTTGTGAAAGCCCTACCCAATGATACAGAATGTTTCACGTATATTAGTGACAAGTTTCCTCAGCTGTCGGAAGCGATATTCAAAGACGGGGCGTTTTTCAGACCAGATCGGGAAACGAGCTTAGATTTCAACTTTGAATAAAAATGAGTTAATTTGAGAAGGAGGCTTGGGTGTCATTCAAGGAGGTTGTTACTAAATTCGTAGTAAATACGAAGTACCCGTATTGTACACTGAAGAGAAGAAACTGGTATACCTGCCTAATATCGTGTAGGCCCCCGCGAACACGCAGAATTGCCGCAACACGATGTGGCATGGACTCAACTAATTTCTGAAGTAGTGTTGGAGGGAATTGACACCATGAATACTGCAGGGCTGTCAGTAAACCCGTAAGAATACGAGGGGGTGGAGATCTCTACTGAACAGCACATTGCAAGGCATCCAAGATATGCTCAATAATGTTAATTTCTGGGAAGTTTCCAGGGCTCTCGGGTGTCCAGCCGGATGCGATCGTTGAAGTCCCACGATATTTTGGCTAATAACCTTTCCTCCATCATCAGATGGTCCTGATGGAATCATCTGTCTGCTTTTTTTTCTTTTTTACTTTATTGGACTTCATTTCCCCATCCGGGGTGGGCTGCCAGCAGCATATGCGTTGATCTTCAGCCAAAAGACAATAATGATACAACAGAAGACATTTAAAATTACAAAGGAGAAAATATGGCGGACAAGAATACAAAAAAACATAATGAAGGAGAACAAATAAAAAGCGGGTGACTGTAAAATGGAAATAAAAACCTTAAAAAAGTATTGTACACAAAATCCTCACACTGGGAGAGTTAAAAGAACACAAGGCGAAGTGTGGCTTCAGCATAAAAGTATCGATGGATTGCGTAGCACATAACGATCACTCACAGTAGCACTATGTACAAGTCCAGCACACAATTAAAATCACAGCTCACGACGCACAGGAGAACAGCACCAAACACAACACTGAAGTAGCACACTGATGACAATGAGCAAAACACAGGATCTTCCAGGGGCATAGAGATGAAGGAGAAGGGAAGAAGGGAGGGAGGGGGTAGAGGAGTGGAGACGGGTGGGGGCATGTCGAAGAGGGCTGGGGAGGGAAGGACGTGGGAGGGAAACAGCTGAGGATGGGATGCAGGCACTCGGGGGGGGGGGGGGGGGAAGGAGGAAAATTCGTTCTGGGAGAAGGAGGGTAGAGGAAAGGAGGGCTGGGAACAAGGCCAGGTTACAGCTGGAAGGAAGTGTAGATGTCATGGCGAAGTTCAACATCCGGGAGGGGGAAGTGCTGGAAATTGCCCTGATGAAGGAGATGGAGGATGTGGAGGTGGAGAGATGGAGGGAAACAGCAATGGAGGCGCAGCAACCAGCGGGGGGTGGAGAGGAAGGAGGAAACCAGAGGGTGGAGGGGAGCAAGCCTGCAGACAGTGTAAAGGATATGGAGACATTGGTGGAAAAGGAGCAGGTGGGGGAAGGGGATGAGGTCCTACAGAAGCCGTGTGGGGGGAGGAAGGCGGATACAGAAGGCAAGGCAGAGCACATGGCATTCGAGGATTTGAAGGGCCTTGTAAAAATGGGTGGGTGCGGAGATCCAGGCTACGCTGGCATAACGGAGGATAGGATGGATGAGGGATTTGTAGGTGTGGAGGATGGTGGAAGGATGTAATCCCCATGTCTGGCCAGACAGGAGTTTCAGGAGGTGGAGGCAGGAGTGGGCTTTCTGCTGGAAGGTCAGGAGGTGAGGGGTCCAGATGAGGTGACAGTTGAGGGTGAGGCAAAGGTATCTCAGGGTGGGGGTGAGCTGGATGGGATGCCCATAAAGAGTGAGGTAGAAGTCATGGAGATGGAAGGAGCAGGTGGTGCGGCCTATGATGATTGCCTGAGTTTTGGAGGGGTTGAGACGAAGGAACCACTGGTTACACCAAGTGGTGAACTGGTCAAAGTGGGTTTGGAGGGTGCATTGGGACCGTTGAAGGCTAGGATAGAGAGCCATAAAGGCGGTGTCATCAGCATATTGGAGAAGGTGGACAGGTGGGGGTGGCTTGGGCATATCAGCGCTGTACAGGAGATAGAAGAGAAGGGAGAGGATAGAGCCCTGCGGTACGCCAGTAGTGGGATAAAAGATACGGGAGTTGGTGTTGTGGAGGGTGACATAGGAAGGACGGCGTGAGAGGAAGGGCTGTCTGCTCACTGTCAGTGTTATTTATGTCCGTCAGTCGGTCTTCGATTCCCTGCACCGACGGTCCGATTGCGGCTGCAGACATTCCGATTGCGAGGGTCGACGCTCCGATTGCGACCGCCGACAATCCGTTTGCGGGTGCCGACTCAGGTCCGCGCCATCCCCGGCGTCGCGCCGGGTAGTGCAAGATGCAGCATCCCGTGGAGTGTCCCCGGCGGTCGTCGTGGAAAGATCTTGTGTTCGCTTGAGGTGTGACTCCTTGATGGAGCAATCGGAGGGCCGGCGCTTGTAATCGGAATGTTGGTGGCCGCAATCGGCGCAAGGTATCGAAGATCGACTGACAGACATAAATAACGCAGACAATGAGCAGAGAGACCATTCCATCAGAACCACCTGATGATGGCGGAAAGGTTATCCTCCGAAATATCGTCGGACTTCAACGATCGTATCTGGCTGAACACCCGAGATCCCTGGAAACAACACATACGCTGGGAAAGCCTCCGATCACTAAAAGTTTTGGGAAGTTTGGTTGCCAGCGGAAGTGTTTAAACTCAGAAGAGTGTTCCTGGAGCCTCTCTGTAGCAATTATAGACCTATGGGATATCGCATTCTCCTGCTGGAACTGCCCGAGTCTGTCGGAATGCACAAATGACATGAGTGGTTCAAATGGCTCTGAGCACTATGGGACTTAACATCGGAGGTCATCAGTCCCTTAGACTTAGAACTACTTAAACCTAACTAACCTAAGGACATCACACACATCCATGCCCTAGGCAGGATTCGAACCTGTGACCGTAGCAGTAGCGCAGTTCCACATTGGAGCGCCTAGAGCCGCTCGGCCACAGCGTTCGGCCAGTTGCTCTGCGACCATTGACCAGACATTTTCAGTTGGTGAGAGATCTGGAGAATGTGCTGGCCAGAGAAGCAGTCGAACATTATCTGCGTCCAGAAAGGCCCGTACAGGACTTGCAACATGCGGTCGTGCATTATTCTGCTGAAATGTAGAGTTTCGCAGGGATCGAATGAAGGGTAGAGCCACGGGTGGTAACACATCTGAGGTCCACTGTTCAAAGTGCCGTCAATGCGAACAAGAGGTGACCGAGACTGTTTCTAACGGAGCTACAACTGGCCAACTGTTGCCACTTCGCAGACAACCGCTAATTGGGTTCTAAATACCTAGATATATTCTTCAAGCTGTTGCAGTTTTCACTCCCCATTTGTTGCAGTTGTAATTTTCTGTGTGCACTGTGGTCAAAGTTGTGTTGATTCAGATGTCCACTAACAAAAATCTGAGATATCTTACCGGCCTCACTACAGCAGGCTGTTTCCCCTGTTGGACCGCGTTCCACTTCATTCCTCTTGGTCTTGATCTCCTTTCCTAAAAAAAGGACAGTTTTTAAGTTCTTTATAATTTATAAAAAAATTAAAGATACGCACCCTAGTATAACACAAATAATAAGAGTAACAGTAGTACTGTGATTTTCGAAGTCATCTAGACAGTCAGCAAACTATTAATAATGAAGACAGTGTTGACTAAAAAAATATAACAGACACCGACAAAAAATATTTTTATTACCGCTTGTTAGGTCAAAACTTAATATTGTGCTTGTTTGAACTCCAGTCCACAGGTAACCTCAGTTTTCTACGACATACATTTTTGTCAGAATAGAATTTTTTTATACTGGGCTGAATATGAAAAATTTTGTAACTAGAATGAAACGTAAATTACCTTTCCATTATGAACAAGGCTTTCACTGAAATATAAATACGAAAACACTTCACCACATATGAACTTTTTTGGCTTATATTTTCAATCTCTGTTCTCACTAAATCACCTAATATAGATTTTTCTGTGGTGGATTGCTTATTGTACGTCTTGGTGAAGCTCCCAACAGTTGTCTCCCATGATACTGGTATTCAGCGGTCCTGTTACCATATTTTCATTACTGTGATATATTGATCAAAACGCCCACCTTGTTGGTCATTGACAACACCCGAAGATCCAGAGGACAAAAATTATGGCGTCAGTTCATAAAGGAAATCTTGGGGCTCATCAAACCTCTTGACCTGATATGTAACGTCAGATATATCTCTGTATTTGAATACGCATACCTGAACCAGTTTCTTTGATGCTTTAGTGTAGTTTTGTTATAGCCAACATCCTGGAAAGGGTCAAGAGGTTTGATGAGCCTCAAGATTTCCTTCATGAAGTGACGCCATAATTTTTGTCCTCTGGATCTTCGGGTGTTGTCAATGACGTTCCAGCACCAAAGGCAGTCACCGATGACATCACTGATGAGTCATCAAATTTCTCTACACCTTCCACGTCCTTCCATCTGAGAAAGGCCATTTGCCCTGTGTATTAAACAGGCAAAACTAGCACGTGTTTTCTCCCACTCAAATGATATTTCTGTGGAAGTGCGGCTGTTTTCCTAGGTATAAATTGGCGGCAGATTCAAAAATACAAGATGGGGCATTGTCATGTTGGGATTCAAGATGGCTGACTACTGGAACAGGCTGTATGACGTCAGAATCGAAGATAGCTGACCTGGAATACTGGCACTGGCTGTCTGATGTCAGAATACAAGCCCTGGAATACTGGCACCATGCTATAATTTCAGAAACCAAGTTCTGGAAAACTGTAATATGATGTAAAATTACTCCCCTAAGACAAAGGATCTTTGTTTCCCTCTGCAGATCCATGCCTCTCTGTTA